>NC_044305.1:135300139-135603889 GCF_007474595.2 Lynx canadensis | reverse complement strand
TAGGTATGTGATCTGGGGGAAGCTATTAAAATGCTCTGAGCTCCAATTTCTTGACCCACAACAGTGCAAGATGGCTGCACTTGAGTGCTCTGTGTTGATTGGGTCTTGGGATCATCCTAAGGCTGCAAAGATGGCTTTTACAAATATTTCCCCTCATTCCATTCTTCTAGGTTACTATAGTGACAACTGTCCCTTTGTTGTGGGAGAAAGAAGTCACTTTGCTGGGCTGAAGCCTAACCACTCTTCATTGGAAAACTCTTTTTCCTTGATCTGAGGTTAGTTTGGTTTTCATGACAGTCCCTATCCTGCACAGGCTGTCCTAGAACTAAGAACAAGGTGGCTTGACAAGGAAAAGGGAAGCTGGGTTTAGCTTGTGAGCCATAGAGTAGAGAAATCTAGAAGCGGCTCCATAGACTGTCTCAGTTTTAATGAATATGGCCAAGAGTGGAACTGTGTACCCCTCAGTGCAGGTCCCAAATGTGAGAGCATATAGGGCCGCCATATTCTGCAGGGGAGGAACCAGTGAGGACAGCCATAGGATTTGGTGCACAGAGAATGGGGCCACCAACGACTTGAAAGACACTGGGAGAGAGATGCCAAGAACCAATGAGCAGAGCACCGGAAGTCAACCTGTCAGGAAAATGTAAGGGCGCCCTAGAGATTTCCATAGGGATCTGGGAGGAGAGTTGGGTAATCTTACCTGGCGATGGGAAGAAGTAAGAAAAAAGCACAGTGGTTTCTAGGCTCCATTTTATTTATAGCACGCGATTTCCTAGCACACACCAAATTTACAGGAAAAGATTTTTTTTCTTGGTTTACTAGATTTTAATTACTCATCCTATATAAATAGCATATAACATATAGCGCCATATGAAAACTCTTCACACATTTGGGGATGACCAAGCACAGGAAAGGTACCTGGTAAGAATCAGCAGGGAATACACAGAAGACGAAACCCATATCCCAATCTTACGCCACCTGAAATCGGTCTATATGAATTCAAGGGTTCTGATCCTGGTTCATTTGAATATTGTCACTTTTTGACTGAATGCTGTCTGGTGAATTTCTCAGACTTACTGCACTGCAGTCTCCTTGACTCGGAGATTAATGAGAATACTTATCTCGTGAGTTTTCTTAAGGATTAAATAATTAAGACATGTAAACATATGTTGGGTCAGTGCATGCATTTGATAAGTGCAAATATACACGTAAACCAAGTTGTTTATTAAAATACATTTCCCACTCATTCCTGGCATCCAGTGATAACGCATTTCAGCAGCCACAGAAACAATAAGCTGAGGTCTCAGGTGGCAGGAAATCTTCTGCCTCAGGTCCTTTGCAACAGCTGCATGGAAAGACTTACTGACTCCCCTTGGACTCTCCTTCTTGCCCTTCAGGAGTTAGCTGAGGCATCTTATCCCAGGTCACAGAAGGGGGCTTCCCCAGACATTTCTGGCATTGCCGCCGACCTACCCCCCCCCCCACACTCATGAGGCTCTTGATTCATTGCCCCACCAGAGTGTGGTTTTGAAAATAAGGGCCGAGTCTCCTTTGCGTTTATTCCTAGCACTTATCCCAGGGCTGACCAGAACAGGTGCTCAATAATATGTTACACCGGTGTCCAGAGGTATCGAAGAGCTGAACGCAGAAGATGGGGATGTTTCTGTGTGTTTGGCAGATTTTGTATTCATGCACTGCTATACGCATGTTGTTTGACTGTTGTTTTTGGTTCCTGTTTGGTTGTTTGTTTGTTTGTTTGTTTTCCACAAGATGTTAGCAGAGACAGGTTTTGTTGTTTTGGTCCTCATTTGTTGTGTTTTGTGTAATCTGTGTATCTTTCACTGACTCTGGTATAGTACTTTTCTTATGTTTAGTGGTTCTTAGAATGTGTGGAGCGCTTTCATAATGTATGTTTACATGTGTTCCTGACATGGTCATAGAGAATAAGCCATTAAACTGTAATCAGTCTCTTCCTCCGAAATCCGTGCATATTGTAGAGTCATTTGCATAGCACAGGATTAATTTGGTAAAATGGCATTTTGTCTATTCATCCAAACTTACAGGTCTCTTATGCACTATGGTAAGACATGAAAGAGTCAAAAGCATGAGTTGTAACCATCATTCCACCAGGGAGCTAGACTCCTAAGATGCGTTACACGCACACACATCATTGTGTTCAAAGAAGAGGCGCTCGTTCCTTCAGCCTTGGGTGGGTAGTGTGGGAAAGAATCACATGGATTAGGTCGTTTTAAAGGCTAAGATCCTGTTAGGGGGACAAGTAAAGAGACCAGTGTAGTCAGAGGGAACCACATAAGAAAAGCTCTGGAGCACGGTGTGTTAGGAACACTGCAAACACGGGAGCAGTGTTAGAGTGAGCGGCGAGTGCGTTGAGAACCTGGGCGTGAGCACAGGGGTGAGATCTTACATGGCCCCGTGCAACGTGCCAAGGGTTTGAAGTGGACGTTCGGCAGCAAGGTGAGTGATGAATTTCTGCGTGATGCAATTACGTAATCAGTTTTGTGTTTTAAGAAATATCCTTACTTTGAGGAGGGTGGCTTGGTGGGAGACAAAGTGAAGTTCGGAGAGCAGCCAGCAGAGCTCTTGGATGCTACCAGTGCCAACAATTAAGACCGCAACTGAGACAGGTAGAAGCTCAGAACCTTCACGTCTGGATGAATATTCCATGACTGCAGTAAAGAATCTTTCCTCCAGACCTTAAATAACACGAAATAGTCTAATACCCAACATTTCCCCTTCGCATGCACCCTGGCACTGAGATTGTGAAACCCTCTGTCCCAAAACCTCTGCACCTGACCTCTGATTTAAACAGTATAAAATCTATTGAAACTGTGGCTTACGTGCGGAATATAGCATACCGTGCTCTACTTACAGAAATGAGGTAATTTTGTGATTCCCTATAGACAAAGTTTCTTTTGTTTTGGTTATATTTTGACACCATCTCAGAGAATTGTAGACAGTTCTGAGCTGAGATCCACACACAGTTGTGCAATAAATAACATTTCCGTTGGCCCAAGACTTTCTTTTTTCGGTATTATTGACAACTCCATCCCATGTTTGCCATATGTGTGATTGATGTTTTAATAAAACGTGTATCCGAAGCCTCAATTTAACGCAAAGGCTGGTTCCTTTCCTGGTCATCACATCTCCCAGAGCCACCTGGAGCAAAATGCCTCCTTGTCCATGGCAATTGGAGCACAATGAAGAGACCTTCGCCTCTTTACTCACATTGGACGACTTACGCAACTACTCTTATATTGATGAGAAATGGTCTGGTGCCTCATTTCTCACAACCGAATGAATGGCACCCATTCTTTCTTTTTCTTTCCCCTAGTCCAATTATGGAAAATCTAGCCAGCAATTTTTTTTAAACCACAACAGCAAAAATAACTCTACTGTGCTCTTTCTCTGTTAAGGACAAAGTTCTGAGAAGAGATGAACTTTGTCACAGGACCTGTATTAAGTAGGCAAACTGTGGAAAGAGCCTAAATGTCCATCAACTGACAAATGGATAAAGAAGATGTGGTTTATATATACAATGGAATACTACTTGGCAATGAGAAAGAATGAAATCATGACATTTGCAGCAATGTGGATGGATCTGGAAGGTATTATGCTGAGTGAAATAAGTCAGTCAGAGAAGGACAGATATCATATGTTTTCATTCATATGTGGATCTCGAGAAACTTCACAGAAGACCATGGGGCAAGGGAAGGGGAAAAATAGTTACAAAGAAAGATGGAGGGAGGTAAACCATAAGAGATTCTTATATACAGAGAACAAACTGAGGGCTGATGGGGGTGGTGGGGGAGAGGGGAAAATGGGTGATGGGCATGGAAGGGGGGCACTTGTTGGGATGAGCACTGGGTGATGGATGGAAACGATGAACCCTGGGAATCTACCCCAAAACCAAGAACACACTTTACACACTGGATGTGAGCCAATTTGATAACAAATTATATGTTAAAAAAAAAAAGAAGAATAGATCTGGGTTCTGCTTTCTATGGGAAGAAAGTCTTATTACAAGATGATGTCAGAAGGCCTCAGTTCTTAGAGTTTTCCCTTGACCATTCCATCATATCCACTTACTCATGTATTAATTTTTTTTTTTTTCTGCCAAGCAGGGGACCAAGCAGGGGAGATATTCTGGGAAACAGCACTGCACCAGACCTGGTCATTCAAAGTAAAATAAAAATAGACCCTGGTCCTTATCTATCTACTATCATATCATAATGATAGTAAATTAAAGACACAACAGCCAATGAGCATATCAGGAGCAGGTGAAGTATTTCACCCAAGCAAATTGGAAGACATGATCCACAGTCTCAAATTGCTCGTACTTTTGACCAATATACTATTTAGCAATTGTTTTTGATATTTTTTTTTGCAGCTTTCAATTCCTTACCTTGACACACAGACAACTTTTGAACTGAGGTGGGTCTCAAACTATTTTGACTTGCTGTATCCTGGTCACAAGTTTTTACCTAAACCTTTTTAATTTTTTCTGAAGTATACTAAGAGTATACATCAGATACCATCATGGTTTCAACTTTCTTTAAAGTTTTATGATTAATCTTTTGTAGGAAACATTCTTGCCATATCACTAGATATTTAAAGAAATGGCTCCACGAAAGTAAAGAAAATAGAGCAATTTTAAATAGATAGTATGTGCTTGTTGATTTCATAGGTAGCCATGTGTCATCTAATGTGCAAAATATTTCTGCAGAAAAGAAATTTATTTTCTTTTCATAGGTTAGAAAATGAGGTTAGGTAGTCTTAGTGATAGGCCAGTAAATTCCAATAATAAGATTTGATCCCAAGTTTATCTGACTCAAAGATTCAAAACCACCCTGTCTTCCTATGAAAATCAATGTTTCTCTTTATGACTAGGTACAGAAAAATTAAATGTCTTATTTTGCTTTTGAATTCTAAAAATAAATGCTCTCTTTGATATATACTTTTTGGTCAAACATTTCATTTTTTTCCTCAACTTTAAATGGTGATAAAGCGTTGACATGACTCAAAGGGATGCTGAAGTGCTGAGTTTCTTATTTCTAAGAATCTTCAGATCCAAAAAGAAGTATAGTTGAAGAAGTATGAATACATCATTGCTGCTTTTCCTGAAGGAAACTGAGGATTTGGCAGCTACAGACGGATTGTGCAGACCTTTGCTGTGAAATCTCCCAGTGATCCCATTATATTCAGTCATCGCTTGTAGATTTGAACCATTTCAAAGTGAATAATAAAACTAAAACTATGGCAGAAAAACTCATGCCATTCGCCCGACTTCAGCGTACCCACAACACAAAAATCACCACCTGAATGCAGGATTGGCTACATAACGGGACACAGCACAAAACGGAAATGCAAACCTTTGGTTTGAAAATCGTTAGGAATGTCAAGACAGTGAAAGCAAAATATTATGCGGTGTTCAGGGGTCTCTGAGCATGGGGTTCTGGGTGACTGTGGGTCGACAGCCTTCAGGCAGACCTTGCCTGCACTCAAGGAGATACCACCTGCCCCCCTGGGTTGGAGATCCACAACTGAGTTCCAACTCCACGATGACACTCCCTTGCTCGATGACACCATCGGTTCACCGCCCCCCTCTGAGCCTCAGTTTCCTCATCCAAATTCTGAAAATAGAAACGTACCTCTTAAACTTGGTTTAGGACTAAAATAAGGTAACGATGCAATGTTGGCTCATCAACACTGATGTCACACCTACCATAACTTTCGCCCTTCATGCGTGTTGTATATTTTTCCATAACTTTAACACCAACTAGGGGAAAAAGCCAAACGACAAGGAACTAGTGTATTTTTCTCCTTTTCACCCACTGTAGGGCTTACACAGTAGACAGCAAGAAGTGGGCATGATGCGATATTTGCCGACTTTTCACATGCCTTTTAGAATCTATTTGGTATCTCTATTTTTATAAAAATAAATACAGACCTGAACGTTGAAATCCTACTCTAGCAATCAATTTTTTTTTTACTCCATTGCTGACCTTTATAAAGTTGCATTTTCTCTCCTACCCTCAACATGCCTTTGACTGTCATTGCCAACTCTATTTTCTTCCAATAAGTACAGTTATTTGAAAAGAAAGATCAGCAGACATACACAATCTCTCTGGGCACAAGCCAGCGACATTTCCTTTAAGCAAAGGTTTTACGGACAAATAACAGCTTCCATAGATATCAGCATCCCGGTATGTAAAAGGCAGTCCTGGTTTTTTGTTTTTTGTTTTTTTGTTTTTGTTTTTTTTTGCTTTTTGTTGTTCTAATTATACTCTGAGAAATGCCGAGGATTCGTGAAGTTCCTCCTAGAGATAGCCTGCACACTAAGAAGATAGCAAAGGAGGTCAAGGTGGCAGGTTTTAGGGTTCCCCCTTCCAGCTTCGATGCACTGTACATGGTGCCAAATACTACTTTGAAATGCGAGCTGGGGTCTCCCAGTCATTCAGTTGTTCCATTTACTATATACTTGACGCCCCAGGAAGATACGCAGGTTAGCCTGCTAGAGCTGACATAGCAAAGCCAGTGGACTGTTGGACTTACACAATAGAATGGGCTGTCTCACGGGGCTGGAGGCTGAAAGTCAGAGACCAAGGTGTGGGCAGGGCTGGGTTCTTCTGAAGGTTGGGAGAAGGACTCTGTTCCAGGCCCCTCTCCTTGCTTGTGAATGGCCATCCTCTCCCAGAATCTGCGCACTGTCTTCCCCTTATGTGCTTCTGCCTCCACACTTCGTCTTCTTCGAAGGACACCGGTCATATCGGATTGGGGCCACCCTCATGACCTCATTTTTACTTGACCGTGTGCGAAGATCCTAGCTCCAGCTAAGATCACGTCCTGCGGTACTAGGGAAGAGAATTTCAATTTACGAGTTTGGGGACACGATCCGACCAACAACGTGTAGCAACAGGATCTCCAAAATTGGAAGGAGCCAACATTGGCTTTAAAGTGTCAAAACTCTAGTCCTGAATTAGAAGGGGTGTGGGAGGGAAGGAAATTGGGACACGGGGTAAAAGGTGAAATAAAAGACGTGGTGGGGAGAACCAGAAGTCATCGCAAAGCTGAAATTTAAGACTGACAGAATCCGCAGGAGGTCTGTAGGGTCCAGGAAGACAGCGGACTTGTGTCTCCATGCCTGAGCAGAGCCCCACGGATGTGGCACGGGGTTATTATGCCAGTGGGTCTTCGGGAGTTCCTTGGAATTTCCTTCAATGCATCCTGACTCAGGGGCTGCCAAGAGCATCCCAAAAAGACGTGTGTTCATCTCTTGCCCTCAGTTTCTTCCTCTGTAAACTGAAACAGCTGCTCCCGAAGTGCTGTGATCTCAAATATTCACTGTGTCACAGGCAGGAAACAATGCTATATGTTCCTCTAGCAATCAGCTTTCTCTCCCACTTTCAAGTTATACCCGAGTGCAACCATCTTCCTATAAACCCAAGCTCTCTCTGATGTCAGTCTCAGGAATAAGACCTGCAGATAGAGAAGCGCATCTCTGTTAAGGGAAGTGTTTAATGAACAGACTTAAGGATTCTAGGAAGATGAGAGGAGAATGGCAGATGGCAGGATGGAGACATAACACCTAAAAATAAAACAAGGCAGGGGAAGGGAGAGGGAGAGAGAGAGCAGGCAAGAAGAAAACAACGACAGAAAAATTCAATAGAGGGAAACCTTTTCCAGAAGAGGCAACAAAACTCTTAACCAAATTCCAGGCAGTTTCCGCTGAGCTCTCTTCTCCACGAGGATTCAACCTTGGCTTGCAAAGACCTGAACAAACAGGAACACAGCTTCTAACAGCTCCAGGCCATGTCCCTGGGGCCACCCCAGCCTCCCTTAAAGTGCCCGAGAAAACTCAAGGAAGCCAGAAGAATCCAATGTGTGTTGCAGCTGACATCTGAAGACAGGGCCCTGTCTCCCCATCTCTGTGGAGGGCAGGAGCCTGACTTCAATGAGCACCGGTTAGCACACCCAAACCACCCCCGTTCCCACTTTTGGTCATTTTCCCGTTCTCTGACTCCACGGAGCCCCTATTCACTCCATCCTATTTCCCCTCCCTCTCCCTTTAAAATGCCTGGTCCCCTCTGCCCAAATGGAAGTTGAGTTCAAGGCCACAATGGACTCCTTCCCTTTTGCATTAGGGTGCTACTGAGTAAAGTCTGTCCCATCCACATTAACTAGTGTCTAGCTTTGTTTGTCTTTGGCAGTAGCCACGGAAAACCAAAGGGCACTGTTCTGATGGGGACCCTCAGCCTCACAGCATCTAGATCCCACCATTATTTCTGTTCAACACCCAAGAGAGCAGGACAGCAGGAAGTGGGGACTCCAGCCTTCTCTTGGCTTTGACCACAAAGAAGACTTGGCCTTTCATTCCAGTGACTCGGGGTGTTGGCTCTTCCGTGGTCAGCAGCTCAAGACTTGAATTACGTTGAGACAGTGTCACTGAGAGCTGGAGATAAGCCTTATAATTTCTGATGTTTTCATTTTTCACTATTGCAATCTAATCGTTCATTTCAGTTAAAGTGAGACACAAAACTGATTCATGGCCACGTTTACATCATGCTTACACGGATTTAATCAGAGTCAATTGCTTACATTGAAAAAGCACAATACGTTTGGAGAGACGATAAAGAAATATTCTTCCAGTTTCCCATGCCTAAGAGAAATATGGGTTCAACCTGAAGACATCAGCCCCACACAATTATGACACAGCCCTGCCGATGAGAGGTTTTGTGTGCCACGGGCAGGAGCTGGCCTTGTGAGTTGGGGCGTCTTGCCCACCATGGCCAGCTTCACAAGAAGTTTCACACTAGCTAGGTGACTGACAGCCACAGAATACCAGCCTCCAGGTCTTCATCAGAATGCAAAGCCTCACAACTGCAAATCTCTCATTTCTCTTGAAGACATTATTTTTATATAGTGTATTATCAAAAAAAAAAAAGATGTGTAGGATAGTTACACCTAGAAGCATATAAAAAAGAAACCATTTAGTCAGATAGAAGAAATATCCCACCCAAGCTTGACAGTCAAAGAGATGGAACCCAGGGACGGGTCTATATAATCTTTTGTGGATGGATACCTTGGACCAAGCCTAGAATATCAGAGCGCTAGATATTTTGAATCCCCACCTCCTTAAGGGCAAAGAGTTCCAAAGCAATAACCTCTCAGAACCTGTTCCAATGACCTCAACTCTCTGAACCTTGTTTTCCATGCTTGTGATGTACCAAAGCAGTAGAATATCTTTGCATCAGTGCATTTGTTTTTTATTAAGTCCACGTGTGGCTCCTCTGATCATTCTTGCACGTTCCACCCTCTTTCCTAGCACAGAAATATCTAAGAGTAACCATCAGAGTCACTGCACTGTCATCATTTGCCTCTGATGTGTAAAGATGAGGCGGTGAAAACACATTGGACCCACAGAGGCACCATCTCAATGGTCTTGTTGACCGTTAACCTCAGTGGACTCTGCAACCCGACCCACAATCCGTCCTGTTACGGCCAGGACCTCCTTTTAACGCGAGGCTTTCAGCACAGCCGTTCCTAGACAATCCACCCAGGGCATCGTCCAAGGCTATCCTCCGGAATTCCTAGGCCATTGCAAAAACCAAGTGTCTAGAAAAAAGGAAAAAGATAAAAGAGGAAGATACCACAGCTTTCTAGAATCCTAGCACTGTGAAGGATCTCAGAAGCCACCTGTCACATAGTCCTCTGATCCCATCTGAGGCTAGAACCCATCACACAACAGTGCCCTTAAGGGACCCCCTGCTTCTGTTGGCAGTGAGTCCTCCAGGGAGGTGACAGGCCTGGTCCCAAAGAAAGTAGATGCGGTCCAGAGTTAATTACTTCTTGATAATACTTTTTTCATATTGTCTTCAGAAAGCACCGTCCCTCATCCCAGTGGCTCTTCGCGCCCGAGAGAGAGGCTTACCTTTTGGTGCTTTGGGGCATCTCAAAATTAAATGTGAACGAAGCTGACTCAGGTGCAGAATAACGTAGCCCCGTGGGGTTAGTGCGTTGACTGGCTGAACCGAGAGCCAGGGTGAAGGTCAGGGGCACGCGGCAACTGAGGGTTTAAAGGTTAGATGTTGCATCTTCCTGAAGTAGACCCCTGCCTAGGCGGCTTCTGTGGTCCTGTGAAGACTGCTGCTTCTCAGTTCTCCCCGAGAGGGGTATCCGAGCTGGCCCTCACTCAAATATTATGGACGCGGAGCTAAGCTTTAGCGTGTTTTTGACTGCGGTTCCACGCTGCATCGGTTCCTCACCGCATGGCTTTGAGACTACTCCATCAAGTTGAGTTTTCGTGACGGAAACCATGGCCACGGGGCCACTGGGTTGATTAGCTAATGGCTGATGGAGCTAATGACTCCGTTCCGTCTGTGCTCATTTTACTCCTCATCGTCGGGCCTGCTCCCTCTGGCTGCAAGGTGAGTGCACTCTCCATCTGCTGTCGGGCCACTACCTTGCACCTTTCTCTCTCTTTTCTGTCCCACGGTTGTTTCTAACGCATTATCCTGGAGGATTGCAGACACACGGCCAACTCGTAAGCAAATTTCATTCAAGCTACTTTGTGTTTGGAGAATGATACACAAATATGCAACCTGCAGACTCCCCGGGCTTTTCTAATCACTCGTGCCCTGTGTTGGTCACTACCTTCCAGGGTCTGGTTGGCCATCCTGACCTTCGAAGGGACCACACTGGGGCACAGGGACATGACCTCGCCGGTCACCCTGTGTCACTCAGCATCCTGACTATCAACCTGCGTGGAAGCTGTTTCATCAGCCGCCTGGCCATTCCGTTCCCTGATAATTCCATCTGAAGGGTTCTATCACTCTTTTTCCAGAAGATAATAATAATATTATTACTATTATTATTATCTTCTGGAAGAATAGTTATTATTATTATTATTATGTCATTCATTCATTCTACAAATAGTTTTAAATGCTTCCTAAATTTTCTGATTCTTGCCCGTAATTTTCCAGAAACGGATTTGTCTTGATCCTGACACTAGCTCGCCTCGCCTTTTTTTGCACTGCTGAGCAAGCATCGGCAACATCCCCCTGCAGGATGTCGCCTGTGGTCGCGACACGGTGCATGCCATGTGACCCCCGGAGGCCGACCCAGGCAGTGAGTCTAATGCTTTCCCTTTCAATGGCAACTCTGAAATCTACGGGTAAAATTAAGAAGCGAGTCCACAAATATCCCAGGCAACCGCCGTTCCCCTCTTTTTGCTTGTGTCCTTTCTGCCGCGACATCCTTCCCGCCCGGCCCCAGTGGTGCACCAGAACTTCCACTCTGTCACAAACAAAGCGACGGATCGGCTATCAGCCCTGCTTCCATTTCTGGCCTCCAACTCAAGTCATGCCACCATATTAACTGCAAACAGCAGGGTCTTAATCATTCCCAGGTGCCAAATAGCCGAGCAAATTACATATTTCCCTGGCTCTGAGTACTGCTGGAGGAAACTAATGCCTAGGTTTATGTGGAAAATATGACCATCTAACATAATTGGGGGTATTGAAATTTTTTTCATGAATATATAATTTCAACAATGAGTATGATGGGTGTTGCTGGAGAATTCTTCCGGGGAAAAAAATGAGTAACACATTCACCAAGATTGTTAGAAACTGATCACCGATTAGTGGCGGTTGCTTTTAGTAACACAAAAATAGAGCGAAATAATGCAGGTACTCATTTGTTTTCCCTCAGTTAGTACCCATAGGCTATTTCCATTAGCAGCCTGAAGTCACCTAGCATTTGATCCTGCCTGGCGGGGCGAGCCACGCACACAGGCAGGCACAGCCCATGGTGGGGCATATTGGAGGTTCGCTCCTTTTCTCTGAGCAGATGGAGACTAAGCATGTCATAGAAATAATGTGTTTTGTCTCTAGAGGGAGAATGCTGGCGGCTTCACTCGAACATGACATTGCTCGCCAAGCCTTCTGCTCAGGTTAGAACTCGTGCCTTTTGGGTTTCCAGTGACTTTGCTTCTTTGGAAAAGAGTTTCCACAATAGAGATCCAGAAACACAACACACTCGCTTGACAAAGTTCCGGAAGTCTGAAGCCCATGAATGAACTTCGGACGTTCCAAGGAGTGCATTCTTGACCCACGGCAGGCCGGCTGCCTCGCACAACCTCCGGGGATGAGTGGGGGGGCCAGGGGACAACAGGCCTTCCCCAGGGGTGCAGAAGCAGGGTGCGGTGTTCGAGTCTCCTTAGTCCCTTCTGGCTGCCGTCAGAAAATAGCACAGAGTAGGTGGTTAGTAAGCAGCAGACATTGACTTCTCAAGGTTCTGGAGGCTGGAAATCCAAGCACAGGACAGCAGCAGAGCTGATGTCGGGTGGGAGCCTGCTGCCACTTTCTCAAAGTCACCTCGTGTGGCAGAAGGGGTGGGGAGGTGTGGCGTGTCCTTTACCCCGGGCACAAATCCCACCATGAGTCCTGCTCTCAGGACCTGATCACCTCCCAAAGGCCCTACCTCCTAACACTCTCACCTTGGGAACGAGGATTCTAACATATGAACTTGGGGGGAGAGGAGCAAAGATTTAGGCCACCGCATCGCCCACGGTCATGTAGCTGATCTTACCAGAAAACTTAGATTTCGTGACTCTGGTTACAATGTGATCTGATATATCGAACCATTAGGTCTAGGTCAGAATGAACACCTACCCACTGGAGGCCACCCTGCCAAGTTGTGATCTGTTAGGGCAGGACGAGTATGTGCAGACTAGGACCACAGTGGCTTTGGGCTCTCTTCTGCTTGAAGCCAATGCACCTGCTGTTAGTGCTCACGGCCTGGGTCGTGATAGATGTACACACACAAGGTATACACATCATTGTTCTCAACGGCCTAACATTTAGACTTCGCAGGTTATAACTGTAATATCCAGTTGTTAATAGAGTCACAAAGACGCCTGACCCGATTCAAAGTGGAAAGCACTCATGCAACTGGAAATGATGTCGCAGGGGCAGACCACGTTCCCTCTGGGGCACAACTGTGTGGGTTTCCTGGGGTGGCAGGGACAAAGCGATACAAAGGGAGTGGTTGAAACAACAGGAATGTATCATCTCCCACTTCTGGAGGCTGTGTCTCCACCCGAAGTCTCTCTCGTTGGCCTGCAGACAGCTGCCAAGCCCCCAGAGACCGGTGGGAGTCACATCACCCTCCCTCCCTCGGTGCATCTGTGTCCACGTTTCCCTTTTTCATAAGGACACCAGTCAGATCGGGGTGGGGCCCACCCTAATGCCATCATTTCACCTTGATTGCCTCTGTAAAGACCCTGTCTCCAAACATAGTCACATCCTGCGACCCTGGGGTCCAACAAAGGACCCTGGCAGAGGGCACACAACTCAACCTGTAACAACAATTTTTCTGTGTCTTCCATTGTCTGTTATACAAACAGTGCCATGAGACCTACTGGGCGTAGATTAAAGAATCATTTTACGAAATACAAATAATAAAAATTATCATTTGATATCTCTGTTTTGGCCCAAAGAATGTTACTTTGTCACCATTCACAATTCTGATAGTGCGCTTGATTTAAGGTATGGGGTTTTTGTTTTTTGTTTTCTGGGTTTGTTTGGGGTTTTTTTGTTTTTTGGTTTTTTTGTTTGTTTGTTTGTTTTTTGTTTTTTTGGTGTTTCCAGGAACCTTCGTATCTTCTGTCCCTGACTTGACAAATCCCCCCCAGAGAAGCTACGTGACACAAAGATGGGGGTGGGGTCCAGACCCTGTCTGAGGCAGGCTACAGCACGGACTGACTCTGGGTCCATTTCTTAACCCTTTATGGAATGCGGGTTTCTCATCTGTACGTTGAGGTCCCAGTGATAATCCCGGGAGCGAACCTGTCAATGCCAAGTACGGAGCACATGTGTGACGAGAACGGACTCCCAGCCCCGTGCTTCAGCCAGTGGAATCGTCACAGCAGCTTCCGTTGTGTCCGCCAGCTGCTTCCGTGCATGATCTTGGCAATCTTTGCAATCATCCAGCAAGACGTACGTTGTTACATTTTTATATATGGGGAAATTCAGTCTCAAAGAGATAACACACAATAGCTTATTTTCATAGATGGATCTGGAAAAGGAGCCCTGGGTTATATAAGCTCATGGCACTCCCCCAAACACTACCCCAACTCAAAGCCAGTTTGGTTTGTTGGTTGGTCGGTTTGCAAAATTTTTGTTTTTCCCCCAGATCATGGCTTTCTAATGACCAATGAAGTCCTTAGTACAGATTTAAGGGATTGTTATCCATTACAGGAGATTATGTAGGTAAATTACACTACTAGGCATTTTACGATAAGTACACTTGTTTTTTAAGTTTACTTATTTATTTTGAGACAGAGAGAGAGAGAGAGAGAGAGAGAGAGAGAGAGAAGGCACGGTAGGGGCAAAGAGAGGAGGAAGAGAGAGAATCCCAAGCAGGTTCCGTGCTGTCAGAGCAGAGCCCGATGCGGGGCTCAAACTCACGAACCATGAGATCATGACCTGAGCTGAAATCAAGAGTTGGATGCTTAACTGACTTAGCCACCCGGGAGCCCCAATAAGTACACTTTAAATGCCACACCTGCATACACATGCCCGCACATATGCACGTGTATACACACACACACACACACACACACACACACGAACATTTAAAAAAGCTCACAGTACACGGAGTTGATTTCCAGAACAGGAAAGCTACATGGAGGGAGGATCCTGGATATACAGCAAGAATATGGGAGAGGGGGTGGGTGGAGGAGTGGATTTCAGGCAGGAGAAACATCGCGTGTAATAACATCGCTATTTAAATCTACCTCATGGGCTGCAGATAAAAAGTAGATTGGGGCCAGTTGGTGAGATCTTGAACACTGGAAACAACAGCACAATTTCTAAGTCTGAGGATTTGCCAGCAGGCCCTAGAGACGCTCTGACCTGTCTCACCAACACGGTCCCCTTCCAGTCCCTCGTCACCTACTGGGCACCTGCCCACCGTGCCTCCCTCCACCACCACGGCCTCCCTGTGTTGGAGCGTTTCTCGTGCTAATGGATAAAAATGCCCCTTCATGTGAGACACCTGCACCCCCTTCTCAAAACACCTCCTTTTGTTTAGCTACATAAACCAGAAAGTAAAGAAGCCCCTGTGGTTGTAACGGTCTAAGATACAAGCCTGATCAGCTCTACTGTGCCAGGAGCCGCACTGGACTTTTATTTCCTTTCTTTCTTCTTCTTCTTCTTCTTCTTCTTCTTCTTCTTCTTCTTTAATGTGTATTTTTGAAAGAGAGACAGAGCACGAGCAGGGGAGGGGCAGAGAAATGGGAGGACAGAGGTTCCAAAGCAGGTTCCAGGCTCTGAGCTGTCAACACAGAGACCGACGCGGGGCTTGAACCCACAAATGGTGAGATCATGACCTGAGCCAAAGTGGAACTCTTAACCAACTGAGCCACCCAGGCACCCCACTGTGTTAGCCTTTTCACATATTGTGCCTTGTTTTAATCCGCCCAATGATCTTGGAGGTACATTTTGTTATTTTTATTTTCCATTAGATTGTGAAATGTGCTTGGAGAGGCTATTTCATGATATAAGAGCTGGACAAAGGCGCACACAAATCCTTAACTTTCTCCGAGGGGGGCATAGGTTGGAAGCGTAAAAGTAAGCATGCTGAAACATTCTCGTGCTGCTACCTCTAAAGTGACCAGACACCCACCACTCACCTGAATGCTTAGAACGTTGGCAGTGTGTTAGTAGGTTGTAGAAAAATATAGAAAGATGATGGCGAAAGACATTTTAATATCCCAAGACTTGGGGGCCCAGGAATCCTCCGTAATGCATACTTGTCCCTCGAGGCTGTGCTTATGATACTGAATTCTGAACAAAGTCTTGCTGCTTTTTGGGAAGATGACACGGATTCCAGAAAGAAGCATTATTTCCTGGTTTTAACTGGCCCTGTGAATACGACATGCATAGAGTCAACGGTGGCTGCGACAGATGGAAAATGAGGCTATAATGAAGCCTCCTCATTATTCCTTGTCAGTGCTGAGTTCCATTAGGAAAATTAATATATTGACTATTTCTCTTGAGATGAATCCCAAGAAAATGGTCCATGCAGAGGGAGGTTTCAGAATGTCGAATATTTATGATCTATTCAGGGGTCGCTTTGACATATTCTGTGTCCAGGAAACCCATCATCACGGTCACCTTGGCTACGCAGCCCCGATGCACGGGGGGCTACCACGAGCGCTCCTCGTCAGAACGCCCCTAACAAGCAGGGACAGAGTTTGTCCACAAGAGAATACTTTATAGTTGCTTAACTGCCACCAAAACCTCATTTATCATTTTAATAAACTTTCCAAGGGAGAGGGAGGGCTTCCCCAGACCCTCTTTATCTTTGGCGTGGAAGCATAATGGGTAATCAAGTGTGGATCAGCATAGACCCGTGTTAATTCCTCTTAAGCCCCATGTGAATATTTCACTTTTATTAATAATCACATTAAAACCACCGAACATTTTTCTCCTTAATGATATGTTTGTTTGGGGGAGGAAAGACTGGCCAAAAGAAAAAAACAAAATTAAACCCAAAATTCCGTTCAAATAAACAGAGGAGACGATGAAAAAACAAAGATGCCCAGATACAAACATTCTGGAAAATGTAATCTAATAAGAATGTGAAGGAGGAAGAAACGCTTGGGTCCTTCCTGAGCATCAGCGGTAGGTCAGGTGCCTCACCCGTGTGACTGCAGACCACGGTATCATCATTCGAATCCAAGCTTTAAGGTAAAGGGATTCAAACTCACTGAGCTATGGCATCGATGTGTCGCATTTGGACGCAGGCTCACTGCTTTAGTCTCAGCTTCACCCATTGTGTCTCGCTGCCTTTTCAAGGAATGATTTAAAAAAAAAAAAAAAACGGTTTTATTTCATAGTTATGATCATTTTTTTCTTCCCATAATTTCCGCACCCGGTCCCACCTTCCCACCCCCTCCATCCTGCTTCAAATGAATCATATCCGTATTCCCGGGAAACCATAAACACTAGACTTTCTGGGTTTCATACTAATATCTAGATCCATGAGAACTGTTAAGCGTTTTGGAAAAGGAGGCTGAAAAAATGCAAAGCCAAGTTCCTGACAGCTCAGAGCCAGTCCCGGGAAGGAGCCCGGGCAGAAGGTGTCTGGACCCAAAGTGAACCTCCTTGAAAAATTAAGGGCGGCGGGGGGGATGCTCTGGGAGGTTAACTGCGTCCCCCCCCCCCCCAGCCTCAGCCGCTCACGGGGACCCTGGAACCAGCTGTGTCTCCTTCCATTCTGGTCTCTCAGGGCCAGGACGGCTCTTGGCTGAGCCCCTGGAGGTAGATGTTCTCCCTCTCTGCGACAAACAGATATGAACAGAAAGTAATAGCTGAATTTAGGAAACTGAGAGTCAGCGCTCAGGAACCAGGAGGAAAAAAAAAAAAAGCAATCAGGCTTGGGAAAAATGGGAAGAATCAGAGAAGAAACAGTGGAGCAGGGAGGCACAGAGGAAGCGAGCCGTTGGCTTGACCAAGAGAGGGTGAGACCAGGAAGCCAGGCAGGCAGATAATAGTGAAGAGGGCAAAGTGGTGGACCCAGGCGGTACTTTAGACGGCTGGGCCTCTCCCCTAAAGTTCTCCATGCTGGACATTGACTCCTGCCCCCCGGGGAGCCTGGGTCCTGGCTACGGAGCGCCCTCCACACCTCAGGCGTCCGCCAGGTCTGCGTTTTCTGTGTAAATGAGATGCACAAACTGTTCCCATGCCATCCACGACCCCAGCACCTTCGTACCTGACAGATGAGGCCGGCTCTCCTCCAGGACAATGAAATCCTACGTGCTGTGGCCTCCCATTTCCCAGCCCCCAAATAAGAGAAGGTTGGTCCTTTGCCCGTGACCTGCTCGGAGCAGATGGCTCCCTGCCACGAATGCCATCACCAGGCATCACGGAGGCAGGTCCCCTACCCTCCGGCGGCCTCGGGGTCTCCGTGCAGCAGTGCGGGCTCGTCCTTGGCATTGAAGCACCTCCTTTCATATATGATAAGTTCGACTGTGTCTTTGGCCCCTGCCATGGAGAGCCGCATTTCATGGAGCTGGAAAAATAAATTGACCAGAGGCAGAGGCACACATCCCTCGCCGGCAATGAATCTTGCAAAACCAAGAGAAGAGGAAAAAAATGACCCCTTTGTCCTGCCAACCAAGAAAAAAATTGCCAGTTCCTAAGCAACATTTGTTATCATTTAATTAATAAACATTCTTCATTGAATTTACAATCCTTCCCCAGTTGTTCTTCGTAACAACACGCTGATGTAGGCCACAACTATCATTTGCTCTGTGCCGTGAGGACGTTGACGCCTTCCCTGCCTTATCCTAACAAAAGCAGACAAAGAGTCTTCGTCTCGGGCTTGCCATTCTGCTCCCCGACGCCGCTTGGACCTCATCTCGGCAACTGGGAACGGAGTCTCAGCTGAATGACAAGGATTCAAAGACAAAAGGAGGCCAAGGTCATCCTGAGAACGTGTCCATCACTGCTTTCTGAGGGAGCCCAACGTGTACGCACAAGGGGGAGAATGGGACCCAGAAGGGATTCAGAAAGGCTTCCCGAGACAAAGCCTCGACACGGGCCCTACGGTCAATTGTGTGCCTGGAGATGCGTCCTTCATTTTCAGGACCTGGAAATCAGTGGCACAAAGGAAAGGCACACTCAGCTGACAGGAGACCCTGCAAGCAAGAATGGTCATCTGGCATATTTCTTGCTTACTTCCAGAGGACAGCTCTCACTCCACAGGACCCAGCTAACTCTGGATTTTTTTTTTAGCAGCTCGTCTTTTGTTACCGCTATTTTAATGACGCTCTGAATGCATATCACAATGGAACACGCCGGGGCGTTTAAGTATGTGTTAGCACATTTTACATCTACACATATGTCCATCATAAAAAGCTGTGAGAAAGTCATGCAAAAAAAAAAAAAAAAATAGAACGAAGATAAATAGAGAAAAGCAATGTGTACAGATGTACCCAAAAGTCCTTTCTGTACCGACTTCCATAGGCAGTTGAAAGTGATTGACTTTTTTTTTTTTTTAATTTTTTTTTTTCAACGTTTATTTATTTTTGGGACAGAGAGAGACAGAGCATGAACGGGGGAGGGGCAGAAAGAGAGGGAGACACACAGAATCAGAAACAGGCTCCAGGCTCTGAGCCATCAGCCCAGAGCCGGACGCGGGGCTCGAACTCACGGACCGCGAGATCGTGACCTGGCTGAAGTCGGACGCTTAACCGACTGCGCCACCCAGGCGCCCCGAAAGTGATTGACTTTTGATAAGGCTGCTCCCTTTCACGTTTATTCTTCAGTCTGAGTTGACGAACTGCTCGCCAGACTAATTCTCTGCTTAAATCATGCAGATGCCTGGGCCGAAACGGCCAAAGTTGACACAGGACCTGAGCAGAATCTGTAAAACCCATACCTCGCGAGTCTATAACCAAGGATGAACTCAAGACAGAAACAGGCCACTGAGGTGAAATACAAGAAGGTGTTTTAAGACATTAAAAGAAGGGTTCTTTCTTTTTCTTCTCTTTTTCCCCGGTTTGTTTTGGTGATTTATCACTTTCTTTCTCCGGCCAGGAGGATGTAGTATTTATACAGGGAGACCAAATTAATGTTCATAAAAAGTGCTGAGTAGACTGGCACAGACAGTAAGACTCTCTGCTACGGCAGGAAGATCATCCACCGTCGTAAGTGCAGTAACTAGCTTACTCCCTGGCCTTTGCAAGTGGCTTGACCTCGCCACGAAGGGCCTTCTTCTGTAATGCGTGTCTCAGTTCTCATTCTCCGGAGGCGTGCTACGTTTTCTCTGGTCTTGGCGCCTCGGTAGCTCTGCTGAGATGGAGCTAGAAGGCCAAAGCCAGATACCCTCAGACACCTGAGCCACCGCCACCTCTCTGACAAAGCTCTCTGAGCTTGATATTGAGCCACCAGATCGAACCTACAGGATTTGTCTTTATTAGGCGTTCTACCATCGGTTTGTTACAGTGCATCAGGATCGTTTTACGCTAAGAATCCGGGGTCAAGCAGTTGTACGAAAAGTGGAGCAACATTGGTGTTGAGTCGATGTCACAGGGACGGCTGAGCCAGTGAGTCCCACGTCTCTAGTCTGGAAGCATCTACTGTGGGCACAGCATGAGGTAGACACTGAAGTGATACTGAGATGACTAATTTACACCCTCTGACCTTGAATTGCTTACAGCTTAGTCTGGGAAGCTGAACACAGATGAAACAGAACAAACTCGGGGGTTAACAAAAGTGTAAGAAAATGTGGGGTACGTGGTAAGAAAGCCATCACGAATTGTAGCCAGGAGGGCTGGACGGAGGAATGTCAGGTTTTATTTTGCTTTGTTTTGTTTTATTTTTTAAATGATTATTTGTTTATTTTGGGGGGGGGGGGAGAGAGAGAATCCCAAGCAGGATTCATGATGTCAGCACAGAGCCTGACGTGGGGCTCGATCTCACCAACCCCAAGATCATGATCTGAGGCAGAATCAAGAGTCTGATGCTCCACAGAATGAGCCCTCCAGGGGCCCCAGGAAGGGCAGGTTTTAATCGCAAGATGGCATGGCAATCAGGAGGTCGTGCTCTGGATGAAATTGAATGAGCAAAGGCAGAAGAGGTTAGGGTGCAGCCATAGAGCCCCCCCAATCCACGGTCATCGCCAGAGCGAAACCAGGAGCTTCGCGTACATGATCATGTTTACAAAACAATAACTTTCAAAAAATTAAAATAAGCTCTTTTTCACATGAAAAGATGCTTAACGTCACTCCTCCTCAGAGAAATACGAATCCAGACCACAGTGAGATAACACCTCACACCTCTGAGAATGGCTAAAATTAGCAACTCAGTTGACAAGGATGCAGAGAAAGAGGATCTCTTTGGTGCTGCTGGTGGGAATGCAAACTGGGGCAGCCATGCTGGAAAACAGTATGGAGGTTCCTCAAAAAATTAAAAAATCAAAATTACCTGAAGACCCAGCAATTGCACTACTAGGTATTTATCCAAAGGATGCAGGAGTGTTGATTTGAGGGGTACATGCACCCCAATGTTTATAGCAGCATTTCAACAATACCCAAATCATGGAAAGGGCCCAAATGTCTATCGACTAATGAATGCATAGAGACAGTGTGGTATATATATATATATATATATATATGTATATATATATATATATGTATATATATATATATATATATGGTTAGCAACAACATGGATGAAACTAGAATATATTGTACTAAGCAAAATGTCAGTCAGAGAAAGATAAATATCATATGATTTCACTCATATGTGGAATTTAAGAAACACAACAGATGAACACAGGCGAAGGGAAGGCAAAATAACATAAAAACAGAGAGGGAGGCAAACCCTAAGAGACTCTTAAATACAGAGCAGAAACTGAGGCTTGCTGGAAGAGAGGTGGGGGGGATGGGCCGAATGGGGGGTGGGCATTAGGAGGACGCTCGTTGGGATGAGCACTGGGTGTTGTATGTAAGTGGTGAATCACTGGGTTTTACTCCTGAAACCAACACTACACTGTATGTTAACTAACTTAGATTTAAATACAATTCAAAAATTAAAAAAAGAAAAGAAAAGAAAAGAGAAGAGGAAAGGAAAGGAAAGGGAAAAGAAAAGGAAAGGAAAGGAAAGGAAAGGAAAGGAAAGGAAAGAAAAGAAAAGAAAAGAAGCTGTTTTATTCTCTCCTTCGTGGATAAGGAAACTGTAAAAAGGTAAACAATTTGCCCCAGTACGAAGTCCTAAGCCCGGAAAGCAAATCTAAATGTCTCCGAAGCTGGAAACGCCCCACAAGGGAGGGAGGACGTCCTCGTGGATAGGCACCCGGTGAGAAAGGACAAAAGGGCATCCCTGGCTTCAAGAATTTTCTGGTACAGCTGAGAGATACGCACAAGATGGATTCCTGACAGCAAGGGGAGTGATGACCCTTGTCAAACAAACAGCCGTTCTAGAATCTACCAAACCGGTGCTCTGGAACCAGAGGGCAGGAACAGCAGGGGCCCGGAGCCCGGGAGAAACCAGAAGACAGTCTTCCCTTCTTAGCTGGGGTTAGTGGACTAAGTCTCCCTGTTCCCCCAGGTCCTTCTCTGAGTCTCCAATGAGGAAATCTAAGCAACTGATTTGCATGGGTCCTTCCAATTCTGGATTCTGAGTCTAACACAACTTACCTTGGGTTGGAAAGGAAAAAGAAGGGTATCAGGAAAAACGAGGCAGAAGATACCTTGCAAGAATCAACAGGAGGGATAGAAAAGAATAGAAAACGCCAAGAAGTCAGCGAATGTGCAAAATCTTACTTCCTCTTCCTTTTCCCTTCAAAGCAATTTTCCTCAGACTCATCAGTATAATATATTTGAGCTTCTGATGATCAGGTTTCCCAACTAGGCTGGAAGTCTCCTGGGATAGAGATCACATCTAGCCCGCTTACCTTTGTACTTATCCAGTCTACAACAAATGCTGCCAGAAACAGAGGAAGCATTCCACAAATTGTCATCTGAATACTGAACGCGATAATTATGGGAGCCTTCATTAACTGTAAGTGGACAGAAGATGATCTATCTGATTCTTCAGCTGTACAGGGACATTATCGGATATACGTTCAGTTCATTCAGCGAGGAGAACTCTGGAGGAGAAGACAATGCAGTATTTGTGGAGGGCTAAGGGACACAGATCGGAAAGCTAGGAAAATAACAAAGCCTTTTATTAGGCCTTCAAGAGACGATTTGAGAGAAGTGGTTTGCGATTTGCAGAGGGGTTGCAGAATTCCGCCTACTCGAACTGATTATAGTTGAAAAAAAAATTCTGAACAAGTTAATAAGGTCACAATTTCTTTTTTTTTAATGTTGATTTCATTTCTTTTGTGAGAGAGAGAGAGAGAGAGAGAGAGGGAAAGAAAGAGCGTGAGCAGAGGAGGGGGCAGAGAGAGAGGGAGAGAGAGAGAATCCCAAGCAGGCTCCAAGCTGTCAACACGGAGCCTGATGCGGGGCTCAAACCCACAAATCCCGAGATCATGACCTGAGTTGAAATCAAGAGATGGGACACTTAACCGACTCAGCCATCCAGGTGCCCCAATAGGTTACAGTTTCTATCTAGAGGTAATATTAGAAAGAGGGGAGGGGAAGGAAAAAAATTAAGAGAAAAGAGGTGGAGAAAGGGGTAGGGGGAAAAAGGAAGAAGGAAGGTGGATGGCCATGGTGAGCTAGTGCTGGTAATTTCTCCTTCAGCTGGCAGAGGCCGGGGAGTTCACCTGCCCGTGAACCACGGCGAGCAGAATAGCGAATTTAAAATGTCTCCCCAGACTATTCCTTGTTCTGGTTACTGAGCTCTTGAGGTGGCTGTGATGTCTCCCCAAGCGCAGTGGGAAAAGACACTCTCTCTGGTTTCTCAGACATTAATTTTAAAGACCAGAGCACAGGCCGTCTGTGCTGATTTGTCCACTTTTCAGAAACCAGACTCTGAAGCCTCCTTAACAGACATTATTTAAATGAATAATGGGCAGGGGGAGACTTTTGTAAATTACAGAAGCGAGATTGATACTCTTCAACTATTAGAAAGTCTTTTCCAGTTTCCCAGGATCGATATTACAAAATTAGAGTCACATTTAAAAATGTTTAGGGGCGCCTTGGTGGCTCAGTCAGGTGAGTGTCCAACTTCAGCTCAGGTCATGATCTCGCGGTCCGTGAGTTCCAGCCCCGCGTCAGGCTCTGTGCCAACAGCTAGGAGCCTGGAGCCTGCTTCGGATTCTGTGTCTCCCTCTCTCTCTGCTCCTCCCCTCCTCAAGCTTGCTCTCTCTCTCTCTCTCAAAAATAAACATTAAAAATGTTTTTTTAATGTTTCAGTCATTGAATCGAAAGTTAAAAACTTTCCAAATTTCCGTTCAGTTCTTCATGTCTTTTTTTTTTTCTGAGATTTTCTGTTTCTTCCTAAGCTTCTGTTTTTGTTTTCGTTTTTTTTTTCATTCATCTCAAGCATATCTGTAATTGGCCATTGAAGTATTTTAACAATGGCTGCTTTGAAATCTTTGTCAGATAATCCTGACATTATTTCCATCTTTCCCCACCCACCCCCATCTATTGATGGCCTTTTGTTTGAGATCTTTCAACTAGTTGGTGTGATCTGTGATTTTCAATGAAAGCCTAGACATTTTGGGGATTGTGCTATGAGCCTCTGGATCGTATTGAATCCTTCTGTTTTAGCAAAACAGAAAATGTATCAGTGACAAACAGAGGCATTATATACTGGTAAAAAAAAAAAAAAGTTGTAACTGTTAAGAATCAACATGCCTCTTGTAAACAGGCTTGAACTCCATAAAGTAATAACAGAAATTCAGAGAGAAATAAATGCATCTACACTTTTATTTAAAAATGTGATCTGCGTTTCTCGCAAATTGATCAGGAAGTCATACGTATATAATAGAGAGATAAAATTATGTGAAATGATGAAATTTCAAATTTCAAACCATCAGAGCCTTTATACATTCAAAGCCCAGTATCTCACAGGCAACGTGCGAGGGCATAATACAATAAAGTTAGATTTCATGTTCCTGTGTTTGTAGATAAATACGGGCACGATTAAATCTCTAATAAGATAGAACCAGACATGGAAGATGTCACCATGACACATAGGCCCTAATGTTGCAGACATAAGTCACCTTTGTGTCCTTTATCCCCTCCTTTTTCAACTGGCCACGGCCAGGAGACGTCGGGCTCCCAGATAAAGGGACACCCCAGGCTCACTCACACCACCGTGGGTAGGGGAACACTTGGAACATATGTGGGTGTTTTTTTTATAATTGTTTAAATTTGTTTATTTATTTTGAGAGTGAGAGACAGAGTGAGTCAGGGAGGGTAGGAGAGAGAGGGAGAGAGAGAGAGAATCCCAAGGAGGCTCTGTGCTGATAGCACAGAGCTTATGCAGGGCTTAATCCCATGAACCACGAGATCATGAGCTGAGCTGAGATCAAGTCATCAGCTTAACCCACTGAGCCACCCAGATGCCACTAGGAATGTATGTGGGTCTTGAATGACCCTGGGAACACATGAAGCCCAGCCTTGCCTACCAGCCTAGAATGTTCACTTTACTACTATGTGAGAGAAAAAGAAGTTCATCACATCTTTCTTTTAATTTTTTAAAAATATTTTTTATTCTTTTTGAGAGACGGAGGGAGACAGAACGTGAGCAGGGGAGGGGCAGAGAGAGAGAGAGATACAGAATCCGAAGCAGGCTCCAGGCTCCGAGCTGTCAGCCCAGAGCCCGACACGGGGCTGGAACTTGAGAACCGTGAGATCGTGACCTGAGCCGGAGTCGGGCACTTAACCGACTGAGCCACCCAGGCGCCCCAGAAGTTCATCAATTCTCAAAGCTACTGTATCTTTCAGACTTCTTTTTAATGAAAAATAGCTTTACCTTAACTAATAGCTACAGCTGAAAAATCTAATATATATCCAGCAATTAAAAAATCAATAATGTACCATGACCTAGTAGAGTTCATTCCTATAACACAAGATGCAATCAATCATTCAATGTAATGCACAATCTTAACAGAATGCAGAAGGAAAAAATATAACCATAATGGCTCAGTCAGTAGAGTGTGCAACTCTTGATCTCAGGGTAAAAAAAAAAAGTGTTGGCAAAATCCAGCACTATTTTATATAAATCTCTGAAGCAACAAGGAATAGAAGACAAAAATCCTCCAAACTTATAAAAGGCAACAATGAGGAACTTACAACCAGCACCATACCAAATGTTGAAAGACTCAACACTTTCTTCCAAAAATCAAGAATAGGGCAAAGATGTCTACTGCTTGTATGTTTAATCAACACAGTAGTGGAAGGTCTAGCAAACACAATACAATAAGAAAATTAATAAAAGGAAAAAATATATTTTCCACTATTTCAACAAAGCACATGACAGTGAACACAAAAAATCCCTGAAGAATATATCCAAAAAACCTACTGAAACAAACAAGTGGTTTTAGCAAGGTCACAGGGTGTAAGCTCAATATGAAACATTTAAAAAAAAGAATTTAACTTATATATACTAGGAAGTAACAGTTGGACAATAAAATTTAAAATCACAGTTACAATGGTTTTGAACACATGAAACATTAGGGATCATTTTCTTTTAAAGACACACGCTATCGAACTACCGAAAACTATTGAGGAAAATGAAAGATGCGAGTAACTAGCCACAGAAAAGATTAGTGTCTCCAGGGGTAAATGGTGGAAGGCAAAACGGCAATTGTCTATACGCTGTTTGTGTAGGTGTTTACACGAACGTATACTTATTCAGGGGTCATCCAGCTGAGGGGCACCTGGCCGGCTCAGTCAGTAGAGTGTGCAATGCTTGATCTCGGGGTCATGAGTCCAACCCCATGTCGGGTGTAGAGCTTACTCAAAACAAAATTAAAGACTGTCATATTGTGTACTTAGAATGGATACCTTTAATGTATATAAACTTCACTTCAGTGTCATGGGAAATCAGTGTAGCAGGGAACGAGACACCCAAATAAAAAAAAGGAGTGTTAAATAAATAGAAATGGCTTTAAGGAATATGTGTACCTCTCAAAAGTCCCAGACTTGTAAGAGATTGCTACCAACCCTTGAATAAAAATTGAAAATTTCTTTCATGTAACGAGCTCAAGAAAATAGTAAAAGGGTAAAAATTAGAGAAGCTTGAATTCAAAACCATGGATACAGTGAAAAAAGTATATTGTTTATTCCAGTTATGAACCAGATATACAAGTCCTTAAGAAGCTATCAGTTAACCAAATCAAGCAATATGTTTAAGACATAATACAACAAAATTCTAGCAGGATCCATCCCAAGAAAGCAAGTATGCTTTGCAGAGCATAAACCTTTTGGTATAATTCACAACACTTATAGACCAAAGGGAAGAAAAAAAGAGTTACGAGCATTTAATCAGATGCTGCCTGTGTGTTTAATAAATTCAAAGGCTTTAATAGAAAATAACGTGAAATTAGAAATATAAGATCCATCTGCAGGGATCGTATTCAGATGAATGTAAAATCAAAGAAAATAAATAAGTAAGCCATGATACAAACACCATAGAGCCCTCCGCCCTCCCCTAAAAGAGGTCAGGAAAAAAAAAAATGGCAGCTCATGACGTCAGGGACCCAGCATTTCCACGGTGTCCTATTCCAAGACGGTGCTTAAAAATAGACTTGGAAGGCTCCAAACCACCTCTTCTGCTCCCCAAATTACCATCCTTATTCTTGTTTCACATACAGAGTAGGTATATGCCCTCCCTAAGGGAGACAGTCACAATGTCCCATTCAGGTACCCGGTAAAATCATCTGTATTTGCAAATAAAAGGCTAACGAGAACATAAAAGTTCTACCTCCTAGATTTCCAAAGTAAAATATCTATTTCCTTGGAATCACCATACTCTTGCAATGATGTGTTTCATCTCTTTTTAAAAATTTTTAAATGTTTATCTATTTTTGAGAGAGAGAGGGAGGGTGGGAGGGAAGGGCAGAGAAAGAGAGGCAGACACAGAATCCGAAGCAGGCTCCAGGCTCTGAGCTGTCAGCACAGAGCCCGACTTGGAGCTCGAACCCAAGAACCGTGAGATGATGACCTCAGCAGAAATAGGAGGCTTAACTGACTGAGCCACCCAGGTGCCCTAACGATGATATGACTCATCTTATTTGAGCTAAGTGTATTTTTCTGTATGATATTATTGAAAACGAAAGGAAATTAACAATTCAGTGGCTGAAAATAATTTTGACTATAGAAACATGGGAGGCGTACGTGTACATCTTCCATTTACATAAATCTTGAACTGAAAAGACCGTGGAAACCACACCAACTCCACTCGGTGTTTATAGATGAGGGAATTACAGAATGAGAATTATTTTTCAAAATTCGACACAGGCTAACGGCATAGCCAGCACTTGGGATTCAATGTACTTAATCTCCGTTCATTGCTCTTTGTCTTAAAATCAAAATAACACTGTATAATAGAATAAACAGCCCATTTCTGGATCTTCTGTCAGCAACATGAAGAACAGTGAGCAGATTCATTAATTCAGAGGGTTGTTTTGCACTACTGTTTCTAGTACTCAGGAGTGGTTTTCAAAAAGGGAGGTCACTACCAGTTGCGTGATTTGCACTGAATACAACTCTTATAATTCTTATAATTCCATATTCATATCCACATTACACACGCAGTTTTGTTTGGGGGGTATTGGTATTTCTCTGATTTTTTTTTTCAGTGATAGAGGATTCCTGAGCATCTGTCCGAACTGATCCTATATTAAAACCCCTTGGTAATGACTTGGTAAGTAATTAGTGCTAATTTAATAACAGACATTAATGGCTTACATCATTATCCGGATGAGAGGGGTTGAGGTAAAAGACGCAAAGACTTCTCTTGCAGATGCTGCAAAGTACGACACATCTTCAGAAAAAAAAATGGATTCTCTTAAGTTTCGTGATGATGATCCTAATGGATTTGAGAGGTTTACAATCAGTAGAACGCTGAGCTGTTGACTTTCTCCATTAAGAGAAAGGAAGATCTTAGTACAGAAGGAACATGTATTTCTAAGCAGACAGACCTTTGCTGCCAGTGAGCTCTGTGATTTGGGGCAGCACGTCTGAACCTCGGTGTCCTCGCCCTGGAGTTAATATATTACCAACTACTCCAAGCTTGTGATGAGGAGCAGAAGAATTTAAAGCACTTACTGGAGTGCCTGTCACCTTTTGTGTCCACTAAATTGTATTGACTGAATTCACAGTAGAGAAACGTTCCTCATGCCATCAACACAGAAACACTTCTTGGAGATGAGTCAAGGCTTGAGCTCAAGCACCAGATTTAATGGGAAAGAAAAGAAGCATACATGGGCTGAAATGGCATTTCTGTACGTCCTCACACCCAGTACGCACTCTTTTCTTCAGGGGGCATGGGGCTAAGAGGTACATACACATGGAGAGGAGACCAAGAGACAAGAATTATTTAGGGGAAGTCCTGGAGACCAACTGACTTTCCGTTTCCAGTTGACTATCACTGCCTTTTGGGACAAACAATCTTCCTGGGCCTTTGCCCCCAACGTCCTCCTGTCCGCTGTAGAAGGGCAGGATGGCCTTCCTCCGGCCTATTCTCCCCCTCTGCTCCGATGCCCATCTGCCCTCTCCATGCCCCTAAAGGGGGCCTCCAGTTGAGTATCAGAGCATCTAGTCCCCACACCTCCTCATCAGATTTGAATGTAGCAAATCAATTCTATACCTGGGATGCGTTGCTGAAACGAAGTCCCAGGTGTGTAACCTTATTCTCAGATCTGTTTTATTTGATTGTTGCTGTAAGCCCAGGTTTGGGTGATGAGTTATGACAGTCCCCTCAGTCCTTATGGGCTCATGTGGGCCGCTGTAACAAAATACCCTAGGCTGAGGGGCTTATACACAACGGAGACTTATTTCTCACTGTTTTGGAGGCTGGAAGTCTGAGAGCAGAGTGCCAGCGTGGTTGGGTGAGGACCTTTTTCTGGGTCAGACTTCCCGCTGTGTTCTCCCCTGAGGAAAGAAGAAGGGAGCTCTGTGGGGTGGCTTTTATAAGGGTACTAATCCCAACCATGAAGGCTTACGACCCAGTCACCTCCCAGAGGCTCCCACCTCCTAACACATCACATTGGCGGTTAGGATTTCAATATACCAGTTTGAGGGGGACGCACACATTCAGACCATAGCAATGGTCACTCTTGTTCTAGATCTGGGGATCTGACCCCGAATCCAACCACGAGCTTTGGAATCAAACTCGTATGAATTTGGATTTGCTTCACAGCCTAACGGCTTCCTGGCTCTAAGTTACTTAACTCCAGTGGGCTTCTGCTGCATCGTTTCTAAGATAGAATGACAATACCTACATCAAAATGTTGGGCTTGTGATATCACATATGAACCATCTGGCACATGGCAGATACGGAATAAGTATAAACAGCCAGTTCTCCTGAAGCTCTCCACCCAAGCATGCCTCTTCACTTCTTTGTGCGACGCCATCCCCGTCTGGAAAGACCATGACCCTTTTTGACATCGCTGAAGTCACCAGAAGGTGAGTTCCCTTCCTCACCTCAGCCGCCCTGTCTTGTAGATGGCCTCCTCAGATAGTCCTATATCTGGTCATGTCATGAAATAAGTACACGGTCGAATGGTCACACTATCGTCCGCTGCTAGGTTTTGCTTTATTGTTTTTGTTTTTCTCTCCTCTAAATTCTCCGTATCTGAACCAAAGACTTCCAGCCTCTTCGTGCTGCCACTCTGCCAACTGCTCTGCTCGCGAACTGTGAGATCATGACCTGAGCCAAAATCAAGAGTCGGATGCTTCACCGACTGAGCCACCCAGGCGCCCATCTCTGTGGCTTTCTGAGTCAACTGGCGATGTGGTTTTCCAAAGTCTTAGGACATCTTTCCTTATTTGGAAGACCTGTTCATTACTGGTGTTGTTTTTTGATGATCGTGCACAATTTGGGCCCCTAAGAATATTCTAGATCTTGTTACTGGCACCACTTTAATTTCTCACCCTTCATCTGTGCCCTTTGATGGGTAACTTGGATGTCCTCTTCTAAAAGTGGAATATACTTCTCTGCAGCTTTAACTTGGGGCTCTGTCCTCTGTCTTGCTCTGGTCACTAGAATGAGGGGAAATGACAGGTTTCACACTGAGACCCTAAGAAGCCTCACGTGTTTCCACGTGCCCCTCTCACTGCTGCTGTGTCACCGTGAGATGCACACACTAGACTGTGCATCATAGGAGGATGATCAAAGACACCTGGAGAAGCAAAGCGAGAGCAGAGGTACCCTGCGGGCCCATCGAGATCAGCCACCTTCCAGACAGCCCGCCCAACCTTAAGCGACAACAATATAAAACATGGTTTTAAGCCATTTAGCTTTAGGACTTGTTTTATAGCAAAAGCTAACTTATAAAACCAACAGAGATAAAGTATAGTGTGGATTAAGCATAATGTGGCGATTATACAGGAATTCTATATGCTTTGAATGTATTGCTGTTGACCCTAGTTTGGAAGGTGAATATAAATTTTGCGGGTATGATTGGGGTTCGTAGGATTTTGCAGGTGTGATTGGGTTTGGTAAGCCAATGGGAAAACAAATTGGATTCTAACAGTCCTTTGTAACAGGAAGGATTTTCCTACATAGTCAAGTCTTTTCTGTCTTTCCGTTTCACAGTCAAGTCTTTTCTGTCTTTCCGTTTCCCTGGTGTCTCCTGTCAAATGTCCCAGGAACACGTTGAATGAACATCAGCCTGGGACGCATCTTCAAAATAGAGGAGCTCTCCAAGGGCACCCGGGAACACTGGCGTTTTCCAAAACGCCAAGCCAACAGAAAAGCAGAAAGGAGACGTGGCCTCCTGTCTGCGTCGAATACGTCTGTGGTTGCGAAACAACCTGCGACTTTATCCTGTGCACAAATTGTCCCGAGGTTGCAGTGATTGCCGGCTTCCAGCATTTTATGAGGACTTGCAGGAGAATGTGTTCAAACTGAATTCTAAATGACCAAAAGCCACTTGATCAGAAGAATTCCATTTATAGGAAGATTCACCACTTCAAAGTCAGTTCCGTCCCTTTTATTTTCCAGAGGCTACAGAATGAATCATTTTCTGTGGATTGCAGGAAGTTCATGCACTGGATACTCACAGGGTTACAATTACTACCATCCAGGGTCTGAAACAATCACCCCTCGACCCACATTTTGTTTCTCTCCATGGTCCTGCTGTGTTCTCAAAATTGAGGTTTTCTTTAATTTTAAGTTTATGCACCGAAATTTCTAGCCACTCTCTTGCTCCTTAAAATTCAACCTTTATACATACGTCCTCACACCTGTATACCACATTACTTTCCATTTTCTCGTATTCTATTTGTTCTGCAGCCAATCTCCTAACAATTCTAGCCTTATGCTAAATTTGCTGTTGCCCTGTGAATCATGGCACGCATGACTGTAGGCTTCAGCAGACCCAGATGAAAGCCCTTGAGGGTCTCATCACCTCCCCCCAGCCCCCTACCACACCTGACCCAAAGGCTCAGCTGGAAATCGGAGGGTTTTTACAAACAGGAGCGACAGAAGATTTAGACTAACAAGAAAACTCTGAATTGATTGAAATTGCTTGGCTTTATGCTCATGAAGTCCTAGGCAATTGGGTAAAATGCCTATTGTGATAAAATTAAATTCAGCTAGAAATAAATAAAGTTAATCTTTTCGCGCATTGGCCTTGGTGCTTGAGAACTCTGTACCCACAAACACATGATCCCAACGGTAATATCCTGGGATCGCATATTAAATAAGAGTGTACGAGGCGTTCAAATGGCATAAAGGCAGGGGTGGAAGCAGAGTGGTCAGGGAGGTCTTTAACTTTGTCTGGAAAAACGAAAATTCTTCAAGTGGAAACGTGAGCTGGGAGGATCCCAAGCAGAGCAAATAGCATGAATCTATATACAGAAGAATGGGATCATGTATTCTGGAAATAACTAGTCATTTCGAATATCTGGAGAGTAATTTTCTCCTTTCCATTTCTTCCTGTCTCATTCCTTCCTCCATTCCAACGGCGAGATGGGGCCAGGGCATCCCTCACAACTTAGCGCTAATGAGTCGTTAAGGTTGGTGAAAAAATGCTGTTCTGGGAAATCTAAGCCTTATGCTTTCACAGCAATCTCCAGCATGCCTGCACCTACAAAATGAGCTTTACTCTATCTTAGAAAAGGCCCAGGAGCATGCTCCCTCTGTACAAGGTTGAAAAAAAAGGGGGGAGGGGAGTTCAGAAAGCATCATAAGACGATTCTCAAGTTTCTTTGTTCTCAAGGCCACTTTATACTCTTAAAAAGTTTTTGAGGTCCAGAGGAGATTTTGTTGATGTGAGTGATATCCTTTATTATTTTTTAATGTTTATTTATTCTTGAGAGAGAGAGACACACACACACACACAAAGAGTATGGGCAGGGGAGGGGCAGAGAGAGAGGGAGACACAGAATCCGAAGCAGCTCCAGACTCTGAGCTGTCAGCACAGAGCCCGATGTGGGGCTCAAACCCATGAACCGTGAGATCATGGCCTGAGCCGAAGTTGGACACTTAACCGACTGAACGATCCAGGCACCCCGTATATGAGTGGTATCTATCAATAATAATCATATTCCCAATGGAAACATATTCTAAAATATACCACTTAAAATGCTCTTTATTAAGTAACTTAAAATAACAATAATATATCCATTACTGGTCAGCATGAATAACATATTTTAATAAAAATACTTTTCAAATAGAAAAAATGGTGGAAATATTGGCATTGTTTTACACTTTTTCAAATCTCTTTGATGTCTGGCTTTGTAGAAGATGTTGGATTTGCATATATGCATTCATCATCTTGTGATAGGTTGTTTGGGTTCAAATATAAAGGAAACCCAAGCTCACGAAATATGTAAAAGGGAAGTGGTCTTTTCGGATAATTGTGGATATTTTTCTCTAGAACCACACCTAAGTTTGACAAGTCGTGGTGTCTTAAAGGTCCGTTCCAATGTGGAATCTGAAACCGTGTCAGTAAACTTTTTACACCTTGTCACATTGAAATTCGTTGTTCTGTCTTGCACTTCGAGTTGATCTCCGCCCTTGTTTGTTTTCCCAGCATCGCTACACTAGTTATATGGAAATTTTTGACTTACGCAGAGTATTCACTCATATCATTGTATCCTATCAAAAAGCATGGGCAATAATAGCATCATCAATCTCTTGAGAAAGGTCTTCCCAAACTTATTGGGAGGCAAAATCAAGCATTACCTAAAAATTTTCACTTTAGGGCTCACATCTTCATACCTGAAAAAAATGCCATAATTTTTTTCCTTGAAATGTCACTTCCGCTCCATTCATTTTTGAAAAAATGTGTCCCACTAAGTACTCAAGTTTTAACAACTTGTATTTTTTCTACTGCCCATTATGTTCTCCAATCAACATTGCATTTCACGTAGCAGACACGTCCAATGACGCCCCAAATGCTTTTCTTTGCTACCACTAGCATATTTCAGTGCACGGGGGGGGGTGCTGGGGGTACACTTTCCCCTTCATGCCATGAAATAGTAAGAAGACATGTCCACAGGGTCAAGGTGGAATAAAATTAATTACCATAACTTGACAATCAGGGATAGTCTTGATACAACTTTTATCTTTCTACATGTGGGTCATGAAAAATACAACTGTGATCACAGTTTGCTGCTGATGATTGTTTTGTGCAAAGACACCAACAGAGTGTCTGGGCATGTGTTTGCACCATGAGTGTGAACATCAACAGAGTGGAAAAGGACAGGAAGTACTTAGTAGCGTCTGAGAAGAACTTTGGCCTCAGGTATTCCTGGAGGTATCTCACGTTTTCCCAGTGGGGTGTGGACCACACCTTGGGAAGCTCTGGCTGGTATAAAGAACATAAAGAGTGAGAATCTGGGGGTCCTGACTGATGCCCTGCGAGGTGGTCCCACCAGGGCAAGTTTGTTTAATGGTGGCTTTCTAGAGGTGGGACTAACCATTTTTGCCTTATCCAATGGATCTCAAAACAAGCTGTGCGTCATCATCCTCTCATGAACTTATGGGGGAAAAAAAATTAGGGAGATGGCATTCTCCGGTGGATTTAAATTTCAAGTCCAGCACGTGTTTTTATCACGTCTTTGGTGACGCCACACATTCGGATCAGGGGATCTATTTTGAAATCCCTGGATCATGTGGCTATGGAAAGTCTATTGGGTGTTACCGATTATGTGCTAACATAATCTGTGAGTATCTAGGAGTACTCACAGATATGACTAGGACATCCAAGATGCCAGCTTGTCTGCTCTCTTGTTTCTAGTGGCCATGGAAACAGCAGTTACCGGGGAACCAACTACAGAGAACTAATTCCAAAGACTTACAGTACAGTTATTAGAAAAATGTTTAAGGGGAACCTGGGTGACTCAGTCGGTTAAGCCTCTGAATTTGGTTTCTGCTCAGGTCACCATCTCATGGCTCGTGAGTTCGAGCCCTGCGTTAGGCCCTGTGCTGACAGTGTGGAGTCTGCTTAAGATTCTCTCTCTCTCTCTCTCTCTCTCTCTCCCTCTCTCTCTCTCTATGTCTCTCTCTCCCTCTCTCTCTGCCCACCTCTCTCTCTCTCTCTCTCTCTCTCTCTCTCTCTCTCTCTCTCAAAATAAATAAATAAGCTTAATTTTTTAAAAAATGCTTAAGTAAGGAGGTCAAGGAGAAGGAAATGTCTTTCTATTTTTTTCCAGGCCTGGCATGATGCAAGTTTAAATAAGACCCAAACTAACATCCTTTTAAGCCTTTTGGACAACGTGGTTTGGGGTAATATTATTTTTTGTATCTTCCTAAAGTTTTGCAAGACTCTTCTAGTTGGTAATAGGGGTAAAAGCAAATGTTTCAATATAATAAAGGGAATGGCCAAATCGTGTACTGTAAAACAAATGACAAATAACCATAAGGTTAGGATAGTTAAGGAAGACATTAGTGAGTGACAAAGGACAGGGAGGGGCATAACAAAAGCTTATTTTTAAACATATAAAAGTGGAAGAAGGTAGAGCTGGAACTGAAAGAATCATGGCTACTCCCTTACCCACTGAAGCTTCTAAGGGGTCCCACGGTATCCACATGGAACTCCCCATGTGTCTATCGGGGGTGGGCTGGTTGTCAGTTACCATGGTTCTGCTCATGTCCACTAAGGACGAGAAGAGTCACAGAATTGCCGTAAAGTTTGAAGGAATTAATTTATATAAAAAACTAAGCACGTTACTAGCCTGTTGTAAACTCTGGGTGTGTTTTATCTGTTACGAAAGCATTGTGTGGCGATTGTTATTTGTGAACTTTTTATGTTGAGATACTTGTCTTACTCATCCACTCATCAACTACTGGCTGACAAGTAAAAAGTCTTTAGTAAAGATTTATTACATTTATTGGATAAATTAAAGCTGGTGGGGGAGGGAAGTCCGGTGAGGGGTGGATCATAGCTCAAATGCCGGACTCTTGCCTTGTTCCCATTGGGATTTGGTAGATTTTGTTGAAGAAACGTTTCTTTACGTGCCGCGTGCCCTCAGGACAATTTCCCATGGCTTTCAAATTCCTTTTTTGAAACTAAGTTTTACAAATCATGGCTGTTCCATCGGGCATTGCATCGACGGGGGGAGCCCTCACACCACCATATTATCTCCCACCCTCCTGACACGTATCTTTAATGATTTAATGCGATCCAGCATTTGTCCTGTTTCCCCCTCCTCTCGCTTTTCATTAGGAGTAAGTGGGAGAGAGAGGGAGAATAATCTGCTGCTAATACTATTACTCTTAATACAAGGAATGAGTAATGTATTGAGTCATATTATGGGCCGGGAACGTGACCATATCCATGGTTTCCCTTTGCCCTGCACAGCGACCTATTCTTGTTATGTAACTCAGGTTCTTTACTGTGTATGCTAGTCTGTCCAGTATCATTTTGAGGACCTTCGACATTCTTATTTTAAAGCTGTTTTTGCTTGCTTATTTTCGGACAGCGAATTCTCCCATTTAGGGGGAGGTTTGTCTTCTCGTGTGAGTGCTGTGTGCACCATTTGCTAGAACAGATACCCTGAGGAGGCCCCTGTCTTTCCCGCTCCCATTTTGAGGCTCCCCACTGAAGTCTCAAATCTGTGGTTGTCTTCCCAGTTCAGATTTAAATTTCACATTGCAGCACGGGGCTCCCATCTGTGAGAAAGGCTTGAGTTCAATAGCTGAACAGCCACGCTGCTGATCACAGCTATCTCCAGCCTTGATTTAGGAATGGAAAAACCCACTAGCCACTCATTCAACCAGTGGGCGCATTGCACACGTGATTCGTTTCAGAGATGCATAGACCTACGTTACTTGGATCCCATCCACCATTGACTGGCTCCAGTTTCCACACTTGGGGCCAAATAACCTCCGAGCTCCAGACGAAACTTATCAGTGGGTTTCCACTTATTTACCCACTTGGGAAGATGGGTATCGCTTTGTTGTTGTTGTTGTTGTTGTTGTTGTTGTTGTGTGTGTGTATACACGTATGCATATAGATTGAAATATTTTACTGATAATTGTTGATGTGTCGTAGGGGGATACCTTCCATATGAATCTGTCTCATCTTGACTAGAATTTTCATATGCCCTTTATATTTATCATTTTCTTTAATGGTTGTCAAAAAACACTTTGAAATAGGCCATGATCTGCCCCTATTACAATTGGATAAAATGAGCCTAAGTTAGGTAACTTTCCTGGAGTGAATAATGCTGGTTTTTGCTAAATCCACTATTTGAAGCCCAGTAGGTTTTAATCAAATACCCAAGTTCTTTCCATTTCACTGTGCTGGGGAGAAGTCTAAAAATACTCTTGCAAATTAACACATATTTGACATTTTGGTATTTTCCATTTTTTCATTAAACTATACATATAATAAATATTTTCAAGCCACTTGTGCAAAGGATGCTTTCTCCTCTATAGGCAAAAAAAACATGCTATTCCAGAACCGATGTTTCATGAATTGCTTCACTCATAATTTATTTACTTTTATTAGGTACTATATATAGCTGTCTCTGGACAAGGGGGAAAAAAGGCTACTGTTGTCTCCTTAACACTTGCTGAGGAAGACTAATAAAATTCAGTATGTCGTCTCTACCCCAGGGGAGGTTAGTCTTAACTGCTGCAGGAAAGGAGAATATTGCAAAGGAAAGACACCGGCGTTTCTAACCGTCAAAGCCACAGAGGCAGTAATTGGAACATCATGAGTGGCCTCTCACTCACACAATGTGCATGCCCCTCTCTATCCGGGCCATTCTGTGATCCGCAAGGTTTCGGCATTAAACTGAGGTGGAGAAGGTAAGGAATTTTAAAACAGAATCAAAGCCAGCCTTCAGTGAATTAAGCCTGTTGTTGAATCAAGGAATTAAAATCAAGGCGGCTCCAGGAGTCTACACGCTGTGCATTAAAATTTTTTTTAATGTTTATTTGTTTCTGAGAGAGAGACAGAGCGTGAGCGGGGGAGGGGCAGAGAGAGAGGGAGACCCAGAATCCGAAGCGGGCTCCAGGCTCCGAGCTGTCAGCGCAGAGCCCGACGTGGGGCGCGAACTCATGAGCTGTGAGATCGTGACTTGAGCTGAAGCCAGACGCTTAACCGACTGAGCCCCCCAGGTGCCTCAGACGCTGTGTGCACTTAAAACTCCCTCCCCAGGTGAGGTGGCCAGGTGTGAACTCACTGACTGGTCGCTGTGATTCAGGGTCATGGGAAAGTGACACTCGGTACCACAATACTCGAGGAGGCAATTAATGCCAAGCACAGACTTCGAAGCTCAGACATCACAGGTTTAAACCCAGACTCTGCAGTTATTAACTGCAGACATGAGACAAGCCAGTGAAATCGGCCGAGCCTGTGTGTCCTGATCTAGGAGACAGGCTACAGCATGTCATGTGCTTACCCAGAAAAAAGCCCAAAAGCCACTGCTCTCACCTCTAACGAGGCTGACACTTAGAGGGACTCAATATACAGCAGATGTAACACAGTGATTACTTTCACGCAGAAGAAAAAGATTTATCCTTGTGTACACCCTCGACCTCAGATATTTTGTGAAAAAGGGGTGAGATGTTTATTTATCTGTCAAATAATAATCTCAAAGATGGGCCACTTGTTATTTTGTATGGCTCCTCTATAATATAAGTGAATATAAGAAAAAGAAATGCCATCTCATCGCTATGATTCTATGATTAGACTGTTTCAGACAAAGGAAAAATACCAAACTAAGCAGAGTGCACACGCATGCATGTACACACACATGCGCACACACACACATACACACACACACACACACACACACACACACACGGTGATGAACACAAGTTTCAGAGGTTTTTCTTGTAGAAGGGTCATACCTAGTTGTTAATTCATTAGTTGTCAAAGGAGATTTCTGTGTTTTCTTTGAAAGTGACACATTTTATTTTAGGTTACTTTTATTTTTTTTTTATTTTTTTAATGATTGTTTATTTTAGAGAGAGACAGAGACACAGTGTGAGCAGGGGAGGGGCAGAGAGAGAGACGGAATCTGAGGTAGGCTCCAGGCTCCGAGCTATCAGCACAGAGTCTGACGTGGGGCTCAAACCCAGAAACTGTAAGATCGTGACCTGAGCCAAAGTCAGACGCTTAACCGACTGAGTCACCCAGGCGCCCCTAGGTTGCTTTTAAATGAACACTGGTATTCCTTGCATTTGAGAGCATTGGGATGTGCTAATTATGTAGACATCTCTAGAATAAGTGACAATCGCTTTCAGGTAAACAAAGGAAACCAGCCAAGGCAGCAGACGTGTAGCGACAAGGAACGCCCTTGACCCAGGCTACAAGTTCTGAGCCCACCAAGGTGATACAAACCACAACACCCGCAGACACATGGCCCAAGCCACAGCCAGGTCACGGATTCCCATGGAGACAGATTCCCCAAACGCACAAACTGGGCCCCCTATTCTTGAAGAAATCCCCCGGGACACAAAGCGTTTGCTAAAATCTTCCGAAAGAAAGGGAACGTTCTGCTGAAATTGTTGCCATTTGCCTGTCTGCATCCCAAGAATCCCTCTTGAAAGGATTTCAAGCTTCTAGACATCCTGAAAGACAATGGGAGAACGTGAGCTATAGGTACTGCCTGCCCCCCAACCCACTCCCACGTCCTGTGACAAGTTAGCACGTGCGGACTTCACTGTTTTAACACTGAAACAAAAGGAACGTGCTATTTGAGGAGTGGGGAGAGATCCGTAACCTGTTTTTTCCAGATGTACGCAATTCAACATCGCAGACTTTTTGCTTAAAAAATGGAAATTAATCCGGAGCTCCAGAGAATCAGAAAATCGACACAAGCTACTTGGAAAGGAAGAATTTGGCCAGGACACAGGCTGTTTCTCCCTTTTCGTGGGCTGCTTTCTCGGCTTTTAGAGTGCAGTGAGCAAAAAAGGGTCTTAAATATCATCTAAATAACAACATTCCACACTGAACCCCCCCCCCCATTCTCAACAGATATCAGTTTGTGCACAAGCCCTTATTGTCAATCAAATGCTACCATGAAATTAGTCTGAGTAACAGCAGTTTTATATACCACGTTTTCACAAGGCACCATTTTATGATTACATATCAAAGACATTCACAATGCCAACCAATCTGTCAGCATTTAAATGAGGCATTTTGGAAAAAAAAAAAAAAGTCAGACACGGCGTAAATGTGAGGAAGTCTGCAGCATTATAATCTGTACTTGGGTAGGAATTTAATGTACCTGCGTCCCCATCCGTCCCGTGCTGTTTCTTTTGATGAAGCAAGATTAATTCCTCAACGTTACCTGCGTCGGAGAGATTGCAATCGCTTTTAAGAATATACGCTAGAAATATCTGCCAAACCCAGCCCATGCCCTGCTTCTCCTGCAACACCTACATCCAGGGCTCGCTTCAGGCAAAACCGTGAAGGGCACCCGTCTGACTTCCGGAACCATGTTTTGAAAGCAAGCGGCCAAGTGTTTTAGGGACGACTTCTGGGGCCGGACAGGCCGGGGCCTGCCCACCACACGCTAACCTACTTGATATCCATCATATGCGAAACAGACGGCTTCAGGCCGCTCAACGGCACTCTCAGAGCCTCAGTCTCTTCTTCTGTGCGATGGGGTCAATTATGTCAGTTCCGCAAAAACAAGTTGCAATTCCTGTATCGTCTGGATCACTGTGAACGTTCCTTAAAATGAAAATTGCAGCACAACTGCAGCACCCAATTGCGTGGGTGGCTCAGTCAGTGGGGCGTCCGACTTCCGCTCAGGTCGTGATCTCGTGGCTTGTGGGTTCGAGCCCCGCGCCGGGCTCCGTGCTGACCGCTCGGAGCCTGGAGCCTGCTTCCGATTCTGTGTCTCCCTCTGTCTCTCTCTGTCCTTCCACTGCTCACACTCTGCCTCTCTCTCTCGAAAGTAAACAGGAAACGAAATTTTTTTAAATACAATAAAATCGGAGCACACAGAGACCTCTTTTTAGGAAACGACCTTCCTCATTTTGATCAGTCTTTCTGACTTTATCTCCTCTTCCCATACCTTTAATGTATTTATTTCACCATGTTACCAAATTTTATTGTCATTTCCCCAAATCCACGTGGAAAGGGAGCCTGTGTAAATACAGGGAAATGAAACGCCCACCGGTTCTGAGTCCTCAGGGCGCGACAGCCCCGGGTGGCACGCTTTCCCGTTGGGGTGTGCATTTCCACTGGGCATCGACTCTCGGGGCTGGAGCCCTTGGGGAGAGACTCCAGGCAAGCTCGGAAAACACAAAATCGAAATAACCGACACGCGGGTAAAGGGTGAGCAAGCAGAGGCGTCCGGGGGTCTCCACCGCCTCTGAAATGAGACCATATGGAAGGAGGTTTGCTCGCCGTCCAGTCGGGCCGGCGCGGCCAGCACGTGAGACCGACCGAGCCCACTGAGACCTGTGCCCAGCTGGGTCCCACCGGGAAGGGTCCGTGCCAACCAGGTGGACTGGGCAGGGGCAGTGATCGCCCGCGGGGGCTCTGAATTTCAAGAGCCCCGTTCCAGCAGGACGTGAGGGGCTGTGAGCCCCGCCGCTGCCCTCGAGCTGAGCCACCGCCACCGGGACCAAGGCGACACCTGGGCCAGCTCTCCACCCTCCTGCCGGTGGGTCCGCAGCTGATGGAGCCGGGCTCCTGGTGAGTGTCCAGTGTCCCGGCCTGGGCAGGAGCACAGGGACAGGGGGCGGGGGAACACCTGGTGGAGGCCAAGGTGCCTCCCATAGTGAAGAGACTATGACGGGGGACAGGAGAGGGCAGACCTCAGAGCGGACAAAGAATAGGGGGGCTGGAACACCAGCACCAGGAGGTGCGATCCAGGCACCACAGAGGCCACGAGGGCCCCCCTGAAGAGGCCATGACAGCTACCCCTCCCAGCAGAGGCCAGGACCGCCCCCCCCACAGAGGCCACGATGGCCCCCCACCCCAGCAGAGGCCATGACGCCCCCCCCACAGAGGCCACGATGGCCCCCCACCCCAGCAGAGGCCATGACGCCCCCCCCACAGAGGCCACGACTGCCCCTCCACAGAGGCCATGATGCCCCCCCACCCAGCAGAGGCCAAGACCATCCCACCCCACAGAGGCCACGACTGCCCCCCCACAGAGGCCATGATAGCCCCCCACCCAGCAGAGGCCACGACAGCTACCCCTCCCAGCCGATGCCAGGACCGCCCCCCCCACAGAGGCCACGATGGCCCCCCACCCCAGCAGAGGCCACGACTGCCCCCCCACAGAGGCCATGATAGCCCCCCACCCAGCAGAGGCCACGACAGCTACCCCTCCCAGCCGATGCCAGGACCGCCCCCCCCACAGAGGCCACGATGGCCCCCCACCCCAGCAGAGGCCACGACTGCCCCCCCACAGAGGCCATGATGCCCCCCCACCCAGCAGAGGCCAAGACCATCCCCCCCCACAGAGGCCACAACTGCCCCCCCACAGAGGCCACGATGGCCCCTCACCCAGCAGAGGCCAGGACTGCTCCCCCGCCACAGAGGCCACGACTGCCCCCCCACAGAGGCCATGATAGCCCCCCACCCAGCAGAGGCCACGACAGCTACCCCTCCCAGCAGAGGCCAGGACCGACCCTCCACAGAAGCCACAACAGCCCCCCACCCCAGCAGAGGCCACGACTGCCCCCCCACAGAGGCCATGATGCCCCCCCACCCAGCAGAGGCCAAGACCATCCCCCCCCACAGAGGCCACAACTGCCCCCCCACAGAGGCCATGATAGCCCCCCACCCAGCAGAGGCCACCAACGCCCCCCCCACAGAGGCCACGACGGCCCCCTACCCGGCAGAGGCCATGACCACCCCCCCACACAGAGGCTGTGACCGACCCCCCAGAGGCCACAACAGCCCACAGGGGTTCAGACACCTGCATGTTAGCAGTTCTCCCAAGATGCCCGTGCTGAGCTGATGTCAGATCCCCAAAAGGCTGAGCTCTTCCTGCGGGGTCTCCTTTCCGGGGTTGGGGGGGACAGGGGGAGGGGAGAGAGGATGAGAGCTTGGCCGTGAACAGGGCCCTGAAATCTGCAAGTGAGGGGCCACAGACAGCTTACAAAGCCATGAGGGAAGAGGACAGGGCACCTGGGCAGCTGAGTTGGTTAAGCCTTGGACTCTTGGTCATGCTCAGTTCATGATCTCATAGTTTGTGGGTTCAAGCCCAGCGACGGGCTCTGTGCTGACCATGCAGAACCTGCTTGGGATTCTCTCTCTCTCTCTCTCTCTCTGCTCTTTCCCCACTCACTCTCTCTCTCTCAAAAATAAACTTAAAAAAAAAAAAAAAAAAAAGAACTCCAAGGACAGGATTAAGGCACTGTGTCTAACGGCAGGGAGCCAGCAGGGGGTCTGTTATGGATTGAAGAATTTGTGTCCTCGCCAGATTCATATGTTGAGGTCTGAGTCCCCCAGTGTGACAGTCGTAGGAGGCAGAGCTTTGGGAGATGATTGGGGTCACATTAGGTCACTGCGCGCACCCCTCGTGATGGCATCAGTGCCCTTAGGGGAAAGAGGAAGAAGGATCTCGCTCTCGCTCTCTCGCCCTCCCCCTCCCTCCCGCTCCACTTACACCCGAGGAAGTGCTAAGTGAGGACTCAGCGAGAAGGTGGCCGTGTGCAAGCCGGGAAGCCGTCTCCCACCAGAAACCAACCTTTGGTGACAAGGTGCTTTGTTACAGCGGCCTGGGCTCAGCTAAGACAGGACAAGGGCAAAGAGCAAAAAGAATAGGTCAGATGGAGGCTGGGGGTTGGAAGCCTGTGGCTGAGTCAACTCCGTCTGGAAGAAGGACACGTTCCCCGTTCTTCCCATGCGGGAGGGGCCGCAGGGACAGTGGCGAGATGCCCTGTGAGGGACAGAACGGAAAGCCAAAGGGGTACAGCTGGGCTGTGGCGAAGCGCTCGGCCACTGCTCCCCCGGGAGGCGCTTGTGGTGCAGAGATGAGAGGCCCAGGTCAAAGGGAGGCGCGGGGAGGGCGCCTGGGGGGCTCAGTCGGTTAAGTGCCCGACTTCCACTCAGGTCATGGACTCCTGGTTCACGAGTTCGAGCCCCGCGTCGGGCTCTGTGCTGCCCGCTCGGAGCCTGGAGCCTGCTTCCGATTCTGTGTCTCCCTCTTTCTCACCGTTCCTCCCCTGCTCGTGCTCGCTCTCTCTGTCTCTCAAAAATAAGTAAAGATTTTTAAAAAACAAAGGGAGGTGGGGAGACTGGGTCTCCCACCAGTAATGGTCTCAGGAAAATAAATACACTACATATGATCAAACACTGTGCCCTTGGGTGAAAACACAGATAACGTACTTCATTTGTTCCTGTGTTCTCTCTGACACGGGAGCCCCCACAAGGCTGCAGCCCCACGATCATTATCCCACTTCCTCATCCAGGCAACGTAAGAAACGTGGGGTTCAGAGAGCCTAAGGTCCGCGCTCAGCCGCCTGCCGCTGGTTACCAACGGGCCTGGAACAGTGGCGGGTGCCTAACGGGCCCTCGCCAGGCTCCTGGAATTTGACTTTGTGTACCCCAACATGCTGACGATGTGCCATCAAGTTAGCTTTTTGTCAGAAAACAGAAAACCAGAGCGCTCGGAGTTCTGTAGTTCGTGAAAGCATCAAAACGGAGATGTTACCTCAAAACAGAATGGAAAGAAAAGTAGATAAAGGTATTTGGGGTCAGTGTCTGTAAACAAATTGTTCCCCAGTTATCGGCATCGGTTCTGTTTCTGTGGCAGATCTTTTCATTACAATAACATTTCATTACTATGATAAGTTTCTAAACCTTTCGTTTGTTTTCAGAGACTCCGCTTTACATGAATCTTACGAAAGTGAGCTTTTGGTAAGTTACTTGATTCTAAATTTCTAGGTTCTTCTGTAACATATCTTATTAATCATATATTAATTTAGCAGTGTTTTTAACTAAATAAGATACGGTAGGAATCAGTAAGATCCCGAGTGACAAGGAGTGACGGAATGTTCTTGCTGTGAGTCCTGTGCTCCAAATCACGGATCTGGTTTCATATATTAAACCGCACACCCATCGTCATAAATGTAAGAGTGAGACACTTTGTTACCTGATTTTAGGGATATCAGATAAACCCTTGTTCAAGTGACCACATTCTCCTTTATTAAGTCATTCCATCAACATTGACTGTTGAGGGTCTAGGGCATTTCAAAAATGGGGTGGAGTTATTCTGGTTGTTGCCAAAAGCTGGCTTTTTAATACCTTTACGAAGTCAAATAAGTTAGATGAGAGTAACATACAAGATGCGGGTCACTGCTGCTCCCATGTGGTTCCATTTTCATCTCATGTTTGAAAAGATTCGATGCTGGGATGTGCAGGACTCTCTCAAAGCTCCGGGGAGGATGCCTCTGCCCCCCACCAGAAGTCCTGCCATGAGCCTCTGTGCCCGTCACTGGCTTTTCCACACGTGCCGGGGCTTTGAGAGACGACTCCAAAACTCAGGGACTCCAGAGGCTGCGAACAGGTCGGGAAATCAGGGACAGTGGATTAAGGCAAATTGCCCCCAAACTGAAGCCGTGACAATATGAGAGGAGCTGAGGCTGCGGCCGGACCTTGAATATGACAAATGTCTCACTTTCCAGGGGCCATCGTAGCTGGGAGCACTGCGTCTATTTCCACTCTGTCTCCGTGTACTGAGATGTCAGTCCATGAATCTTGTTTCTTCTTTGGGGAGATTAATCATCGTTTTAGCCATCCGGACTGCTTTCAGCATCCTCACACAATTTCACTCCATGACGGAGAAGAGAGAGGGTCCTCCTTATAAAGGAGAAAATCTTGCTCAGAATGCCCCCGTCACTGGGTCCCATGGACGCCCTTCCCTACAGAGTGGCGGGGGAAAGGAAGACTATAGCTGTGAAACTTCTGTCCCGGGAGGAAGCTCTACCAGTAGGAAAGAAAGCCAAGAGAAGGGATCCCAGGGTGATCCGCACTCCAGAGAAAGGCCTTGAGGAGGGACGGACGTGCATGAAATCCCCTTCATAAGAGGGGCAGGAAATAGACAATGGATGGGGACAAACATGGAAACCACTGCCCAGCGTGAAGGGGTGGATGGAGGGAAGTGGCTTCCCACGTGCATCCAACAGCTCTCTCCCTTCCTTTTCACCTCACCTCTCCACGTACCTGTGGGCACATTCCAGATCCACTCGACCATCTTGATGTGCCAGGGAAATGTCGTTGTTCTCTTTCCCTATAATTTGTCCCATCGTCTTTGTAAGCAAAATAAGGGCATATGACAAAGCTGAGGCCAGTCCCGACTTAACTCTTGGTGTGCTTTGTTCACAGAAGTTGATCTGAGGTTGTAGGTGCAGGTGGAGGCTGGGTCTGCTGGACCACCCTCTTCTCTCCACGCTTGTCTCCAGGAGGGTGGCGGGTGCCCACAGAATGCCATACCACCTCCGTTGGCACTGATTCTCGACGCGATATTTCTTCTGGGTGTGACTTTCCCTCACTGCTGATCCGACTGTTACCTCACCCCCGAGTTTGGCCTCCTTGTTGGACACGGTTACAATTTGCACCCCCCAAGAAGCGCGAAGACCTGTGAGACTGCCCACCAGGAGGCTGGTGAGGGAATTCGCCGTAAGGATAAACATGGAAGGACTGCCATCCCTCAGGCCTCCATGCAGGGCCTAACCCCTGTAAGACGAGACAGAGAGGGAAGGACAAGGAGGAGAGAGGTCAGCACACAGGGGAGCTCTAAGAACACCGAGTCAAGGTAGGGTCCCTGAACATCATCTGCCTGTAGAGGCATGCGCTTCAGCAGGAGTCGGCTGGCATCCTGCCCCTACCTGCTCAGTCGGTGGCCAGGATCAGCCCGGGGGAGGTGTGGCTTCGGTAATCATGGCTGCGGTGCTTGGAGACTCTCATTCAGCTCTGCTCCCTGCCGAAGCTTCTCCTGAACGGCCCTGTCTTACACCTACCACACAGTCCACACCAGTGTAAAACTAGTGTGTTTCCCAAGGTCTGAACATTTCAGTCTTAAATAGTGCTGCGTATGGGCCCTCAAGGACCCACCCAGGGTCCCCATGCCAACCTCAGGCCGCACATCTTTCCGTCGCTTTTCACGACGGCATGTAGCCGTCAGGTTACGCCGAGTAACAAAACAAGCCGAAAGACCTCAGTTCCCTACCTAAATTCGTTTGCGTTCTGGTTCACAAAAAAGTTAAATTTGGTTCGGGCGACTCCCTGGGACAGCTGTTCTGCAGGTGGGGGCTCAGAGGTCCGGGCTGTTTTGCTCGTGACATGCCATTCTCAGCCCACGCCTCGGGGACGATCGTGACAGCTGAAAGTGCACAGAAGGGTCTGCAGCTCAGAAGTGGCATTTCGTCCCACTTTTATGCATATTCTCTTTTCCAGAACTAGTCAGATACCTAGCATGGAAATATGGGAGCACGAGGCATCTCTGCCTTGGGAAGGACGTAAGAACTAAGCTTGTAAGTCTTCACCACTAGAATCAAACAACTATAGGGTCCAGTCTATCCCCAGGACAGCCTTATAGACCTTAAATGGGAGTCCTGAGGAAATCACGCCCTGTCTAGTTCTTCTAGAAAAATCTCTAGAAATTTCTAGAAACACGTATCCTGCCAGTGCTAGGAAAGTGACACGGAGGTGCTTCAGGGCAACAATTATGCACTTATGATCAGAGGAGAGGATTGCAAAAAATATATAGATTATTGGAGAGCTAAGAGGAACAAAAATTTCCATGCTAAATGCTTACTCTACTCAAAACTATTTTTCCGAGTTTGTCCTGCTTTTAATTTTGAGAAAGTTAATTTGGTATTTATATGGTCCAAACACTTTTCAAAAGATCCCCACTAACAGTGATGGAAAGTGGAGAAAAGTGTTAGAAAAACCAACCACATGTTTCATATTAAAAAAATAATAATCCTAAATGTATCTCTTTCCATTCCCGGGCCCAATGAAGAGAGGTGAGAAAACTAATACCGTGGCCAGAGAAGGGCGCGTTACGCTCCCCATTCTCCAGATTTTGTGCGAGTGGCTCCCGCCAGGATGCACCCTGGTCAGGAGCGGCTCACCACCGGGGGCACCTCCTCCGCCCACCGCGTGGACATCGCCAGCACCCCAGCGGGACCGAGTTCCTGACTGCTTTACAAGCTGTTGTCAGGAATTTAGTACCTTAGGGCTGACTTCACCTTTCTTTCAAGTTTTATGTTTTTTCCAGGTTTATACTCATGACACAGCTGCAGAAAATGTGAACGAGGCGGGCGAATGACTCCACGCGCCACGGGGAGGGGACGAGGCTGCCATGCCCCTTGCACGTGGCGCTCTCAAAAGTAGGTAAACGTTTATTAAAGCAATAAGTAACACTTTGGCCTACAGTGGGATGCATCTTCTGTTTCTCTGCTGACCTTTTCCCGTAAATAAAATGAAGCTCTTTTCCCGCAGCCTGGCTGGAGCTGGGAGGGGACAGCACCCACACAGGTGCCACGCGACCCAGTCCCCAGGCCGGCTCCCACTGTGGAGTGTGTGCACCCGGCTCCAGAGTCCCCCCCCCCACCTCCGGTTGGGGGACAGGAGCAGTGACTCCACGTGGCACCCAAATATTGGCAGAAACCCTGCCTTCCAAAAGGTGAATGTGCTCATCTCAGTGTCTTACCTGCAGTGTGTCTAAAAATGATTTTTTTTTTTTGAAGAAACTGGCATCTGGCCATGACCACGCACGCAGGGAACCCGATGGAGTGGGCGGGCGCAGGCCGGCTTATTTCCTGAGGATTGAAGGGCTCCCAGGGGACAAAGTCTGAAGGAAGAAGGAGCCAGACGTTAACTATTCCGAGGGAGAAGGCAATCCTGAGGGGGTCGGGGGGACATTTTAGGGTAGAGGAGGTAGAACTGACAAATTCCTCAGGCCAGGAAAGACCTTCCATGTATTCGGGCTGCACTTTCTACCTTGACTCCTGGTTCTCTTCCTGTTTTCTTTCCTCCGCAGAAGAAATCCACCAAAGAGCTCAAAGCAGGACAGGGATGCCCCGAACCACAGTTTTCCCATCCAAATAACGCTCACAATGAAGCCTGGGAGGCTCAGACTGTGGATGGGCTTCTTTTCTTACTGCTGCTTTAACTGATTGTCACCTCCTTACCGTTCCAGGAGTCAGAAGTCCAAGGTCAAGGTGTCAGCCCCACTGGGTTCCTTCTGGAGACTTCAGAAAACTTGAAAATACTTCAGAAAAACACATGAATCATATGCAATTGGATACAAAATATATTTTTGCATATACACGGTGATGGTAAAAGCAATACCTGTGCCCACCATCAATCTTAAGAAATAGAAAATTGCCGGGGCGCCTGGGTGGCTCAGTCAGTCGGGCGTCTGACTCTCGGTTTCAGCTCAGGTCGTGATCTCACGGTTCGTGAGTTGGAGCTCCGCGTCAGGCTGTGCACTGACAGTGTAGAGCCTGCTTGGGATTCTCTGTCTCCCTCTCTCTGCCCCTCCCCTGCTCACTCTCCCTGTCTCTCAAAATCAATAAACTTAAAAAAAAGTATTAAAAAGTAAGAAAGAGAAAATTGCCAGTAGATTCGAAATTCCTTATTTGTACACTCCATCATAACTCACCTCCCTCCCTCACAATCTGAAATAATTACTATCGCCAATTTTGTGTTAACCTCCCTTATTATTCCCTATAGATTTATTACGTAAGTAAATAATAATATAATAATACTGTTATTTTCCAAAGTTTGACCTTTATGCAAGTGGAATCATACTATATGCATTATTCGTTTCTTGACTATTTTACCCAACACAACATTCTCTCAATTCATCTATACTGAGACACCCGAAAGTAGTTGGTTATATGCCCTAATATCAATAGTCCACAATTTACTCACATATTCTAAATTTGATAGCGACTTGGGTGGTGCTTTCCAGTTTTTTGCTATTAAAAATAGTTTGCCTGGGTGGCTCAATCAGTTAAGCATCCGACTTCGGCTCAGGTCATCATCTCGCAGTTCGTGAGTCCGAGCACTGGGTCTGGCTCGGTGCTGACAGGTTGGAGCCTGGAACCTGCTTTGGGTTCTGCGTCTTCCTCTCTCTCTGCCTCTCCCCCCCACCCCCGTTCTCTCTCTCCCTTTCTCAAAAATAAACGTTTAAAAATTTAAAAAACAAAAACAGTTCCTTGAATACTCCTTTCATTCTTATGAACTAAGGCTTCTCCAGGGTGTGTCCACAGAAGTGTCACCTCAGGGTCTCAGGTCTGTATATTTTCAGCCAGGTAACAGGTGAGAGAACTAACTTATACTTCCCTACAAGGGGTATCAGAGTCCCTGCTGTTCTGTAACGGCTCACCAACACTTAATATTGTCACACCATGATGTCCCCGAATCTCTTGGGTGTTAAATAGTAACACATTTTGGATTTTAGTTAGCATTTTCAGGATTACTAACAAGCTTGAACACCTTTTCATACATTTATTCATAATTTGTGTTTACTTTTATATGAAACGAAACCGTATCTTTTGCCAATTTTTTCTGATGAGCTTCGCCTTTTTTTTCTCGACGATTCATAGAAATTTCAAATGTACATGTTGATAATAAATCTTTTTGGTTACTTATGTCTTAATCATTTTCTCCCAAATTATAGTTTGTCTTCCATGTGTTTTGATTACCAAAAAGTCCTAATTTTATTAAGTGTTTTTTAAATTTTTTTAAGACTTATTTATTTTTGAGAGAGAGAGAGAGAGAGAGAGAGACAGGAGCATGAGTCGGGGGAGGCAGAGAGAGAGGGAGACACAGAATCGGAAACAGGCTCCAGGCTCTGAGACATCAGCACAGAGCCCAACACTGGGCTCTAACTCCCAGACCACGAGATCATGACCTGTGCCAAAGTCAGCCACTTAACTGAACCACCCAGGCGCCCCCAGAAAGTCCTAATTTTAATGTCATAAAATATACTTTTCATACCTTTTTAAATTTGTTATTTATTTGCGGGGGAGGAGGAGCAGAGAGAAGGAGAGAGACGATCCCAAGCAGGCTCCACACTGTCAGCGCAGAGCCCAATGAGGGGCTCAATCTCATGAACCATAACATCATGACCTGAGTTGAAATCAAGAGTTGGACCCTTAAGACTGGACACCCAGTCACCCCTAGTTTTCATTCTTTGTATGGCTTAATATTATAAAGATATTCAAAAAGTTTCAACATGTTTGCCTTTCACATTGAAGGTTTTCTCCATCTGAAAGTGATTTCTATGTGTGGTATGAGGTAGGGATACAATTTCTTTTTCTTTTTCTTTCTTTTTTTTTTTTTTACATTTATTTATTATTGACACAGAGAGAAAGAATGTGAGTGTGAGCTAGGGAGGGGCAGAGAGAGAGGGAGCACAGAATCTGAAGCAGGCACCAGGCTCCAAGCTGCCAGCACAGAGCCCAACGCGGGGCTCGAACCCACGAACCGTGAGGTCATGACCTGAGCCGAAGTCGGTCGCTTAACCGCCCCTACAATTTTGTTTATTTTTTATATAACTAACCAATTTTCCCAGCACTATCTGTTGAATATTTCATGCTTTCCCCACTGTCCATTAATGCCGGCTCTATAAAATATGACTTCAAACATGAAAGAGGGTTTGGAGGAGGGGTATCGTCATCTTATTTCATTAATCTGTGTGTCATTAGTAATTAACGAAACAATATCAGTTCACAATAAATCTCAACACTGAGGGAAAAAATCAGAACATCTCTTTTCTTCCAGCTATTTATTTTTCAGAAGGACACAAACTAGTAGGCTACATCACAGGGGAGCCTTTGGTGGCAAGATATAACGGAAAGAGCCAGAGGCAGAAAGAGAGCTTGGAATTCTGGTTTCTCCACTTGCCAGATGAATAATGTTGGGAAGTTGAATTCAATCCTTGGGTTTTAGTGCCTCCTCCATCATAAAATGAAGAAACTGTGCTCACCCATCCAGGGTTTAAATTGCACACCTCATGGAGTAGTATCTGTCATACAGATGGGACGCAGGATATGACAGTTTCCTTTTGTCTCTGTGTTAAGTGTAGTATTTTTCTGCCCACAGAGACGCATGACATCATAATGTCACCACGCACATAACTAACTAAATAAGAGTTTCTTTAACCACCTCCTGGAGTCAGCCTGGTCCTTGTTGGAATTATTCCTGAGCAACTGCCTTCTCTCCTTTGCTGTAGCCTCTGCCTCCATCATCACATTAACGCTTATTGATTGACGTATTTTTGAAGGTCAACATGGGGTTGACCTGATAGGAAGCATTTAGTCAATAAGTAAATACACACACTGCACTTTCCAGGAAGACAAAGTGTTCTTGCAATTACATTATAAATTTTTCAGGAAAACAGTTATCGCAGGTCAACGTATGACAAAGAAAACCGAAGACATTCCTGCCATGAGTGTTTCAGTTACAAAGCAGTACTGGGAAACACACAGCACATGCGGATTCCGGAACGGATGCGATATTTACTACCACGTCCTTGTTTGCGAAAAATACAGGCAGTTGCTGTTCTGCCTATTATCTTCACAGATGGTGAGTGGGCTGCCGCAAGCCCATCAAGGGAACTTCTACCCACACACGGGAATAGAGCCGTTCTCCACGCGGCCTCCCCACCCCCATAGTCTGTAGGCTGCAGAGAGAGAGAACTAACGCTCACTGAGCCACAGTCTACATGCTAAGAGTAGTGTGAGATGTTCCACGTACTATATTTCATTAATCTTCATAACTTCAATGTGTTTGTGGGTTTCATTGTTTTTAATGGGTTTTTTTTCTTTTATTTATTTTCAGAGACCGAGAGAGAGAGAGAGAGAGAGAGAGAGAGAGAGAGAGCTTGAGCAGAGAAGGGGGAGAGAGAGAGAGAGAAAGAGAGAGAGAGAGAGAGAGAGAGAGAGAGAGAGAGAATCCCAAGCAGGCTCTGTGCTGTTAGCACAGAGCCTGATGTGGGGCTCAAACTCACAAACCATGAGATCCTGACCTGAGCCCAAATCAAAAGAAGAATGCTTAACCAACTGACGCCCCAACTGCAATGTGTTTGTATTCCCATTTCAAAGATAATCTAAATTGGTTTGGGCGGGTTAACTTGTCCAAGCCCCATAGTTAGTTGTATCCATTTCCTACGGTCTACCATAAAACAAACAAACAAACAAACAAACAAACAAACAAAACTACCACAAACTTGGTGACTTAAAGCAACAGAAACATATTCGATCACAGGAGCGGAGGCCAGCCCCGATGTCAAGGCATCAACAGACCATGTTCCCTCTGAACCTTGTAGCAGAGGACCCTTCCCTGCTTCTTCCTACTCTCTGGAGTTGCTGGCAATCTTGGTGTTCCTTGGATTGCAGACACATCACTCCTTATTGACATTCTCCCTGTAAGTCTGCGAATCAAATTTCCCATCTCCTTCTAAGGAAGCCACTGGATGAGTGCCCACACTGACTAGGTACGGCCTCATTTCAACTTAATCACATCTGTAAAGACCCTGTTTTCAAGTAAGGTCACATTCACAGGTAGTGGGGCTCAGGACGAGCCAATCTTTCAGAGAACACAATTAAAAACCACAACAGTTAGTGAATGGCATCTTTTTTCTCTGTGTGTCTGAATCAGATCACTCTATAGCTATTTTTTTACAGTGAACTATGAGATAATGTGCATTTGTGCTCCTGTTTCTTTGAAAAGCAGGAGACAGTAAGTAAACCCTTCCAAATAGCCGACCATTCTAAAAATGACTAATGTGAGAATTATCTCCTGCCAATTTGCAGAAGCCCAAAAATTCAAGACGGCAATACTATGGTAGAGAAAATTTTACATAGTAACTTTTGATAGGCAGACTTATGGGTTTTCATCAGCAGCAAGCTTGGTAGGGATCAACAATGTGATAGAACTCTCTCCACAAACTTTAGATGGTGTTAATGTTAATACGACAGCCTCTGCTGTTCCAACTCAATATGGGATTGTCATATTCAGTCCTAAACTGAGTCAGGAGTAATATGTTCATTTTGGAGCATGCACCATGTCAAAAAAAGGCCAAACCGTTAAAATAAGTGGATGCAAGGGCACATGGGGGGCTCAGTCAGTCAAGCTTCCCACTTCGGCTCAGGTCATGATCTTGTGGTCCGTAGTTTCGAGCCCCGCGTCGGGCCCTGTGCTGACAGCTCCGAGCCTGGAGCCTGCTTCGGATTCCGTGTCTTCCTCTCTCTCTGCCCCTCCCCTGTTGGCGCTCTGTCTCTCTCTCTCGAAAATCAGCATTTAAAAAATAATAAAAATAAATAAAATAAATAGATGAAAACACACATTATCTCAAATATGATAAGCATTTATTCTTTATCATATAAGTCACGATGTTAGTGATTGAGTGCGTCTCCCCTAAACTCACAGGCAGAAGCCCCGACCCTCAATATGATAGTATTTTGAGGTGGGGCCTTTGGGAGGTAATTAAGTTGAGATGAGGTCGTGAGAGTGGGTGGGGCTTCCATGATGGGCTTCCTCTCTGTCATTTGAGAACACGGTGTCAGGGCAACCATCTGCAAGCCAAGAGGAAAGTCCTCGCCAGGAACGACATCTTACAGGACTTTGATCATGGACTTCCCACCTCCAGCAGCACGAGAAACTAAGTTTCTGTTGCCTAAGCTACCTGGTCTATAAAATTTGGTTGCGGCAGCCTGAGTCAACTAAGACCCAGAAGTAAGATGGTGCTCCAGAGCCCATAGACAACGGTACTCCGTATGGATGTGCTCAGAGACCCAGAGTTTTGTTTCACTTTTGTCTCGTGTTGCTCTATTACTTCCACAAGTGTTGACATATTCTTGACGGTCGGAGTACCGTTCGTTCATTGTCCTTCAGGACCTATTCTTCCCTTATTTCTTTTAGTCATACAGTCTGACGCATTTCAGGAGGGTGATAAGCATTCAGCTGCAGACGTCATTTCCAGGCTCCAAACAAAACAGTTAAATTCGTACCGATGGAATGTGAGTAGAAGCGATGTGGGCAACACCCGTGTGTCTCCCTGGGGGAAAAAAAAAATCCTTACCCTTCTCTACTACAACCTGAACCTGATATTGAGTCAGCTTTGACCGTGCAAGAGCAACATTAGGGATATAGTGAGGGAAATTACTTACGGTTGGGTCAATGGGGCGTCATCTTTCAGGAAGGAGAGCACAGAAAACTGACCACCCTATGCTCTCAAACAGGAACGTTTATTTTTGAAACCCCGCTGTTTATGGCGGCGCTTTCAACAATAGCCAAATTATGGCAAGAGCCTAGATGTCCATCAACTGACGAAGGGATAAAGAAGTTGTGGTTTATTATTTTTTTAATTATTTTTACTTTTTTATTATGATTTTTTAAGATGTGGTTTATATACACAAAGGAGCACTACTTGGCAATGAGAAAGAATGAAGTCATGCCATTGGCAGCACCGTGGATGGATCTGGAAGGTATTATGCTGAGTGAAATAAGTCCATCAAAGAAGGACAGATATCATATGTTTCACTCCTATGTGGATCTTGAGAAAATTCACAGAAGGCTATGGGGGAGGGGAAGGGGAAAAATAGGTACAAACAGAGAGGGAGGTAAACCATAAGAGACTCTTAAGTACAGAGAACAAACTGAGGGTGAATGTGAGGGTTGGGGAGAGGGAAGAATGGGCGATGGGTATGGAGGAGGGCGCTTGGGATGAGCACTGGATGTTGTATGGCAGAAATGAACCACGGGAATCTACCCCCAAAACCAAGAGCACACTTTACACACTGTATGTTAGCCAATTTGACAATAAACTATATTTTAAAAAATGAAACATTTCAAAGATAGACACAAACTGATCTTTCCTTTGCCCACTCCCTCTAAGCTATCGTCATAATCTGGATAGACTTTCTCTTCCAACATATTGAAAAATTAATAAATCAACAGACAGCTGAATAATGTGGATTTTATGCCTTCCCTTACCCTCCTTGCACAAAGTAATCTTAAAAATGAAACATTTAATGCAAAATTCAAATAAACCATTGTGGTTCATTGAAAACAAGAAAACCTTTTCCTTTCCAAAAATATTATGAATAATAATCCATATTTAGGATTATATAATCCATAATCCAAAGAGAAGGAGAAAGACAGAGAGAAGGAGAAAGAGACAGAGACAGAGAGAGAACCAATCCTTAGTTGAATATCTAGAAATGCTACATGTGACCAGCCAAAGGGCTGGTAATGAATATTCTGCTGATACAGGATGAGGAACTATCTGGAAGGGAAAGACTTCCATGTTTTCCATCCAGGGCAGACGAGTTATTATGTTAGTTTGTCTGTAACTGTTTTTCATATTCACAAAGAGAGCATAATGTCCAACATGGAACACGTGTCCTCTGAGTTCTGTTTAGCCACACAGCTAGGAAACACTCATGTTCTCACCTACTGTTTCCGCAGCACCTAGGAGATTGCGATGACGTTGTTCAAGGACTCAGCAGTGAGAGTCACCTTGACCATCCTGACTAGCAGTGGAGAAAGTGGGCATCTAATGCCAAGTGATGCTCAGCCAAACACATCCTCCCTACCTCTTGCCCCAGTTTTTCACACACAGGCAAAATAAAGTCCGGAACTCATAGTCCCATTTAAGCAGAAGTATCTGTAGCTCTTCTATTTAATGAAACTTCCTGCTGCCTTGATAGAGTATGAAAAGAATTTCAGTGAAAAACAAGCAGAAAGAACAGTTAGGAGAAAAGGCATCCAAATGCGGTAACTAATGAAATAATACATTCCTATTTTTTCCATTTAAAGCGTTATTCTTTAGGGGCACTTGGGTGGCTCCATCGGTTAAGCATCTGACCTGGGTTCAGGTCATGATCTCACAGTTCATGAGTTCGAGCCCCGCATAGGGCTCCGTGCTGACAGCTCGGAGCCTGCTTCAGATTCTGTGTGTCTCCCTTTCTCTCTCTGCCCCTCTCCCACTCGCACTCTGCCTCTCTCTCTCTCTCTCTCTCAAAAATAAATAAACATTTAAAAATTAAAAAAAAATAAAGAGTTATTCCTTCGACATTTATGTTCACATTCACAAATAGATGAGTTAAAACTTTACATTAAACTTAGGTCTACAATGGTATCTAAGAAATGATGCTCAACATTTGAGTTCCTATTGCCTCATAATAAATTCCCCTCCGAACCTAGTGACTTAAACTAGCCATTTTATTGTACTCTCATTCTTGGCAAGGACCTGCACGGGCGGTTCTTAAATGGGATCTTTCTGTGGTGGTGGTCAGTTCAAGGGGAAGGCATGTCAATACCACCTCTTGATGGGAAGAATGTCAAAGGATTTGTAGCTGTCTTTTAAAACCATCAGTCACTTTCTTTGAAGACCTTCCAAGAAATAGACCCTTCCATCTTTGCCCATAACTGAAGATATTTTTCTTAAGTCATTTGGCCCCAGCCCAAGTTAAAAAAAAAAAAAATGATGTTAACTCATTTGTCAGAGACATATACGCCCCGCAACACTTTCACTCCCTTCTTCCTGGGCATATATTTTTATAAGAGTCCTTTCCTAAGGTTGAAAGTAGGAAAAGGCCAAAGCAAGCAACTAGTAAATAAAAGAAAAACTCACCAAAGTGTTGCCATTTCTTTGCGTCTGATGGAGATAATTATAATGCAGTGTTTCCCCGGTTAAAGTATAACCCAAGCAAGACTCCTGGTTTGTATCTTCCCAGAGTCTACGCTAAGATGCTAGGGGAGAAATCACACTTGGAAAGTCGGTGTGTTTCTTTGCCAGATTATATCTGGAACAGCAGCTCCCAACTGAAGGCACGCCGTCTCCCTCTGAGTCGTTTTCACACCTGCGAAGTGGAGATTCAAAGAAAAGTCTCAGCGGATTCACGGGGCATTTAGAAGACTGGAACAGACAAATTGAAGCATTTGGCAAATAGCCAGCAAAGACCAAGATTCATTTATTTGTCTCGTTAACGGAAGCCCACGTGTGCGTGATTTGTGTTTTGACTGGATTCACGTTTTGCCAAATATCAGAACAAAAGTTACCTGGCGTGAATGCTTCCATTCTGAAATCTTTGAAACTCCTTGCCGGAACCTATTCCTGTGATTTTTATCTTCCATCCCTTTTAGAAGAGGGTGAAGGGGGCGCCTGGGTGGCGCAGTCGGTTAAGCGTCCGACTTCAGCCAGGTCACGATCTCGCGGTCCGGGAGTTCGAGCCCCGCGTCGGGCTCTGGGCTGATGGCTCGGAGCCTGGAGCCTGTTTCCGATTCTGTGTCTCCCTCTCTCTCTGCCCCTCCCCCGTTCATGCTCTGTCTCTCTCTGTCTTAAAAATAAATAAACGTTGGAAAAAAAAAAATTAAAAAAAAAAATAGAAGAGGGTGAAGGACACAGAACTGATATTTATTGGACAGCAGCTGCATGGGAGGCTCTTCATATACCTGCTCTCGTGCACGCGCAGCGCGGTGAGGTACATGCGGAACAAAGAAAGGAACGTGCCCAATGGGACTTGTCTAAGGTCACTAAGTGGCGGGACCAAGTATTACACTGCCACCCAGTTTCGAAACCCAAACCTCTACTTTCCACTACTCAAATTAGTACCACTAGGAGAAGGCGATGCTCAGTATCCCCTCGGATATTTGGAAGATGGAAATAGTTTTTGGAATAAGTCTGATGTGAGACGAAACACGTGTGTCTCTCTCCATGTCTATATTAATTAAACAGCATCAAGATGATAGTTTCATGCAATTAATCGGCCTCTTGCCCCTTTCCTCAGAGATGTGACAGGAGACAAAAGTAGCTTTCTACCCTGGCCCCATTCCCTCGCACCAGGGCCAGATCGCACGTCTCCCTCACAGTTCTCTCTCACTGCTGCTAATCTGCATTTCTTCCCCGGGTTTTGCATCATGGATGTGCACTTCTGTCAGACTCTCTCCGCACCAGGCACAGTGACAACACTCGGGCAAGAGGAGGTAACGTGGGTTTTGTTTTCTGAGAATGGGATTACCGCGAGAGAGCCACGTGGTATGTCCTCTGGAAACACGGTCACGCTTGGGGGCAGCCAGGGCCACCACCGGAGGCAAAGCCTGAGCCGAGTCTTGACACACAGAGTTGGCCGGGTAAACGATGTACCTGGCGCGACACTGCGCAGCGTGGCTCGGTGTGATGCAGCATGGCGTGGCGTGGCACATAGCATGACGTGCCGTGGGGGCGTGTGGCATGGTGGGGTGTGGATGGCGTGCAGCAGTCGGCAGGGGAGCTGGCAGATGGAAGAAGAGTCCCAGCGGAGGGGACGCCTGGGTGGCTCAGTCGGTTAGGCATCCGACTCTTGACTTCGGGTCAGGTCATGATCTCACGGTTCACGAGTTCGAGCCCCACATCGGGTACTGCACTGGTGGCTGGGAGCCTGCTTGGAATTCTGTCTCTCCCTCTCTCCGCCCGTCCCCTGCTGGCTCTCTATTTCTCTCTCAAAATAAATAAAAATAAATTTAAAAACAGAAGAGTGCCAGGGGAACAAAATTCTTGCTCCTGTGCTATTAAAAGTGCTTTAAAACCCTACATCCTTTGTTATATAGTTTAAGTTACATTTAAGTTTTCATCATAAATTATGTCATTGCAAAGGACACGGTTCTCAGTATACTGAAACATGGGTATTCCAAATAAAAAGAGTACCTTACTCTAAAAAAGATCTAACAGTATCTAAATCTCCAAGAAATTTGCTGTTCAGCAAACTCTTCTTTGGATATTTGATGAGTCCTGGTCCCCCTGAAGCTTGTATTTTCTTTCCACTTTTCACAAAAATGTGGCATGCCTTTGTGCTTGACAGACTTCTATTGAGATAGATAGATAGATGATAGATAGATAGATAGATAGGTGATAGAGAAAGAGAGATAATAGATACATGATAGGTGGATAGATAGATGATAGATAGATAGATAGATAATAGATAGATGATAGATAGATAGATAGATAGATAGATAGATAGATAGATGATAGATAGATGATAGATGGATAGATAGATGATAGATGGATAGATAGATAGATCTGGATCTAGATTGTTGTTTCATTTCACTAATATGGGTGTCTTAAATTAGGATGTCTGATTTCACACTCTCTGCACCATGCCAATGGTATATCCTTGGGGGCGCCACTGACTTTCTCTGACCCTCACTTTTCTCACCTCAAAATAGTAATAATTCTGATGCCCACCCTATTGTATTATTGGAAGGGACAAGTGAGGTCCTATGCAAACATCGGGGGAAATGGGAAGTGGTTGGCAAATGCTAGAATTTCCTATCCCGCTTCTTCCTTGTATAAGAATTAACAGGGTCCCTATTACCGTCTCCAGGGTTCCTCAGATCGGCCCTTGGTGCATTTTGCGGAATACTGTGACATTTGGGTGTTTAATTCCATCCTCTCAACTAAGACAGTGTTAGTATGCATGAAAAAAGGCACATGGCCCCACAAAACAAAACAATAATGATGACCAAAAAAAAAAAAAAAAAAAAAAAACTTGTCTAAATAAGTCTGATGCATTATTTATGGTTTTTCATTAATATTCATTTGCAACGTGTTCATTCATTTGTCATCTGCTATAGCGCAGAGAAGTAGTAGCAGGTGCCATGATTAAAAATATATTATGGAAGGAAAAACCAGAAGTGCGAAAATCTTCTCCATTCATTAAATCTCTTTCTGCCGGTTGGGAGGAAAAGAAATCAAATGACTCCATTTAGGAGAATGTGTCTACTTTACGTAGCTCTTGCTGCAAAATAGTTTAATAACCATTGCCCTGTTCTGTATTATACCACCTCCTTCAAGAAGCCCCTCCCGATTCTCCAGACAAGGCTTTTCTCCCGAATCTTTGCAATCCTATCTCCACAGGGCTCATCACATCTGCAGTGATGTAACTGTGTGTAGGGGCGCCTGAGTGGCGCAGTCGGTTAAGCGTCCGACTTCAGCCAGGTCACGATCTCGCGCTCCGTGAGTTCGAGCCCCGCGTCGGGCTCTGGGCTAATGGCTCAGAGCCTGGAGCCTGTTTCCGATTCTGTGTCTCCCTCTCTCTCTGCCCCTCCCCCGTTCATGTTCTGTCTCTCTCTGTCCCAAAAATAAATAAACGTTGAAAAGAAAAAATTTTTTTAAATAAAAAAAATGATGTAACCGTGCATGTGATTATTTTGTCGATGTCTATCTTCCTCACCAGCGTATGAACTCATATCGGTGCCCTTTCCTTTTTCGAAGAGTCCTTTACCTAAGTATTCAATCAGCACTTATAAGTACAGGAACCAAGCGTAGACTTCTTTGCTCGACTCCCAAATTACTTCCAATTTTATTTAATCACACGTGTCCCTCGGGGGACACCATGCTTGCTCCGTTGCCATACACATCCTCAGAAATTCCCTCGGGGTCCTAACTTCCCTGCAATATATCCAAGCATCCCTCTGTGCCCAGCGGGGCTGTTAGTGTGAACCGTCTTCTCCTGCTTTTAGAAAGTAGATATTCCTTTCAAATCGGGTGCTCTCAGCTGGCTCTGGCTTCTTATAGCTAGCACTCCCCGATGCCAACAGCCAGACCGCTTGGATAACTCCCTATAGACTATTTAGCCAGACTGCTCTCCTCTGGCGTCCCAAACCCAGCAGAGAACCTGACATGAAGTCTTCATGTGAACGTCGACTCCACCTTCGTGATCTTGGGAAAGTCATATCGCCTCTCTGATCCTTGGTTTCCTTAAGTGCAAATCAGTGTAAATCAGGAACCATAATAGATAACTAGATTGGTCAGGGTTTCCAGAGGGAGAGAAAAAAATATATACATATGGATATATATGGATATATATGGATATATATGGATATATATATATATATATATATATATATATGGAGAGTGAGAGAGGGAAACATTAGACAAACTAAAACTATATATATATTTATATATAGTATACAAATATGTCATTCATACCTATTCCTTCAGTTTGTGCTTCCGTGTACTGTAAATAGACCAAAATCAATCATCTAAAGCCACGACTCAACTTAAAGAATGTTATTTGGAAAGGGTGGGTAGGGACTTGCCTGTGGAATCTGCCGCAAGCTTTCTAGTTTGTGTTCTTCAAAGAGGGCACGGATGCGCCTTCAGAGATGCCTTCAACAAGTGCTCGCTGTCGTCTATCCCCTCCTCCCGTGTCAGGTAGCTAGAGTCAAGTCCCAAGTCTTCCCCATGCTTTCGCTAAAACTTGCTATAACCGTATATGCGTCTTGAGTCAGAATTAGAAGCAAAAATGGTGATCCCATTGCCTCCCCCCCCCCACACACACACATATAAAAATCACTAATTTCAATGAAGGAAGGTTGCCCTGCTATAATTTTCCTGGCTCTGCAAATGAATGGCTGTTGGAACCTAGCAACAATTTTAGGAAAATGGACTTTAATTTTGTCAAGTGTCACTTGGCTGTCATTAGCCATGCCTATATCCCACTGTGTAAGGCTCTGTACTATGGTGGATTATTTTTTTTTTTGAAAGAGCAAAAGTGTTCATAATAGCTCTTAGTGAGGTGCTTAGCTATTCAACCTTTTCTGGGGCTTGGCGATTTGGCTTTTGGAAGAATTATAGGGTTTTTACGTCAGTGAAAGGAAGTTTCTCTTGCTTCCACTGTAGAATATTGTAGAATTATATATGATGGCATCTCTTCATGTACCTAGCAACACTATCAGCCACCATAAATTCACCTGTGTTGTAACACATTCCAGGGGCCCTTAAAGTATGATCATTGAATTAGGATAAAATTGGATGGCCATTTAAATGTGGATAGCGTCGAGCAGAAGAATAGGACAGAAATCAAGTTAACCCATAGAGGAACATGTGAAATTAACATGGAAGGAAGTTTAAGTTTGCTGTGTAAGTTTTCCTGCTATGGATCCCTATATCGATATCTTGGTGGGATTCCCGGGTGTCCTTAGCCCCTCACTGGAAATGTTTACATTTAGATAGTGTTTCTTGTCCCCAGCAGGTCTCAAGCGGTATCACCTAGAAACAAACAGCAAAAAATTCCAGAAAAAGTTGACATTCAATTCACTAAAGGTAGATACCATTTGTTGGTTTAAAAAAGCACACCTTAGGGGCGCCTGGGTGGCTCAGTCAGTTAAGTGTCCGACCTCGGCTCAGGTCATGATCTCACCGTTGGTGAGTTCGAGCCCGTTGGGCCTTGTGCTGACAGCTCAGAGCCTGGCACCTGCTTCGGATTCTGTGTCTCCCTTTCTCTCTGTTCCTCCCCCACTTGTACTCTGTCTTGTTCTCAAAAATAAAAAAAGATTACAAAAAAATTTTTTTTTTTTAATTTTCTGAAAAGCACACCTTAAACTCACACCGTGGTCTGGGTCAGTTATCTATCAACAGAGCTGGGGAGTGGGGAATAGATTTTAAAATGCTGTTAACAACATGTGTTTTTTACTATGAGTGGAAATATGTCGAATGAATTTCGTTTTTTCTTTTCTTTTTCAAAATCACACAGCACACTGTGTTTATAAAGAGGATTTCACAGGGAATGAATTCTGCTCATAGAACGGGCCACCTCCTACGCCTTCAGTCTTCCCCACACAGGAGGTAGCAGGCCCCAGAGCACCCCAGGACACCCCGAGACGGTAAACGGATACCTGATAGACTGGAAAGACGCATCTTTGGGAGCACTTTTGGCAATCCCTCCCTGCGTGACTCTATTCACAGCATTGCCGTGAGCCTTGGTCCTCTAGGAAGACCTCAAGAATGTTCTGGTTCGGGGTGCCTGGGTGGCTCAGTCGGTTGAGCCTCCGACTTCGGCTCGGGTCATGATTTCACAGTCTGTGAGTTCGAGCCCCGCCTCGGGCTCTGTGCTGGCAGCTCGGTGCCTGGAGCCTGCTTCGGATTCTGTGTCTCCCTCTCTCTGGCCCTCCCCCGTTCATGCTCTGTGTCCCTCTGTCTCAAAAATAAATAAACATTAAAAAAAAAAAAAAAAAGAATGTCCTGGTTCTGGGGCTCCTGGGTGGCTCGGTCATTTGAGCCATTTGACTCTTGAGTTCGGCTCAAGTCATCATCTCACAGTTCGTGACTTCCAACCCCATGTGGCTCTGTGCTGACAGCAGCGTGGAGGCTGCTTGGGATTCCTTCTCTCGCAAAAATAGAAGAACGTCTTGTTTCATGTTCGGAAAAGCGCGCTCCGGCCAGTAAAATGTAGCACGCTCTTTTCGGACTTCGTTTCCTAGAACGCAGCAAGTCACGGACAGCCTGAGCCCCAAAGATTGCGATTACCCTCTGGGTCACTTGTATCCATCAACTGCAAAAACGGGAAAAGAAACGGACAACTTCTGAAAGTCAAGGCTATTTTCTTGGCCATTCGGGGCAGATTTCTGGGTGTTTTCGTGAAGGCGGCTAGCACTGTGTCTGCTGGAAGCCCTGCGGGGCCAGCATGCTGTGGGGGACACAGTGGCACAGGACATCCCTGAGGAGCTTGTGTAACACGAGCCTGCCTGGGGCAGAGCATAGAGGCCGGACCACAGGCTCCGTTGCTTACCGACTCACCACTGCTCTGAAATCACTTAAACTCTCAAGCCCAGACACTCCTTGTGAACAAAAGCGTGCAGGAATAAATACCGACTGGGTGGAAATGTTCCGAAAACCAAATCACATAGGGAAAGATGCTCTGAATGGGAAATCCCTTTGGATAACTGGGGCTTTATAATTTTGATCATTATATCCGTTACCTATGGCCTCAGTGACATAACCACAAAGCCCAGAGGCTTAAGGCAATATGCATTTACTTAGCTCGTAGGTCTGAGGTAAGATGAGTCTTTGTGCCCTCCACTGGGGCCCCCCAGGGGTCTGCAGTGTCGCGGAGAGGGCTGGGCTGGCTGGCCAGGGTCCTGGTCCGGTCAGAGCCCTCAGTGTCCATTCCGTGTCATCACCCATCCACCAGCGGGCAAGCCTGGGCTTGGCTTCATGCCAGGGGTAGCTTTTTAAGACAGGAAGCAGAAGTAGGCAAGGCTCCCGAGGCCACAAGCTGATGTACTGTCACCTCTGTTGCGTCCTCTGGCCAGAGCAAGTCACAAGACCGGCCCAGATTCAAGGAGGAAGGGAGAGAAGCCACCTCTTGGTGGCATGATCGGAAATCGGCGTGCATATTGGCAAGGGTTTGAAGAACCATGGCTACTTTTTAGCCCATCTACCCCACTGTGTTGGACGGAACTGTGCTCCCCCCCCCCCAAATTCTTATGCTGAGGCCCAAGATCCCCCCTCCCAGTATCACAGGATGTGACTGTATTTGCAGATAGATTCTTTCAGGAGAACATTAAGTTAAAATGAGGACTTTAGGGTGGGCCCCACACCAATATGACTGGGGTCCTTGTCAGAAGAAGAGAAGAAAACACGCAGGGATACCTGGGGCCAGTGTATACGGAGGGGACACCACGTGAGGACACAGTGGGAAGGCGGTCATCTGCGAGCCAAGGACAGAGATTCCAGAGAAGCTAACTCTACTCACACCCCGATCTTGGACAGCCCAGCTGCCAGTGCCGTGAGGAAGTAAGCTTGCATCGTGGAATCCCCCAGACTGTGGTTCTTCGTTACGGCACGCAAACACACACGGTTTAAGTATGATATGTACCCAGAGCAATAACAGAATAATGTGAATGCAAATTGTGCCCCTCAATGTAAAGTTTTCTTTCTTGACATAGAAATAAGAAGTTGAGAGCAATCACTCTAGCAAGAAAAAAAAAATAACATTTTGGAGGAGATGGGCCATCCTGTACATGACATGGCCCTTGAGAGAACCCAGGGAAATGTAAGGAATGAGCACAGGAGTGACTAGTGAAGGGCAGAATACCTTATGGTTTTATGACTTTATCTGGTACTTGAGAATCCTCTGGTTTCCACACAAAAAACACAGATGGGCAGTGACAATTTAATAGCCTATATTTCTAGGTGTCTTGAACTCTAAATAAACGATATTTTTATTTGATATCTCCCCTCCTCGTATGGGGCTGCAACTATATTTCACAGAGCATAAAGATTCCTCTTTACAATGGTGCATTAGTCAGGATTGTTTAGTCTATGCTGCGGTAACAAATAAACCCAAATCTCAATGTTGGATTGCAATAGAAGCTGATCACTGCTCAAATTGCTCCAGAGTAGGCCAGAGGACCCTCCTCTGTCTTGGATCCCTGCCATCTGGCCCCTAGCAGAGGAGAGAAGTGGACCAGAGCATAAGATGGAGGGAAACACAAATAAATATGGCAATAGATCATGACCTCCACTTTTTATACTGTTATCCTAAAACGTTCTGTTACTTTTTCATGTCTGCGTTCTTGAAAGACAAAGAATATAGAGGCAACCCTTTTAGGTTTCCTCTGCCATATGGGAAGCAGATTTTCAAAAGAGGGAGGACCGTTGGCTGCAACTCTACTATATATGGCAAGACCCTTGCCAGCGGCTAGCGTGTGAGGAGGACAGGGGCGTGGGGAAAAGGTCAGACTGAGTTTCTAATTAGAAAACAATCTCCGTGTCCACTGCCCGCCTCTCACTCCCCCACCTGACCTGAGTGGGGGCCGCCCAATTCCAGGTCCGTGAAGTTTTTACGGGGTGTAAGGATGCAGCCAGCTGCCAACTGTCTGAGATGTTTCTGCAGACAAGAAAACATATTTTGGTTCCAATGTCATCACAGTGGTTCAAGTTCAGCTGCTTCCAATCTCTACTGTCACTATAGCCCCATCTGTGCTACGTGTGAATGATGGAAGGTCCAGGCTACAGGGCAGATGCTACGTAAACTGTCCCCTCACCTGTGCCTCCCCTTGCCCCTCACTGATGAGGTTGGATACCACACGAGAGTACAGCAGGTCACTTATCCACCCAACTTACTCGGGAATTTGGAGTCACGCAACAAACATCCCAGATCCTGGGTTCAAAGCTTCAGAAGCATTACGCATTTCCTCCTTGAGATAACATTATACATCAGTTTCCTAACTGTCACTGTGAGGGCACTGACAGAGGCTTAGGGATGCATCCAGTGCCAGGGTGCTGAGGCAGATCTGCCCAAACTGTGCCTTTTCTGTTTGAAACGTTCACAAAATGATGGCTGTATCATCACGATGGGAACAAACGATGAAATCCTAAATACTGCAAAAACAATGAAGGGAGCTTTTGCAATCAGTTCTTTCTTCCAAACTCCACGTTCCCTTATGCACTTTGAACATGGCACAACCTTTGAGTCACAGAAGCAAAAGGAGTCTGTCGTCACATCAGGAAGACGGGCGGGCACACGGGGGCCCACTAAGTCCGCTACCGTCTCCTTGAATCGGTAATTCACCATTTAGTCCAGAAGACACCAGCCCGGTAGAGCACAATCTCCTCCAGGACATCTTCCCCACTGAATTAAAGCTCCTCAGTGACTGGGTCCAAAATTAGTGTGCAAGCCCAGTGACTCATGCCTGGGGTACACGTGACAATGAGGATTGATGTGTGCAAGGCAAGAACAAGATTTATGGATCTCCTTACTGATATGATTTACTGAAAGCCAGTTTTTATTACCTAAGAGCCAGCCACGGACATGTGTTGGGTGCACTCCAGATAAATGCGGGGGGGGGGGAGTGGGGGGAAGGGGTGGGGGAAGCCCTGTGGGCATCTGCCAGGAACCAGGAAGAAGAAAAAGAGAAAAATAGAGAAATGACTTTACAGATGAGACACTTGTCAAAAAGGCATGGGCTCCAGTGCTCCAGGAACAGCTGGCGATGATGAGCAAAACAAGGAGGGGAGCGCCATTTGCCGGGAACGGACAGTTGGAGGCCTTGTCACGCTAACTACTGAGTGGGCGAGCCTGATTTATGGATGGGCCCATAATGGTAAAGAAATAAAGATTGATTTGCTCTAGAGCACGTTAGGAGAATAGTGGAGGGAAGAAAAAGGGGAGGGAGACTGGGTTCTGAAAAAAGCCTCATCTTGAAGGTACACACAAAGGACTAATTTGAAAATAAGCAGATGCTGGGGAAAATAAGCAGATGCTGGCCACATGGGTGTGGCCGAGTTGCCAGGGATATTGCGATGCCCACATGGCAAGCAACCACACGTATGGCTGTGTCAGTCCTCTGTGAATCTGTGTCCAGTGCTCAACTAGCACCACCATGGGAGAGAGAATCTTCAGACTTAGGCCACTTTCTTAGAAGATAGAAACATTGATAGTGGGTCTGGACAAAGCCACACAAAGCTAACAAGCAGCCCTAAAGTTCAACGTTTATCCTGGAAGGGATCTCGGCCCGCCTGTCCCCTCAGAAGTGAGTGTCAACTCATCCTTGGTGAAGGCGCAGTCAACACTTGCTTGGAAAATACACTGAAGACCGTGGAAGGGAGCCATCTCCTACATCATGGCCGCCCTCAGACTCCTTGTAAAGCCCAAGACCATTAAAAAAGAGAACCAAGAAGTTCAGCCAGCACCCTCAGACCAGTGTGCCAGAGTTAAGTGTAGCTGGTAGAAACCCCAAGGCACTGACATCAGAGTGCACAGAAGACTGAAGGGCCAACTCTCCACGCCCAACACTGGTTCCAGTAGCAACACAAAAGAAAAGCACACACTCCCAGGTGCCTTCTGGAGCTCCTGGTTCACAACATCAAGGAACCTGAAGTGCTGCTCATGGGCAAAAAGTCTTACTGAAATGAGATGGCTCGTAGCATCTCCTCCAAGAACCACAGAGCCGTTGCGGAAAGAGCAGCCAAGGCGGCCATCAGTCACTATCCCACATAGTGTAGATGCTCAAGAAATATCTGTTGAAAGAATAATCTATGCTGTTCATTTATTGAGTCATTCAGCAATATTTATGAAATGGCTATCATGTGCTGGGTCCTAAAACAAAAATACATCCGGTGGTGATAGGTGTGTGGTAGAGAAGCAGAATCGTGGATATGAAGAGGGAAGTATGTGCCTGTTTTATTTTATTTTTACTTTTTTTGATGTTTATTTATTTTTGAGAGACAGAATACGAGCAGGAAAGGAGCAGAGAGAGACACATGCACAAAAAGAATCCGAAACAGGCTCTAGGCTCTGAGCTCTCAGCACAGAGCCTGACACGGGGCTCGAACTCATGAACCAAACCATGAGATCATGACCTGAACCGAAGTCGGACACTCAACTGACTGAGCCACCCAGGCGCCCTGTGTGTGGCTATTTTAATTTGAGGAACTAGGGAATGGCTGTGATGCTTGGGCTGAGGTTGTATAATAAGTAGGGAGACTTCTGGGAAGTGAGAAGTGGTTACCAAAACATCCTAAAATAGAAGCAAACTTTATCTGTTCTAGGAACAACAACAATAACAAAAATACTGACCACCAAGAGCTGAGTTCACTCATTCATTTGTTTACTCCTTCATTTCTTCACTTACTCACACACTCTGAGGAGTGAGGCTCTGTGCTAGGTTCTCAAATTCAGACATACTCAACATGAGTTCTGCACCCAGGGTGCTGGCAGCCCACAGCTCACAGGAGGTCAAGAGAGCAGAGACACTGGATTCTAAGGTCAGGTCTGCAGACCCCTGGCATCACTGAGATGCTTTCGGAAGGCCAGGCAGCCACAGCCATTTTCATAATACGTTCATGTGTTAGATGCCTTTTTCACAGTGTTGTTCACATTTGCACTGGTGATTTCAAAACAATAGTGGCAAAAGCATGTCACTTCAGCCCGCGTCGCACTGTATCTGTGGTCATGGAAAAATACTAGCAGGGAAAATAGTGGTGCTTTTTTTTTTTTTTTTTAAGAATGCCCTTCATCAGTAAAATTGTTAATTTTTTATTAAATGTTATCTTGGATTTCATGTCTTCTAACTCTTCTTTTCGATGGCATGGGAAGCACCCCTAAAGCATTTCTGCTGCATACGGAGGTACCAAAGTTGTCTCAAGGAAATCATTTGTGTGTCTTTTTGAGTTGCAAGCTGAACTAGCCAGTTTTCTCGTGAAACGCCATATTTACTGGAAAGCACCTCTGGCAGCAAGCTGATCACGCAGACTTGAGAGGCAGACATAGTCCTAAAAATGTGCGGCATCAGCCTGTCAATTCAAGGAAATAAATTGGCAATTTATTTTGCCAATTATAAAGTTCAAGCTCTAAAGAGAAAATTCTAATTTTGGAAAACTCAAATCTGCCACTGTAATCCTGACAGCTTCGCAATCAGAGACTTTTCTAATGACACGGGCGGTGAAAATGGTAAATTTTTTGATCATGTAAACTAAACTGTGTTAACATTTGCAAGAGCTGTATAACTCAAGTGAGCCGGTAATTTGTAAAGTGACCACTGCATAATGTTACAGAATCACACATGGAGAAAAGACACGAAGTGCAGGATAGACCAGAGAATTGTAATCTACACTGGTGTGGATGTTTGTACAAAGTAAAACCTGCCACATTTACTTGAAAAGAATATTAAAATACTCTTCTCTTATCAACTACATATCCGTGTCCAAATATGAGAATCCTATTCTATGAAAAGAGACATTTAATATATGTATACAATTCATTAAAAATATCACACTCTTTGACACCTGGGTGGCTCAGTAGGTTAAGCTTCTGACTTTGGCTCAGCTCATGATCACGCAATTTGTGAGTTCGAGCCCTGCATTGGGCTCTCTGCTATCAGCATGGAATCCACTTTGTATCCTCTGTCTCCCCCTCTCTCTACCCCTCCCCTGCTCTCTCGCTCTCTCTCAAAAATAAAATAAACATTAAAAAAATCACTTCTTGCTAGTTTTGTGTCGTGAAAATGTTATTCTTCCTCAAAAAATGTTGTTTTACGTTAGCATGTAAGAGATTTATCATTGATATTTTTAAATAAATTCATAGTTTTTAAATCACTTTTAGTTTTTAATATGGTATACATTGATAGATGTAATTGCCATAAACAAAATACAAAAAAAAAATCTAATTTCTAATTACTTGGATTTGGAGGCAAACCTAATCATGGGAGTCACTCCCAGTGATGTCGATCTAGATTTAAAAATAATATTTCTTGGGGCGCCTGGGTGGCGCAGTCGGTTAAGCGTCCAACTTCGGCCAGGTCACGATCTCGCGGTCCGTGAGTTCGAGCCCCGCGTCAGGCTCTGGGCTGATGGCTCAGAGCCTGGAGCCTGTTTCCGATTCTGTGTCTCCCTCTCTCTCTGCCCCTCCCCCGTTCATGCTCTGTCTCTCTCTGTCCCAAAAATAAATAAACGTTGAAAAAAAAATTAAAAAAAATAATAATAATATTTCTTCTAAAAATAACCAAAAAATTCTCACAAATCATTCCTAGTATAGAAGATGTTTTGCTGTCATATATATCATTCGTTATTTTACTAGAAAACCGATCTAGCATTTGTAGATGGCTTTGTAGGCCCAAATCTCTGTCCCAAGTGATTTACATGTAATAATTTGTTTAATTCTCAAATCAGTCCTATGAGGAACTTATTACTGTTCTCATGTTTTAGATGAGAAATTTAAAGTAAAGCATTAGGGGGCGCCTGGGTGACTCGGTTGAGTGTCCAACTCTTGATTTTGGCTCAGGTCATGCTGCTTAAGATTCTGTCTCTCTCTGTCTCTCTGTCTCTCTCTCTATCTCTGTCAAATAAAATATTAAAGTAGTGTTAGGTAATGTCCCCCAGGTTCCATAGTAGTTAGTAATAGGCACACCAGCATCTGTATCACACAGATAGAGTTAATTTACAGAATATAGTGAAGACAAATGTGAGAATTTTTTAAATTAAAAATTAAAAATTCTGCAGCTAGTTGAAATTTTTAGTTACAGACAAGGCAACCCCTGTGTTGATGCAGAAAGCCTGAACTGCTGTGGTCACTGGGACCTTCTCACCCAGTACTCACCCACTGTTGACCACACTCATGCCACAGCCTGAGTCTTTCCAGCCACAGCACACCCTGGCTCTTTCCAGAAGGAGAGGGCTCTTTTCTTTTTCTCTGAAACTTTAGACTCATGCATTTGTTATGTATGACCTATTAGATATTTCACTATAAATGAACATAATTCTCTTGTCTAAGTAACATCAGAATTTTCATTTTAATTTCATTATGCTTTAGTCTTCTGGCTAACGAGCGACTCAAGTATTTAACAGTAATAAAGTCAGTAATGGCATCTGCAGACAGGGGAAAGAGATTCACCAGTGAGGCCCTTCAGATCTGGCCGTCTACCTCCTAGAATTACTCTAGTGTTTGAACTCTTGGCCAATTACCCGTGCTCCTCCTGCCCTCTCAGCCCAAGAACCGCCCAGATGGCTTTGATTTGGAGGCACTCAATTTATCAAAACAGTTTGTTATGTTAAAAAACTATTTGATGTCAAAGAAGCCATATGACCCTTTTTATGTGTACTTTTCCTGGAATAAGAAATCCATTTGCCCATTTTAAACAAAGTTGGGGTCTAAAGAGACTTGAACTACAGCTACATTCATAAACCAGTGAGAAAAATGGACTCAGAAAAACATAGTCTTCCGTTCCTGGACTCACAGGGTATTAGGAACGGAGGGATGTGTCTTCCGAGGATTCTCCTAGAGGGTATACCGTCTTGCTCAGCCTGCCTCAGGTTCACTGGGGGGGTTCTGTTAAAAAAAAGAGCTGGTTGAGCTCCACTTCCTGTGGGTTTGATGCAGCAAAGTTCTGACTTGGGATCCAAGAATCTGGATTTTTACAAGTAACACCTGGTGATTCCAATGCAAGTCTTTAAGACATGATCTGAGAACCAATGTTTTACTCTTGGCATTCTCTCCTGCAAATAATGGTTACTTAAATTCCCACCCATCTCCCTCTTCCTACCCCACCCATGAACTGTGATCTTTCATGAGTTTCTGTGCTCCTAGATCTGCCTCATGCTGCCCACCAAATTTGTGCTAAAGACTCCCAGATACGGAGCTCCAGTCGTAGGTTCCTTCTGCGTTCCACATTTGGCTGTTGGAGAGCCTGGTTTTCTCACTGGCTTTTGTGACAAACTTTGTGGGCTTCTCCTCCCCAAGGTGCTGCAGCACGTGATCTAAGGAATGACTCCAGCTCCGGCAGAGAGCTGTAATTGAGTGAAGGTGATTCTGGTAATCTCATCCTTCCTTGCCAGTGAGTGACTCAGGAACCAGGCTAAGCTGTGCATGGATGGCATTTTTCAGGCCATCAGGATTGGTTTGGTAATGAGCACATAAGCCAATCGTGGCAAATCCAAGAAGAGGAAATGAGCCAATGGAAGAGGTCACCGATGTCTCTTCAAATGGACCTTCTGTTAATGGCCCAATACCCAGAACTGCTGTGTCCACTATGGGAGAATGAAACCTCCTTACTCTGAAGGGTAAGTGAAGAGATTAGCAGAGATATGGAACCAGAGCCCCTGTGTTGAGCCAACCACTGGAGTTTTTCTAAACTGTGAACTTGGAGTTACTTGGAACAATCAATTTGCCTACTGCTGAAGCTATTAAACTAGATTTCTGGTTAGAGTTCAATTTTCTATTAACGTTGGAAGCATGAAACTGAAATAGATAATGTCATGGTCTGAATGTTTATGAGCTCCCAAATTTTGTATGCTGAAATCCTAAACCCAGTGTGATAATATTAGGAGGGGGGACCTTTGGGAGGTGATTAGGTCATGAGTGGGATCTACACCCTTCTAAAAGACGCCCGAATTCTCCCTTGCTCCTTCCACATGTGAGGATACCAGGAGATGTCTGCAGTCCAGTAAAGTCCCCTCACCCAACCAAGGTGGAACTCTGATCTTGGGTTTCCAGCCTCTAGAAGTGTAAGAAATAAATATCTGCTGTCTGTAAGCCACCCAGTCTGTAGCATTTTGTTATAGCAGCTCAAACAGACGAAGACAGATAACAAAAGACGCGCAAACAAAACTTATCATTTTGCTTCCCACGTAGGCTCCTCCTTATAGACGTGGCAATAGAAAACACTTGCAGGAACCTACCGGGTGTGATGAACACGTTCTCCATGCAACAGAAAAATCCGTCTGAAGTTTGTGTTTCCTTTCTGCCTTTTAAACCCTTAACACGTCAAGTACACACTTAAAATATTTTTGCAACTCAGCGCGGACGACACTATCATGGGCCTTGCAAGACTCTGCTCTCCTTTTATTTTCGTCCTCATTTCAGCTGTTTGCTTCCCCCTCACTGAATTATTCATTCATATATTTTCCTCATGTTTTCATTGGGTTTCGGGCTTCTGCTTGTCCATTTGACGGAATCCCTTGTTACTCTAGGTATAGTTCCTTGTTGGTTGGCAGTAGAAATATATTCTTTTCTGATAAGTTAACTTGGTCTTATCTTTTGTTGAGCAAAAACTCATGATTTTTAATGCAGTCATACACATACATCCTTCCTACTGAAAGGTTCATATATTTCAAGTCAAGTTTAAGAAATGATAGTCTACTCAAGGGGCACATGGGTGGCTCAGTTGGTTAAGCATCCAACTTCGGCTCGGGTCATGATCTCATGGTTTGTGGGTTCAAGCCCTGAGTCAGACTCTGAGCTGACAGCTCAGAGTCCAAAGCCTGCTTCATATTTTGTCTCTCTCTCTCTCTGCCCCTCCCCTGCTCGCTCTCTCTCTCTCTCTCTCTCTCGCTCTCTCTCAGAAATAAATAATAAACATTTAAAAGTGGTCTACTTGATTTTCTTTTGTTTTATAATTTTACTTCTCAAGTATTTAACCTAGTTGAAGTTTAATGAAAGATGTAAAGAAGGGATTCAGTGTTATTTTTTTTATCAGCATATGGTGAGCCAGTTTTTTAAACACCATCTTGCTAAACAATCTTTTTGCTAGTTATTTGCAATGACAAACACATCATATTTCATGTTTTGGTTGGTTTGTTCTCTTAGTTGGTTCTTATACAAATTCATACTATTGATTATTTATTTGTGTTGAACTAAGACTTCATAGTATTTCTTTTCTTTCTTAAATACTTTTTAATGTTTGTTTATTTTTGAGAGACAGGGAGACAGAGCACAAGCAGGGAAAGGGCAGAGAGAGAAGGAGACACAGAATCTGAAGCAGGCTCCAGACTCTGAGCTGTGAGTACAGAGCCCGATGTGGGGCTCGAACTCACAAACTGAGATCATGACCTGAGCCAAAGTCAGACACTTCATCGACTGAGCCACCTGGGCGCCCTAAGATTTTGTAGTATTTCTTAATAATTAGTGGGGTGATTTCCTCATCTCTGATTTTATTTTTCAGGCTACTTTTTCTTCCATTTACTTTTTAGCATCAACTTACCAGATTCCTCTCTATCCCATCGAGAGTTTTGAAAGAACTTGCATTAAGTTTAGATATTAATTTGGGAATAATTTATATTTTTACAATTTCCTCTAATCCTATTTTTGAAAATAGCATTGTTCTAGTTGTTTATGCTAGAATTTTTTAAATATTCTATTAAAACCTTGTGCACCATTTGTCAATCCTTAGAGATTTTACATAGTTTGTCCTATTGCACCTGAGCTAAGGTTTATTATTGTATTTTCTGGTCTACTATTAACAATAATGAAGAATGCCGTGAATTTTGTATGCTTATCCTCCATCAAGGAGAATTGCTAAACATACTTACTGGTTCTAATAATACCTGTATTTAATGTCTTGAGTTTTCTGTACAAAATATTGTGTCATATGCAAATAAGAGTCTGTTGTTGTCTTCGTTGTCGATTGTTTTTATTCACATCTATTTTTCTCACCTTATTATTTGGCTAGAGTTTCCCATACTTTGTTGAACAGCAGCAAGCCCTCTTGATTTGTTTCTAAATTAAAAGAAATGTCCAAAGTTTCCCCCTTGGATATAATGTCGATTGAACGTTTTTGGTAGAATCTCCTCTTACGTGTTTCAAAATCCCAGGTTCCAGTGGAACTCTGGGCAGAGAGGATTATGTGATCAGTCAGCACAACTTTCTGCCCCCCCTTGTAGATTAGACTGATCAGAAATCCTGAGTCCATGGGTGTAGAATAATTCAGTGGGACAATAACGAAGCTAAGTGCTGATCGTTCCCTGCAAAGAGACCCTACCTCCTTCCTTCTCCCCTCTCCAGGTGAAGTCTTCCTTGCAGTGTGGACAGTTAGGTTTGTCTAACTAATGGTACAACGGACCCATGTCCTGGCCCTTGGTAAAACCAGGCAGGAGCAAAAATCATGAATCCCTTACCCCCTGGAGAGCAGAACGGCCCCTGGAGTGTTTAGTATAGGCAGATGATCCTGAGAGCCTCAAAGAACAGCGAAATCAACGTGTTGAACTATCAGCGCACAAAGAGAATCGTTTTCCACAGCCGGTGAAGGTCTGGGACGTAAAGAATACTTTTCTTTTTTGGAAACAACATGAATGTAACAAAGAGAGTTGATCACACTTAAGGAAACCCTGGTAAGGACCAAGAAAGGACACAACAGAACCCAGAAGATCCAAAGGAAATAAACAATATCCCGGCCAAATGCCAGTATGGAGGATGGTGGCTGGAAACCGAAGATCTCACACTCCTGCCTCTGTGGGTCTCCCCAGAACTGATGGAAATTAGGTGCAACTCTGATAAGACTAAGTTATCAATGCTTTGCTGAATGCAAGCACATCATCAAATTTAAGCTAAATCAGGGAAACATAAGTTTGCAATCCTACTCACTTGATTTTTTAGACTATGGACTCCATGTACATTTTTATTAATGTGTCAAAGCAGCTCTGTGCGATAACTATTACCGCCACCAGTTTACAGAGAGAATACAGAAGTTTAGAGTGATCGGTTGACTTTTCTAAGATTGCACAGGGATATTATAGACTCAAGAGTTGAGCCCATACTATCTGAGTCGAGGGTCACCCCATTTTGGCCAGTACTCTGCATCATCTTCCGATCCAGGGGCTGAAGTCAGCTGTTCCTCATGAATTTGCTCCCTAAACATTTATCGAGGGTTATTCTCTTCTTCCCCATGACCACACTCTCAGACTTCCACAATCCCGTATAGAGGTCACGACACCATTTCATACTTGCTTTCTCTGGATTATCATTTTCAAATGGCTTGCTCTCGTCCTGATTTCTCCTACCGAAAAGACATGTCACTAACATATGGAACATTATAATTGCATACTAATCATTCCCTCAGGTGATTCAATTTAGGGTTGTCTAATTATACTTTAAGTCCCAATTATTATTTTTATGATTATTTTACTTTTCATTGTTATTATTACTAATAGTTCTAATAGAGAAAACGAACAACTTAGCTGCTGATCAGGGCGCTGCTGTCTTCTGGGTGGCTGAACTTACTTATGGTCGTCTCCGTCTACGTTTCAGTTGGTTCTTTTTTCCCCAAACAAACACCTGAACGTGTGCATTATAATGATTTCTTCAAATAAACAGGCTCCCTAAAAATGCTGGAAATTCTTAACAATACACGGTGTTTACAAATGATACTTGTGTGTAAGTGAAGCTTGTAAGGCTCCGCACTACGATTTCTCGAGCCCAACCTACTCACCTCAGCTGAGACCCAGGTTTGTTGTACTTGGAAACCATAGCCACCAGCTTCACAGGTGCACGTCGGAACCACCCGTATGTTTTTCTCCGCATCCCAAAGTCCATTCTTCAGGATTTCTGGTTCAGTAATTTTGGAGTTATGCCCAGGCATAGGTACTGGGAAGAAGGTCCAAGGATGATCCCAATGTTCACCTCTGGCTCAGGACTCACTGCCCCAGGCAGGGCTGAGACCACTGCATGGTAGGGCCCACCTCTGTTTCAGAGACATCCTGAGGTAGGATGGATAGGTCCCACTGTTTCTTATCAGTGGTCCTAACTTCAAAAGGTCTGAAACCTTCAAGAACTTCCTGTAACTCATCTGGCAGACATTCTTGTTCTCAACGAACCTGAGGCTATGTGTTGTCCTTATTTATCTCGCTGAGTGTAAATACTCATCCGCGCTGCTACGGAAAGGAGAGGAAGAGTTAAAAATTCTAAAAACCAAATGAAATGTTTGAAGACAGAGTGCCACACTAGAACCCACGGAGCGATGTTTCAACGTACAGGGTATGATATCTGGATATCTGCCCAGGATCCCAGGTAAGCGGCATAGACTGGTAGATGCTCATGAAACAGAGTACTGCTCTTTGGTTACCGATAATCCATTCTGTCAGAGCAAATTCATGAATAATCTTGAAAAGATTAGTTAGCGTGGTAAATCGTTTCCAGGAGACTACGGTTCTCTGAGGGAATCTCCATGGATATTTGGAGTTTGGGGGATCGGGAAAGTTTTGTTTTCTTTTATTGTGCTATGCTCTTAAAGGACGACACAGAATTCTATAACCAACTGCCTTAAAAATACGGTTTTGGGGTGCCTGGGTGGCTCAGTCGGTTGGGCACCTGACTTTGGCTCAGGTCATGATTTTGTGGTTTGTGGGTTCGGGCCCCGTGTCGGGCTCTGTGCTGACAGTGCAGAGCCTGGAGCCTGTTTCGGATTCTGTGTCTCCCTCTCTCTCTGCCCCTCCCCCGCTCACGCTCTGTCTCTGTCTCTCTGAAAAAAAATAAACATTAAAAAAATTAAAAAGAAAAAAACCGGTTTCCATTATAAAGGAAGATTTTAGCAATGAAAGGTTTGACCAGGTGTGTATTTTGAGATTCAAAGTAATGTGCTTTGCAGACCCAAATGAAAAAAAAAAAAAAAAAATAATAATAATAATAATAAAGTCTTTCCAAATGAATATGTTAAGAGTTTTGAAATAGTTGGATAACAGAAAGAAAGACTTCAATGTTCATTATTGGTCTAGACAGGCCCTAGGATTTATTTTCTTTAACAGTCACTTGAGTAAAACGTGTGTATCTATGATTTGGAAACTAACTAAACCCTGCAAAACAATGCAAATCTGCCATGGTCATCCGTGAGAAGTGCTCACAGCCTTCAGCTTTAAGATTTTTTTGTTAATATTTATTTATTTTTGACAGAGAGAGAGAGAGAGAGAGAGACAGAGACAGAGACAGAGAGACAGAGAGACAGAGCATGAGCGGGGGAGGGGCAGAGAGAGAGAGGGAGGCGCAGAATCCGAAGCAGGCTCCAAGCTGTCAGCACAGAGCCCAACCCGGGGCTCAAACTCACGGACCGCGAGATCATGACCTGAGCTGGGGTCCGAAGCTCAACCGACTGAGCCCCCGGGGTGCCCCAGCGAAGCTCCAGTTTTAAAAGAGTCTTAAAAAGTCAAATGGGAATCTCTATTGCAGAACACACTTAAATAGCGCCCCCTATCTGCGGTTTCGGTCACCCGCGGTCAAGCAGGGTCCAAAGCCAACTCATCATCAGACCAATAGCAGCTTGATGCGCTGGCCTACGCCCACGTCATTCAAGCCACCTCACCTCACCCGTGAAGGCATTTTACCACCTCAAATCACCAGCATAAGCAGCGCGAGTAAGGTACCATCGGATATTTTGAGGAGGACCCATGTTTGTGTAACTTTCATCGCAGTATATGGCCGTACTTGTCCTATTTTATTCCTAGTTATCGTTGTTAATCTCCTACTGGGCCCAATTTATAAATTAAACTCTATCACAGGAAAAACATAGTATATATAGAGTTTGGTATTATCCATGATTTCAGGCATCCACTGGGGGTCTTGGAACTGATCCCCTGTGGACAAGGGCCTTTTAAACATTCTCCTTTGCTCAGTGAAGGATAAAAAGAAACCTTAAGGAAGGCATTGGGGGCATTGGAAGAGATAGAAGTTGTATGATTTGAAAACACAAACGAACAGCAATTTGCTGAAGATTCCTGGGGGATCTTATATACATATATGAGACTTGAGCTCTAATTCAAACTCAGGGAATGGATACGAGGGCCCAGAGAAATTTAAGTCTGCTCTGTTTGTGTGTTTTCAATCGATAAATAAGGTGGCTCAATTTTAAGACACGTTGAAGATTCGATCAAGAGCAAGCAAAATTAAAGCATTTTACACCTGAAATTCAAATATTCCCTGGGGAAGTATTCAAATTTTCAAAAATTCAAATATTCCCATTTATTGAGGACCCCTTGGGTCCCAGGAGTAGGCTGCACCCATGGGGAAGCTGTTCGGATGGGATGTGCTCACCTAAGCTTTGGTCAAAGAACAGCATCCTCTGGGTTTAGGCAAAACACAAGAGGGCTTTAGGTAATTACACACCCCAGATCCCAGAAGGTTCATGTAGCTGGCCCCAGGCGTGCGGACGGTGGGTAAGTGGAAAAGATCAAACAAACAAAAGCCCATCATTTTCAACAGCACCCTGTTAAAGTTCAGGCAATCTCTTTTTAGTTTTCCTTTACTGTTTCTTGGTTTTCCTACCTGCCTATGTCTTATCAGCTAACATAGAGTTTCTTAACCCCAGCCACATGATGAAACCATCTAGGGAGGTTTTAAAATACCCGGGCAGGGCCCCAGTGCTGAGCGAATACATACACGCTCTGGAGGGGAACCTGGGTGTCAGCACTCACGGGCTCCCCCCGTTGGTCCCAACGCCGCAGTCCGGGCAGAATTGACCTTGGTTGCCTTCCAACGCCTTCAGGAGACCTTGCCCCTGAGACCGCCAGGCAAGGGCCTCCGCAAGGAAAGCATTCTGATAAAGAAAGTGAAATGGTGGAGAAGAAACCTATCCTTGGCTCATGTGTTTGCTGATGCCTCAAGCTGGTAAGAGAAGGGAAAACGACCAATTCTACAGAGTGCTGTCCAGAAATGTGCACAGTACTCAGTAGAATGAAGTTCCTCTCTTACTCTCTTTTACCTGCTCGTGGTAATTCAGTCTTATAAAATTTAGAGAAACAGTAAGGATTGCATGACTTTTACAACAATTGATGGCTAATGTTAAAAACAAATTCATTTTTTTCTAAAATGAAGAGTTTGGGGAGTACGATGAAGGAAACACGTTTCTTCCTCCTCAGCATGAAATAAAGAGGACTCTAAATATAAGTAGTTTGGATTTTGAGTGAAAAATATATTATCTAGCAACAGTTAACGGTTATTGAACTGAGATGTGAAAATGAGGTCCTTTTTTTTTTTTGGTCTGTTTTAATGATTTTGTAATTTTATAGTAATTCATTCTGTCACCCAGGCTCCTCTCCTGGATGGTAATGTTTCCAGACAGAAAAAATGTCATTAACTGTACTCATTTCTATACTCTACATATACAAATTATATTTTATGTAAGTCATTGATGTTCTGTTACATTGGGTTTTAACCAATTTGCCCATCTCCGTTCATGAGTATGTCATTTTGTGACAGATTCGTCTATAGATTTGGAAGATTTCCTCTGTCTGACTCCAGAAGGAGCACCAGAGAGAAGTGAAATAAACTAACATTTATCAGACACTTAGTATGTTCTAGATATTTTAAGTGAAACATCTGACATTCAGTATAGCCACAAAAGGTAAGTATTATTATCCCCAATCACAGATGGTGACAGTGACTCTCAGAGGAAAGAGGTGACCTTCCCAAAGCCACATGTCCAGGGAACGCTTGAGACAGGACCAAACCAAATTGGAACACGTTACAGGGGGGTTGATCCTTAGTTCAGCGGAGAAAGAACTTTCTCATAATTGGAGCTATGTGTCACCGGGGTGACAGCAGCTAGTGAGGTCTGATCACATGGGAGATTATTTCAACAGAGGTTTAACATATGTGTTTATTCTTGAGAAGCATTTTCTTTCCTTCCTTGTCTGATAAACACCCTCTCATCCATCAAAGCCTCGCTCAAAGTCACCTCCTCTGAAAAAGCATTCTTGACTTCTCTGGCCCCCTTTGTTCTTGCATTAAATGCAATTTTGTCTGCTTGTTCCCTACCATTCCCATCACATTATGCTTGCTATATCTGTTGACACCGTTGATGTCCCGCTACGACGCACGCCATCTTTCTATTCCGACGGTCTTAGCACATTATCTTGCACATGGCAAGGACTTAAATAACATTAGTTAATGGAATGAATATTCAAGAATCAGTGTATTAGTAGACTTCTCCAGAGAAACAGAACCAACAGGATGTGCAAGAGAATATATATAAAGAGAGATTTATTTTAAGGGTTGTTCTGTGTGATCGTGTGGGCTGGCAAGTTTGAAGTCTGCAGGGAAGACTGGCAGGCTGGGAATTCTGGTAGGCGTTGACTCTGCAGTCTTGAGTAAGGAAGGCCATCTGCAGGCAGAAGGGTCCTTCTTGGGGGGTGGGAGGGGGCTCAGTCTTTTCTCGGAGGCCTTTAAGGATTGAATGAGGCCCACCCACATTAGGGAGTGTATACTAGGCTTTACTCAATGCCTACTGATTTGCATGTTAATCGCATCTGGAAATACCTCCCAAACAACACCTAGGCTGGTGTTGGAGCAGACAACCGGGCACCATAGCCGAGCTAAGTTGACACATGGAATGAACCACCACAATTAGCAGAAGATATTGAAATACTCTGATAATATCCAGATCCTGAGTTTCCCAGACCAGCAAAATTTTAAATAATAGATTTGGAGCTAGCTGATGTGATCTTAAACTTTCTCTCTTGCCAAATGAGGAAATCAAACGTTGAAAATTTCTGTCCTTCGATGAAAGAATGTGCATCTTTAATTTAAAAAAAAAAAAGAGAGAAAAGCCATACATAGAATGAAAGATATTTGAAACATATGGATTTCAAAAACATACTACCGTGCTTATTTTAAACCAGTGCCAGTTTACAGACCACATTTTAGTAGCTTTTCATGCTGACATTCTGTGATTCTACAATCGTGCTACTTTGCACAAGGACCGATGCTAAGCGGGCCGACTGCGCACCCCTCCCCCATCTTGCCTCCTCTGTCTTCCGGGGGCTCCTTCCTCTCTGGCAGTTCTCTTCTTCCCCTCCCCTCTTCTCCTACTGGGTGCCCATGGCTCCAACAGGGACAGCTCCTTCACCAAAGCCATACTGCTTGCAGTGCTCTGTCTCCACATAACAGCAAAAGCAACTCTAACGGGCTTTTGCCAAAAGAAACGGAAAATATGAGGCTGGGTTTCAATACTGACTTGATCTAGTAAATTTGGCTCAAGATTCTCTTATCTTTGTCCCTCTCCGGAGGCCAGCTTTCTCGAGAGGCTGGTAGCAAGACAGCTGAAGCAGTCCTTAGCACGTAGCACTTAGCAGGACACCAGGAGAAACTGAGGTCGCTTGCAGGAATTCTTAATAAGATAAGGAGAGACACCCCAGAAGCACCCCCTAAAAATTCCTAATTGTCCTCGCTGGTGGGAACTGGGTCCTGGACCTGTTCCTCTTGCTGATAAGGAAGCAGAAGTGCCCTTACAGCAATCAAGCTCATTCCTGGGACTGTGTGGATTCTTCTTGCTTGGGGGGCATATGGGGTCTTTGAGACATGAGTGGACGCTGAAAACAAGTCAAGATGCTGATTGGATGGAGGAAAGGGAAAGCGGTTGCTGCATCAGCGGCTGACAATACCCATAAAGTCTATCCCAGCATTTATCCAGCATTCGCACACACGTTACTTTGCACGCACCCCTTATAAAACTATACTGACCTCTTTCCAAAAATCGGACAAGGCAAAATCTTCCTCACTCTGTTCGGTGCCGAGTCTAGGCCTGCTCAGCGATGTGCTTTGTCCTGTGTCGGGTCCAAATGCCTGGAGACCCCGTAGTTGATTACGATGAATTCAGTTTCACTGAGACATGGCACATATATGGTAGGGAAGTAGCAGGATAACTCTAAAAACAACCCCAAACCTCCCATTTGTAAAGAGGAACGAGGGGAATCATCTCTCCATGGCCACTGAACCATCACACTCAGCGTGTACTATGGGGTGATTCTAGCAGGATCTTCGGTGCCTGGTTAGAAAGCCCTTGGTCGGCTGCCAGAGATCATCTCTCTTTTCCACGGCTTCCATGGCCAAATCTTTGATAGCAACCGCAGGTGTTTGGGAGGCAGGGTTCCCCACTGTTGCAGTTTTGCAGGCCGCGTGGTTGTCTTAGACATGAACAGTCGCGGGGTCTTTGGAGCCATGTTTCTGGTTGCTATGGCAGCAGATCTCCTTTAAAGGGTTGGCGGTTTTCTAGCCCACTATGCTCTCTGTCAATTCCATGGCCCAGCCCTAGATATTGCCTGATCAAGTTTTTGAGGGTGGACGTTTCTGTATATTAAGAACAATACTCTGGGGTGCCCGGGGGGCTCCGTCGGTTAAGCATCCGACATTGGCTCACGTCATGATCTCACGGCTTGTGACTTCGAGCCCTGCATGGGGCTCTGTGCTGATGGCTCAGAGCTTGGAGCCTGCCTCAGATTCTGTGTCTCCCTCTCTCTCTGCCCCTCTCCCGCTCTCACTCTCTCTCTCTGTCTCTCTCAAAAATAAACATTAAAAATATATATATTTTTAAAAAGAACAATACTCTGCTCACCGTCCATCTCTTGATGCCTTGACATAGTATTTGCCAATTTTATGTGGCCTCTGCTTCTAACCACTTTGAAAACTCTGGCCTCAAGTGGAAAAATACACCCCTGGAACCCAGACTACATCTCAGATGCATCTCTACAAGGAGTATAGATACACTTTTTAAAAAAAAATATGGCAGGGAACCCTAAACTGGAGGAGGGTACGAGGGTACTGGGGAAGAGCTGGGGTTGACACAGGTAGTCAGCTGACACTGACTTCACCTTGTGATGGTCATTATTATTATGTTAATGTTTTCCATAAAAACTAATTCAACATTCTGAATTGTCATCCGTAGCCAAAGATGTTCTTATATTGAAAAATCATATTGTTGTTGTCTTTTTCTCCTCCCTATGATTACCCCTTTACATAGGCTCTCATTGATGAGCGTTAGAGGCAGCCAACATGGTCCAAAACCCAGATTTTTTTTCCATCTTTGTGCCTTAACGTGTAAGTGTCCGTGGTCATCACCGATCATAGTTTAGCCGGCTGCCTTGCTCTGGCACAGGGATGATCACCAACAGCTCCATCCAGGAAAATAGATTCCTCACTGCCCCTCCCCCACCTTCTTCCTATAGAATCTGCCCACATTTGAGGGCCTGTTACCTGCAGAAACTCATTTCCAGGGATCAGATTTTACAGGTTGTGAGCAATAGAAAAAGAATGCAGATCCTCAAAAGAGTTTGGTAAGAATACCAAGCGCCTAGGGAGAGTTCTGCTCTAGGAGATGTGTTCTGGAAACACTGCTTCAGCGCAAAGGAATAGAGAGCACAGGGGTTTCTTCAGAAGGAGTGATTTGAGGTTACAGCGTTGAGTTCCACATATTCCGGATGAAGGCAGCTGTGCTCATGCACCGGCCACCACACAAAGGATTCTGTTTATAATGAGTTAAGTAGATAAGTGACTAAAGTATGAGAAATTAGGGGCTCCTGGAGTCGGTTGGGTGTCCGACTTCAGCTCATGTCATGATCTCAGGGTTCGTGACTTCAAGCCCCGCGTCTGGCTCTGTGCCCACAGCTCAGAGCCTGGAACCGGCTTCGGATTCCGTGTCTCCATCTCGCTGCCCCTCCCCTGCTCATGCTCTGTCTCCCTGTCTCTCAAAAAATAAATAAACATTAAAAAAACTTGAGAAAAAATAATAAAGTATGAGAAATTATTATTTTCTGTCACAAATTATCTATACTTAGAAGGTACAGAAAGTCAAAATCAAGGCTGTGAGAACTCTAGAATCTTGCAGCATTTTCTGATTGTGATTATTTTAAAGAACTGTCTCTCATGTGTCAACATAAATGCCTCCTTTTTTTTGGTTACAGATGCTAGAATCTCCATTTAGACATCTGTTCTAAAACCAACCTTGTGGTCTATTTCCTATTCGGATTGCTCCAAAGAGATTACTGTACCTCATTCACTGGTTTGACTTTAAAGTCCTGTATATATTAGCCCCTTTCTGTGATGTACTGGCCACTTGAACACTCTTTCATTAGAAAAACTTAGATGCGTTGCATTTACAAGACGCTGCGGATAGTACTTTCTTATCTTCCCTCGTCAATTTTTACATGTCTTCCTGTGCAGCGTGCATCCAATACTCCGTGATTATTTAAAATCCCTTAATATCCCCTCAGATATGGGAACCTGAGATTGTTCTTGGTGGAATTCATGGCTTTTCGCTGGAAATTTATCTCACGGATGCAGTCTTGAGACTTTTTATCCCCTCAGTTTGACTTTTCCTTGAGCCCCACCATGAGCACCAAGTGATTGTATTTATCTTAGTGTGTCTGAAAAGGCACTCTGGGATCTGCAGCTTGAACTTGATGATGGATTGATAATTGAAGCTGGCTTTTAAAAGCGACGTTTTGGTTAAAAGTCATTTCAACAAAGAAAAACAGCTTTTAGAAAGTGTACAGTCCATAAAATTCAAGAGGTAGGCCCTGGCTGGCTGTCACGGAATCTCGGCCAGCAGTGTATTTGAAACCCTCCAGCCTGATCGAGAGCCAAGTGTCTCCTCGTGGAAGTACAGACACGGCTTTCCTTGTGGACTCCTTTCTGGAAGGCGAGGGAAGAGCACATCACACAACCAAATACCCGGTTTCCCTTTGGAATAGAGACAATTCTCTCCTTTGACCCATAACCTTCCTGTGTGAGACGTGAAAATCCACTCCACACAGCGTCACAAGGATAAACACACCCGTGATGGATCACCGACGGATTGATTTCGACTAACTTAAGCCCAGAAAGCAGCGGGACTACGGAAGACAGCCGCCCTTCATTGTGTCTGCAGACCAGGCCTTCGAGAACGCGGCCTGACCTCCGCGCTTTGGGTGGTTGAGAGATTCCCCTGAGTCCCTTTGACAGTGTAGACCCGTGGTTGCGTTAACTTTGGCGATGACCTTGCATGTGACCAGGAGGTGCTGCTGATTCAGAACGAGGGGGGCTCATAAGGCACCCCGGTGGTTAGAAGGCCACCGAGACAGGGGTGCACACGCTCAGATCAGAGCACCCAGAGCCATTAGGGTGGACGTGGGGAAGGAGGAAGTTGAGCCGGGGGTGGGGAGGGGACGGAAGGAGGGTTGAAAGGGCACGAAGGGGAAGGACAGGGTCAAAGAAAGGCGAGGAGACGGAGAGAGCAGAGGCCGTCTCCCCAGCTGAGTGCCCGGTGCCGGGAGAGTGGAGGATCTGACCCAACACCCTCCGTGGCATTCAATGGCTCCCTGGTCCCCTCCCCTTTGGAGACTTTCATGACTGGAATCATCAGAGCGGCGCCCAGGAAGAACACGGTCGGCCGCGCTGGGACATCAGCGACCAGAAATCCGACCACCTAGAGACCAGGCCGAAGGCGGCCCAGCTCCCGGGTCAGGAGTTCACGGTCTGTCCCGTCCAGGCTCACGTGTGCAGGATGCGAGGCACACGCAGCCTCCAGGACCACCAGTCACCACACGTCCGGAAAAAAAGTCCCCAGAATGACTCCCTATCTCAAAAAGGAGGCATGGCTTTTCTCCAGCGCGTTTGTTTCTAATGCTTAACAGGCTGACAGGAGCGATTACTCAGCGGCTAACGGCCAACTCACCGGTTGCTCCAACACAAACAAATCGTCACCGGGCTGTCAGGACCTCGACAGTGTCCATCCTGCTAAGGGCGCCTAATGCATCGCCCCCAGCTGCAACCATGCGTGCTGAGGGGGCCGCCCCCTCGGGCCCCTCGGGCCCCCCAAAACAATTATTTGCTTTTTTTTTTTTTTTTTTTTTTTTTACTAAAAGGTGGGAGGGAAGATTTTCCTGACCAAGGGGGCTGTGGGAAACCCGCGAACACACAAGCTCAGGGTGAGTTTAGTGCGCTCACACCCAGGTCACCGTCTGGTTTTGCTGGCCCATCGGACAAAGGGTCTCCCCTGGACCATTTGTGCTCCTGGCCAAGTGGTCTGTGAAGACACCCGTGCCCTGAAGCACCAGGCAACGGAAAAACCGGATCCAGTTGCCGCCCATGGTAGGAAACATTCTGGAACACGTCTCGGGACCGCACGGCAGCCCCCCTGGAAAGAACGCACTTGGTGACGCATCTGCTGAAATAGAAGACTAGCTCAAGTTTGCGGTTGGCTTACTGCTGATTGTCCTTGAGACTCTGGGGTGGATCTGGCACTAGGACTTGATGCTGAGACAAGGGGACCGGCCTGTTGTGGTGCTCCTGCTCGTGAAAGTCTCTGAGGGGGACATGTGTACCTTGTCATCACCGACGTGCACGAGGGCTTGTCTCTCTCTCTCTCCTCTCTGAGGCTCCCGCTCTCCCGCATCCCACGGCCCTCCTGCGACGCGAAACAGAGTCGCCAAGCCCCTCGGAGCGGGAGGCAGCGTCTGACTTCACAGCTGTCACCACACGCTACGAGTGTCACCACAGCTTAAGACGGATTAGGGCAAGTCACCCTGACGGGCATAGTAGGAGAGTCTGTCATCGTTAGCGTGCCGAACGTAGGTGGCCTCCACCTGCCCGGCCCCGGTGAGCCAAGCCGGGCGTCCCAGCCTTTGATTAATGGACGGTATCAGCACGGAGGAGCCTCTCACATGATGGAACGGCTGTACTCTTCCAAGGCAATTGTGTCTTTTGCTCAAAGGTAACGAAGAGTAAACACGGGGTTGAGATAAACTCAGCCAGACAAGAATCAAACGCCCCGTTTCACCACGATTTTTCATTTCTACAATTCTGAGAATTCCGCCCACCAAAGGGGCCAAGCAGCTCGTTTGTTTGCAAGGCTTGATTAATAATTCTGCACTTTTGACTCAGCTCCGTGTTTTCTTTGCATTCGTCCAGGTATTTGGAGAAGATAAGAGTAAAATGGCAGCTGAAAGGTATTAAGTAGACATATTCACACCCATAGCCCATCACGTCTCCCTTCCATGTCCTTCAGATTGGCGGGCGTCACACTGACCGAGGCAACAGATGATCTGGTCTACGTTTCAAAACTCGTCCTGCAGTCACTGCGGCCCGTTCAATTATTTCATCAAATTAGTGCCTGCGATTCAGAGGGGGGAGAGAAAAAACTGGTAAATGTTAACCCAGGCTAGCAAGCCGGCTGGGCGTGCTTTGTCTTCCACTTGTCTTTTAGTTAAGGGTCAAGAGATTAGAGTCCACCTCTCACAGTTAAGGTCAGACACCTCCCCCTTGTGGTTCAGCATAACCGGTTCAATCCTCTCACGACGATTCAGGTGTTCCTCTGGCTGCACAGGTAGGTCCCGTGACAAGCAGAGAGTTGAATGACACGTGTCACTAACACAAATCACCGTGTCCTCGAGTTTGAATGAACCACAGCCAATATAAGACCTTGAAACCACAAGTGAGAATTAAAAACAATAATGGGAAGAGAATTACACTTTTAGAACATATCGCTAATTTCCTTTGGACAAGTCAGTGTTGACATACCGGTTATATTACGAAATGTGTTACTTGAATTATTAAAAACTGTACAACCTAGAGCGCCCGACTTCAGCTCAGGTCACAATCTCACGGACCGTGAGTTCTAGCCCCGCGTCGGGCTCTAGGCTGATGGCTCAGAGCCTGGAGCCTGCTTCCAATTCTGTGTCTCCCTCTCTCTCTGCCCCTCCCCCGTTCATGCTCTGTCTCTCTCTGTCTCAAAAATAAATAAACGTTAAAAAAATTTTTTTAAATAAAAAAAAACTGTACAACCTATAGAAGCACAGGAAAGAATAGAAGGATTTATTCAAGAATATATAAAGAGTGCCTACAAATCAATAAAAGAAAATATTCATAGACTAATAGAAAAGTAAGCAAAGCAAATGAACAGGCAGTACGTAGAGAATAAATTTTAGAGCCAATTACTTACCTCATAAAAAGCGTGGTATCATCAGCAGTCAAGTGAGAACTAATTAAAACCATAATTAAATATGTATTATTCTTCACCCAATAGATTGGAAAAGTTTTTAAAGTGTTGCAAGAATGTGGGAAACTGCAGTAGTATATAATTTTGACGGGAGGATAAGTTGGCAAAACATTCCTTGAAGGCTAATTGTTAGCACCCATCAGAAATTTAAATTCCCTTTGATGTAGCAATTGGTCTTGTAGAAGCTCTTTTTAAAGCATATTCGTGAAAACTTTTAAGTTTTAAGTGTGAGGATAATCATTGCCACCTCTGGGAAGGGATTACGTAGAAAATATGAATGTCCATCAATAGGACACGGTAAAGGGAGTCATGGCACAACCCAATTGTGGAACAGACAGGTAGCTGTGCGGTTATGAGGCAATGATGAGTTAATGGTATATGTGTTGACCTGAAAATGCATATTCACATCACTAGGTGAGAAAGCAAATTTTAGGAAAAAAGAGTGTGTTTAACGTGATCCTATGAATGTTATAAAATCTGTATGCACCTATGTGTATACGTACACGTATGTAAATACAGAAAACTGTGGGCATGTCGGTGGAAGGAAAGGGAGACCTCTTGCTTTACACAATATACGTGTGCAGTGACTGAACTGTGGCAGAACGTCTTACCAGGTACTCGTGCAATAAAAGCAAAAGTCAGAAAGAGGAAAAGGAGAAAACCCAGCTCCGTCAATGGGACGAGTAGCCTTGCCAAATATGACCAAACACACCATGTTCGTGTGGGATCCTGTCTCCCGGAAGTCACATTTGAAATCTTTTTAAGAAATTTTTTTATTTATTTATTTTGAGAGAGAGAGAGAGAGAGAGAGAGAGAGAGAGAGAATCCCAAGCAGGCTCCTCACTGTCAACACAGAGCCCGACGTGGAGCTCAAACACATGAACCATGAGATCATGACCTGAGCCGAAATCCAGGGGCCCCCCACTGCCTCCAAAGGCTCGAGAGAACCATCCACCCCTTGCCTCTTCCAGCTTCTGGCGGCCGTGGGCCTCCTTCCTTCTTCTGGCCACAACCCTGCAATCTCTGCCTGTGCCTCCACACGCCCTTCTCCCCCATGCGTGTCCTCTCTCCCACGTGCCATAAAGAGACTTGTAGATGCTTGTAAGGCCTTCATCTTGAGATCTTTAATTTATGTCTGCAAAAACTCCTTTTCCAAATGAGGTGGCATTCACACGCTCTGGGGGTCACCATCTAGCTCACCACAGACGGCATTTAAGCTAAAAACTAGAAGGTGCGTGGAAGACAGACATGGTGAGGACTCTGTGTGTGTGTGTGTGTGTGTGTGTGTGTGTGTGCGCGCACGCGCGTGCACAAACATCAGCGTGCATGTGTGCGTGCCTGTGCTGAAGGGTGGGGAGCATGCATTCCAAGCAGATGCAGAGACACCTGAATGTCGACTCTGGGAGGACCGTCGAAGTAGAAAGACAAAGAGTAGAAAGAGTAGAAAGTAGTCTCCCCACCTAGGAAGGACGCCACAGAAGCCCGAGTGAGAGACAGCAGTGCCACAGGCACAGAGCACGGTAAAGACACCCCTAAGAGACACTGAGACATAATGTTGGCAGCCAGACCTCTCCCGCTTGAAGACAGAGAGGAAGAGAGAGGAAGATACCCCATCCATCACCTGGTACAGAATATAAGAGGAGCCCCAGCAAACCAGCCCGGCAGAGGAAATGTAATTGTGACAAACACAGAAGATAATGAAAATAGTCAAGGTACATTTTTTAAAACCCTCCTGTGGGTGGGATGAAACCCGCTGATAACTAATTCACAGAAGCAGAAATACTGGTGACAGACAGTATATGAAAACACATTCAATATCATTCAGAAATTTAAAAACTATAAATTAAGATATTTAATATTATCTTACTACATTAATTAAGATTTGTTTTTAAATTTTTTAATAGGTAGGTAAGCCTTTACTTTATTATTATTATTATTGAGAGAGGGAGAGAGGGCACTAGTGAGTGAGAGTGGAGAGACAGAGAGAGAGAGAGAAGCAGGGTTCACCCAAAGCTTGGCCCATGTTCACCAGAAGCAAGGCTTGTGCTCATCTAGAGTGGAGCTCAAGCTTACCTGATACAGGAGTTGAACTCATGAACCGCGAGACCATGACCTGAACTGAAGTCAGGTGCTTAACCAACTGAGCCACCCAAGTGCCCTAAGGTTTTTAAAAACAAACACAGCGATGATAGGAGCATAACAAATGAACATCTTCTTGTACTGCACTAACTGTGGACTTTGAGACAACTTTCCAAAGGCAAGTGGACCTAATGATTCTGTTTTTTGAGATCTACTCCCGGATAGATACTCAGAAATACAGTCAAGAATTCCTGAACAAAGATTTTGCCTCAACATCGTGAAGAATCAGAAAGGCCTTTACACTAATATCAGAGACATAGTTAAGTAAATTATCAAGTAGCATACACTGAAATATTATTCTGCATTAAGATACATTTTAGAAGAATTTTAAATGTCCTAGGAGCACCGTATAAGGTTTAGCTGAAGAAAGCAGGATATAAATTTTTATATATTAAAAAAAGCCCCCAATTTAAGAAGTATACCAGCAAAGGTTGGGAAGAAAACACGCCAATATGAAAACAATGGTCATTTCTTTGTATTTTTTGGTACTTTACTAATTTTCTTCAACGAGACGTAACAGACACCAGCCGAGGAAGGTGAGGTCTCATTCACAGAAGCAGGGCTTCATTTAGTGATCTTCCTGGGAGTGATTTTTACAACTAAAAATGGCCTGAGAGTCAATCTCTCACCAGAGCAATTCCTTAGGGTCCCCCCGACCCCCAATTCCTCTGGCACGAAAACGCTTCACAGGGCCACTCTCGGCCCTCCCTCACTGCCCCTTTCTTCCTTGGTCTCCATACACACCACTCACCCTCTTCAGAACTCTAAGGAGCAAGTTGGTTTATATCTGAATAAAGCAAACTCTGCAAACCAAGAACCACTCTCAGTTGATGAGTGGTCTTGTCTTCATGTCTCCACGACTTTTTGATTGGGATCCATGAGCAGCCTCTATGGCAGAAAGCCTTAAAATCCCTCTGCCCACAGTCAAAATCAAGAGGATGATATGCCACCTCTGTGGCTGGGAGAGAACTGTGATGGCAAATGCAATATATGCATCTTCCCAATATTGTCCCTTCTCAATCTGGGATGGACCGAGATGCCACCACAAGACTCTCAGGTAAGTTTGAGTGCTCCTGGAGCACGGTGCCCCATGCTAATTACGATTCCTTCCTCGTAGCCTTGTGTTTGCCATGAAATGTCCATTCTTGATTTTCTATTGCCTTGTATCTCTGAGCCAAGTCCTCCCCAGATCTCTACACGACATGTACCCAATACATTCAAACAACATGGATGCTCTGCGCCCTTTAGTTTTCCATCTTGTGACAGGATGGCCCTCCTTCTGTCACCTGGTCGCAGTGGCACAGGTGTGGTCGGGCGTCTCCAGCACCATCGCCCAGCGACGCCCTCCACCTGCTGCTGCTGGATCTTTGGTCCTTGCAACTCACGGATCCCCTTTGTCCACGTGCTTCTCTTGCACAGCATATCCTGTGGTAGTGAGGTGTTGACACTTTGCACGTCTGCAAATGTCTGCATTCTACTCTCATACTTGATTGATGGCTTCCCTGGGTGTCAAATATAAATCGAAGAGTATCTTTTCTCAGACGCGTGGAGGCATTATTCCATTTTCCTGTAGCTTCTAGCACTGCTGTTTTAAAGTCCATGATGTTCTGAATCCAAGGGCTTTGTAAGTGATTCCTTTCTTCCCCCCGGGGAACTTGTAGGATCTTTGTCTCTAGTGTCTGAAATGCCATGATAATATCACTCAGTAGGGGGCTTTTTTCCTTCCATTGTGCTGGCCACTGGGTGAATCCTTTCAGTTTTAAGACCTATGTGCCTGTTTCCGAGAAATTTTCTTCAAGTACTTCATTGAAGATTTTTTTCTCTCCTTTTCTTTGGTGTCTGTGTGGAAGCCCTATTACTTAGATAGTGTATCTTCTGGGCTGAGCCTCTAATTTAAGGAACTTTTCTATTATCTGATCCTTGGTCTTTTTGTTCGCCTTTCTGGGAAATTTCCTCAAATCTGTCTTCTGTTCCTTCTACTGAGTGACTACGTTTTTATTTCAAAGAGCTGCTCCCCAATTTTTCTCTCAAAGCCCCTGGCTTAATGGGACATAAACTAAGCAGTTATCTTGGGAGTATTCACACCTCTTCTCTTTTCCCCCCAAAAGTTTTGATCCACGAGTACCCTGCAACATGAAGAATGCTCCTAGAGTTCTTTTCCTGCCACTGCTTGTGTCAAACAGAACAGCGAGCTTGAAAGCTGGCATCGTGACATAAACCTTCTTTCTCTTCAGCTAAACCTTACCCCCAAAGCCCAAATAAGTGCTGGAGAGGATGGCACATGTCTCGCGTTGTTGGAACGCACCTCGGGTTGAAAGAATCACTCACCACAGTCTCATCTAGTTTCTTTAATGAGATTCCTGCCAAATGCTTTGGCTAGATGCATCATCTTTATGGTGGGCAAAGGGAAACAGGTCAAGTACAGGCTCTGTGGGATTATGAGTGACTTCTAGACCAGGAAACCTTGAGTAGCCCTCCTCCCTGGATTAATGAAGATCGGTGTGAGGGGAGCCTTAGCAGAGAAGGGAACAAAGGTCCCCCAGCACAACAGAGCCCCTTAGCAATGGAGAGCAGCCGATGGATTCATGGTTAGAACAGGAAAGGAGCATCCACATGGCCCCAGTCCCCCCTGAATTCTAAATCACCGCTTCTCAGACACTGTGGTCCCAGGCAGATAAGCTGACCTGGCTGCCCACAGAAAATAAATGAAACCTGACTCCTCGAGCCATCCAGCTCTGTTCCCCAGACTACTGTGGCCTTTCCTTCTCTGTCTCCATCTTGGTTTGGACCCTTGTCAGGGTTCTTTAGCCCCTGACAGTGTAGATAATAGTAATAATAATCAAAGATATCAGTTTGGGCATTTACAATATACCAAGGCTGTAAGGTACTACACTCGAAGAATTTCAGTGAATTCAGAAAGCAATCTATTCGCCGTAGGTGGTAGTACACCCGTTTCATCCATTATAGTCGGAAACTCCGAGTTTAAATGACTTGCCCACAACCGTTCACTCATGTATGTGCTTCGTCTATTCTGACTTGCTTTATTTCTATTTCCAAATCCCCAATCCACCTGAAGTGGCAAGGTTACAAACAGAAGATTAAATGGGAAACCATGTGTCTGGTATGGCTAATAAATCCAAAGAAAACAGGGAGCATATTTTTCAAAGATCACAATTTACCTATTTCCATTCTTCAGACTCGATTTCAGTGGGGCTGAACCTCATTTTACATACCTCTTGCTGGAGTAAAACACAGAGAATTGGCATCACAGATTACACAAGATGATGGCCCCCCATATACATGAGAGACTCCTTTACTGGAAGAAATAAAAGGAAAATGACCCAAAATCATTTTCGAATCATAAGGTTCGAATTACAACCTTATTCAAAAGCTATAAAGCAGTACCCGTTATCTGTTAAATTCACGCATACTTAAAAATTCAGTAATGACCGTGTTGTGAATACCAACTTCAAAAAATCATCAGATGTGTCTAGGGAACGCGTTTTTCTGTAAAAGGGAAAAATAAATGGCACTTTATTGCATTAGATTCGAATTTACTCCTATCAGGATTTTCCAGAATCTTCCTGATTTAGAAGAGCTTATCCCCATGCCAGAATACATCCTAATTTTTGTTTTAAAAAAATGGTTACGGGGCGCCTGGGTGGCGCAGTCGGTTAAGCGTCCGACTTCAGCCAGGTCACGATCTTGTGGTCCGTGAGTTCGAGCCCTGCGTCGGGCTCTGGGCTGATGGCTCGGAGCCTGGAGCCTGTTTCCGATTCTGTGTCTCCCTCTCTCTCTCTGCCCCTCGCCCATTCATGGTCTGTCTCTCTCTGTCCCAAAAATAAATAAACTTTGAAAAAAAAAATGGTTACTATAACTTTAAAAATTGAAGGTCTTTTTATCTATGATCACAAAGCATTCCTATCAAGAAAAAGAGGCCACTACTATCACCTTCATTTTGAGGAAACAGACAGAAAGAAGGTAATCACTCACTTAGGCTGCTTGCCAGAGACAAAAAAAAAAAAAAAAAAAAAAAAACGGACCCACGCTTTGTACTGGCTTCCCAGTGCTTTTCCACCAGAGTACTCCATGTACGAAGCGCTCAATGCTGCAATAATAAAAGCATTATTGATTCGGGGTTGTAGAACTGATATTCGTGCCTTAGCCTCACATTAAGCATAAAAATGATCAAAAATGCACTTGGAGATATTCCCTTCCCTCTGTTTTTCTTTTCTCCTTCTTAGCCTCCGGGGGAACATAATCAGACACCAGAGTCAAAAGAATGGAGAGAGTGTAAGCAGAGGTCGTAACGGGAGAAATGCATGGAAAACCTCACGCACTAACATATTTAAAGCCCATTCTCAATGCGGTAAATGATGTGACTCTAAAAGTGTACAACATAGAAATGGAAGAACTTGGTATAAAATATTTTCGTCTCTATTCCTGTGTCAGCTTATGACAAGGGAAGTGATCCACAGAATCCTAGTGCACAGAAAGGCCAGACCCGTGGTGGTTTCCGGGGGGGGACACGGATCCCCCCTCACCGGGGCTGGCCTCGGTGGAGAAGGAGAGGTATACTAGGAAGACAGAAAGTACCCTTTCTTTCCACTGTCGCCATCTAACCCATCTAACCATCCCAAACCTGGGAAGAGTGGGTGCACTCAGGACAGGAATGCAGACGAGAGTCTACAAGTTAAAAACGAAAGGATTTGTCATTCGAAAACACGAATAGCTGATAAATTGTATACGTATCTTTCACGTTGCAGTTGCAGAAAATGAACAAGCAGTCAACCCTGCCTGTTTAAATAGCTTGAACCCATTTTTCCCTTTCTTGTTATACAATTACGTGTTTTAAAAAGTGAGGGTGCGGTTTTTGTGTGCGGGTGGTTTGTTTTTTTAATTACACAACCACAAGTGTGAGAAATTATACTTGGAAACTTACCTCCAGCAAGGGACCGAAAGACCGCGAAGGTGGGTATCAGCTGCACTGAAATCACAGCTCTATCTGGGCAAGTGTCAGAGCGATGGGGGGTCCGTGGAACAAAACATTTGAAATCGGGACTGTCTGTCCAAGGGAAACTGAGACCTCCCGCAGGACAGCACGGACTCAAAGTCTCTTTCGCTCTTGGCGTTGCACATGCTTACTTGTACTGAAATTTGTAGGGGAGGCTGTTTCTATGCCTTTGTCTATGTGGAGTAGGACATATCAGAACTACGGGTGATTGGAACCATGGGCTTTCTGGGCTCGAGAAACACGCAGATTTCCTCTCTGATTCTTCAGCTCCCATCTCCACCTCTGCCAGAGAAAATATATGACTGCACCAGGCCTGATTTTCTTAGACAGCATGCGATTAAATATTCACGGGGTATTTGCTCTAGTCTTCTGGAATTTTTCTACATACCAAACACCTATAGGTTGTCTTATCATTTTATTTCTTCCCTTCCCTTCCTGCCTGCCTTCCTTCCTTCCTTTCTTCTTTTTCTTTCATTTTCTTTTTTTTTAAATATCTTTTAATGTTTATTTATTTTTGAGACAGTGAAACAGAGAGCATGAGAGGGGGAGGGACAGAGAGAGAGGAGGACAGAGGATCTAAAGCAGGCTCCAGGATCCACGCCAACAGCAGGGAGCCCGATGCGGGGCTTGAACCCGTGAACTGGGAGGTCGTGACCTGAGCCGACGTCAGACAATTGACTGAGCCACCCAGGCACCCCTCATTTTCTGTTTGAGAGCAGGTGATGCTTTCTGCTCAAACAAGGGTCTGGCAGTCTAGCACATTCTGTGTCAGGGAACATGGGCCTTTCTCCTTGTCTCCTAAACTGCTGGTATTCTGCGTGAGTTACTGCCAAGCCCAATAAGACCCCAAAGTCTCAGGCACAAAACCACGAACAGTTTTACATGCCATCGTCAGAGAGACAAAGCGGGGGCCAACAAAGGCTTTGGGGTTCCCACAAACACTTCCCCAGACCTCCCTGCCATGTCAGCTGGGCAGAGGTCTCTGGAACACAGCACCCGTAGCCGACCAGACTGCCCAGGTCACACTCGGGTAAAGGTCCAATGCCCCAAAGAGGCTGTGGAAACAAACAGTCCTACGTCTTTGGGCTCCCTGAATGGGGAGATTGTGTTTCAGCCCATTGTTCTGTGTAGACACTTATTAACCCGACTGCACTGAGAGCAAGGGGCTGCACCCATATCTATTGATTAACAGTCCATAGCGCGGTAATCCTCCCGCTCCGATCAATGCAGCCTGCCAAGCAGACCCCCCCACCCAGCGGAGCCCTTTGCTCTGGCCACCGACGTGTCTGGCTGTGCTTGTCCAGACGTGGGAGAGGCCACAGGGAAGGTGAGCTGCCTTGTGCAGGGTTTACAATTCCCAGAAATTCCTCGTGAGACCACAGATGCCTTCGTGATAACCCTCCACCGGTTTCAAGCAACGTGAAGCAATTTTTCACAAACAAGAACCCTGTGTGAAAAAATACAATACCCTGCCCATCATTGCTGGATTGCAAACCCCAATAATCCTCTGGCCAGGTAGAAACTGACATGGCCAGCTTCTAAGATCTTAAACCTTTCCCGTGTCTGTGACATCCCAATCCATTCCACAAACTGGCCCTCATTCTTGAACCGGATTGTTCACACGGCTGTTTGTGATAATAAAGTGGTTACCTCTGGCATATTTGTATCATGTGGGCATTTTTCTGGAACAAAAACTTTACTGAGAAGTAACCCCTTCCTGTATTTTCCTTCCGTTGACCAAGTTTTTTTTAATTGTACCCCAAAACAATTAAATTCATTGATCCCTTTAAGGAATAAGGAATCCACCTGGGAAATCATAATTTTTAAGGTGACATTGCACGAGGTCGGTCCAAACAAAGTCCATTTGGTCCTCCCACAATTGTGGAGTCAAAATGATTAAGAAGAGAGCCGACGCCGGGGGAGGTGGAATGTTCCCAAGGAAGTGTGAGGACCCACGGGTGCAGTCTAGTCGCTTGGAGGCGGAGATGAGCATCTCCTCTGCTGTCGATCGTCCACTAACCGCTTTCCAACGAGGAAGGGGCCATCTCCCCTCCACACATGGGAATACTTAGCGGGGAAGCTTTCAAAAGAGAAAACGGAGCGATCCTGACTCTCATATTCAGCATCGTGCGGTGCTTTCTTCAGATTGCACCTGCCATGTTGCAGCTGCACCTGCTGCCCGGAAAGAATGGGCCGAGCGTCCCCTCCCCCACGGCACTCAGAAGCCCCGCCCCCCACCGCACACACCCTTTTATGACCGCCCAGCTTATGAAAGAATGCCTTCTGTGCCTCGCCTTCAGAATCTCAGCTACATAAAATGAATTTCGCTGAAGCCTGAGCAGGAAGGCGCACGTGGGGAGGGACAGCACAATGTGACACGGTGATTTGTCCACTTGAAGCCATGTGGCCGGCCCGTGGTACTCACCTCCCTGCCACACGCTTTCGCGCAGCAAATCACTCCCGTTAAAAGAATGCGAGCTTTGTTTCCAAGTATTATTCCACACAGATGTGAAATTTTAATGTGTGTGTGTGTGTGTGTGTGTTCTTTTAATGGTGTAACCAGCTATATTTATAATTAAAAGCAGGCTCAGGGCACAGAGGCACTGTGTGGGTTTTCTACAAGGGGCCTAGGAACCTGTCTCTCTGGTAAATTATGCAAGTATATGCACTCGAAAATTAAAAGGGAATCTAAAAGGGGAGATTGGTTTAGTTCTATTTAAAAGTAAACAGTTTATTTAATATTAGTAAAATATGTGTTCTACATTTATGTGCACGCACAATGCATAGATAAGTTAATTTGCATAAGAGCCGGTTTTGTTAAGAAATGCTTGGATTATTTGCACACTAAATTGCTAGCTTTTCAAGGTTAGGGCTTGCATCTTTCCTGGGGGGTGGGGGGGGGGCGGAAGAAAGTAAAATTTGGTGATAAACTTGCAACATTTCTGAAGCTGGCTTCATTCCAGATATGATTTGTCCGGTCTAGGTTGGTCCAAACCAGAGTCCTCAAATTTTCTCAAAGGTCCAGGAACGAGCCTGGTGTTTCTGGGACCCAGACAATAATATGAAAGCTACAGATACTATCTCACAGCTGTCGATGTGGGAACAGAAGCCATTCCTTACCGGGTTCCTTCCTTTTTCCGTTCTCACCCTTCTTTCCTTCCATCCCTTCCTTTCTTGTCTGTCCTGTTCAGATGTATGTGCATAACGAAGAGTAGTTCCTAGTAAACAGAAAGTGCTTGCCTCGTGAACCAAATGAATAAATCATGCAGCTCATTTATGCTTTCATCCAACCTATAGATCACACTTTCAGCCCGAAACTGTGCCGAGTCCCAGGGATGCACAGATAATCCCATCGTGGCCCTTGCTTTGAAGAAACATGAAGCCTGGAGAAGGACAGGGGCTAGCATGGCACATGTACCCGATTTTACCCCGGAGGTGTCCACCCCACCTTTGCCCTCTCTGCAATGAAGTTATTTCTCCAGGAATAATCAGTTGTAAGAATTATCTTCTTGATTTGTTCACTAGTTTTAAAACAGTTAAAAATTAAGTAAAAAATTCCACTTTTAACGATATCATTCAAATTTAATTAAATATTTCATATACGACCAAAACAACGTGAATTTACAAACAAAACCATCATGCCATTCGGTTGGTAGTGTTTCATTGTTTTAAACTTTTGACACAAATTTACATCGTCTACTTGGCAAGTTTCACTTAACTATGGGAATGTATATAGAACCACAGGGTCGGAGGCCCCTGGGTGGCTCAGTTGGTTAAGCGTCTGACTTCTCAGACTCAGGTCTGACTGCGGCTCAGGTCACAGTTCGTGGGTTCGAGCCCCACGTCGGGCTCTGTGCTGACAGCTCAGAGCCTGGAGCCTGCTTCGGATTCTGTGTCTCCCTGTCTGTCTCTGCTGCTCCCCTAGCCTGCTTGCACACTCTCTCCTTCTCTCTCTCTCTCTCTCTCTCTCTCTCTCAAAACTAAACATAAAAAAAAAAAACGAACCACGGGGTGTAAGAGCTGTTCCTAAAGAGAGTGCTCACAGTTCCGAGTCACTATGAATTTACTGTCCGCACAAACCTGCGTTGCCGAATCCAGGTGGCCATATAGAGGGGGTGTTCTCCTCCACAATACGACGTTTATCAAGAGTTAAGTCATGGACATGTGCTCACTTGAAGTTTACAGATACATTATTAAGCCTCAACAATAGTCAGAGCAGTTGTTTACAACTTAAACCGACAAAATATTACTTGTCAGGTGGGTTATTCCTGCCCTTAAATTCCCCAAGGACCTCACGAAGCCTTCCAATGGTCCAGATTAATTTCTTCGTCAAGGGCTTTCTGAAGACTCTTGAAGAGGCTTCCTTTGTTCCATACCCTTAGAGATGTTCCAGACACTCAGTGACGATACGAATAGTATGCCACCAGCTGTAGGGCAGACAGATGTTTATATGGCCACAGGGTTGCAGGCACCTTTCTAGTTGTTTTGCGTCGACAATTATACATCCCAATAACCCTGGGAAGCAGGCACTTTGGTGTTCCCATTTAGAGGTGAGAAACTGAGGCACAGAGAGGCCGGATGACTTGTGCAAGCTCCCACAGTGAGGAAATGACTGAGCTGAAACTCAGCCCGAGGAGTCTGGCTCCAAACTCCATGTTCCTGACCAGCACCCTCTGCCCCCTTCCTGGTGCCCTGTGGTTACCTCCAGATATCACCTTAAAGCATCGCGTGGAGAAACCCAAGTGCAAAGTGCCTACTTTGGTGAAATGATGTGTTTGCAGTCGCATTACTGAAGAATATCATTTATTCGTTTTTACTGTCTGACATGGAATCCGCTTTGGCTGTGTAAATGAGTTCTCCGGATGCGATTTTTATCTAGAGGAAGAAAATGATATTTCTGATTACCTTCCGTGTATCAGGTACCAAGCCAGGATATTGACATATGTCATCACATTTCATTATCCTAACAACCTTGTAAAGCAGGTACTTGGGAATCCCTTTGGGGTTTGTTTTTTTTTTTCCATGAGGAATATCAAAATGCAAAGAAGTTAAGTGATTCGCACAAGGTTTCGATGGCTAGTTACAAAATAGAAACTACTTAGGAAACGAGGGGCACCTGGCTGTCTCGGAGCATGTGACTCTTGATTTCAGGGTTGTGAGTTCAATCCAACCTTGGGCATAGAACTTAGAGAGAGAGAGAGAGAGAGAGAGAGAGAGAGAAACTACTCAGGAAATTAAACTCATGTCTTTCCAGACAAAAAAACAAAAACAAAAACAAAAACAAAACAAACAAAAAACCCCCTGGGTTGTAACATCATCTCACGGCTCTGGAGTCAGAAGATACAGATTAGAGCCCACGATGGTCACGGTTATCGTTTCTCTCCAAACCCTAGATGTTGCTTCTGCCCTGCTCACAGCAGCCTCGTGAAAGCGGTCCCATCAGCTGTGTCTAAGACACGTTGCTGGCAGGACCACATTGAAGGTCACTGCAGTCCGACAGGTGAGCCAAGCTGTGGCCCAACCGGAAGGGCTTTGCCCCATGGGTCCTGCTAAGACCCTCAGATGAAGGCTTTCTGGAATTTGTACCGGAATACAGAGCGGATTCAAACAGTCATAGCACAGGCAAATGACGCTCCCAAGTAAAGACAGATGCCACGGGAATGAGAGCCAGAGGGCTTGGGAGAAACCCAGAGGCGGCAGGAAGATCCCTGGAGCTGAGAACCTTCCAGACTTGCCAGGCCCTGACCCCACCCACAGCCACTCAGGTCACCTCTTCCCTGGTCGTAGGCACTTCTGGTGATTTTAAAAATTAAGAAAATAACAAGTTTGTGGGGACTTACGTAAGATTCTTATGAGTCTTGAAACGAAGCGTTTACTTAATAACGGTTGCTATTATTTGTATATCACAAGGCATTCCCCAAACAATCTTCATTCCTGTGAGCTTAGTCCCACAGAATGATTTCTCCACGCTACTGCAGCTTTAAGGCCGCTGCGTTAACATGGAAAAGCAGTGCGTTTGAAATAGTAAGACCCTGAACGCAGGTACCATCTCGTGACTTCCATCCACACAAGTCACTTAGGAAAGTGCTTTCAGAGGCTCGGTTTCTCTTCTGAAAAGAGAAGGTAGCGTATAACCTCCATCTCACGTGCAGAACTGCAAACTCAATGTCAAAACCCACGTAAACGTTCTTTATAAAGGTGAAAGTCTATCAAGATACAATTTGTTTTGTCATCTGCAAAAACACAATTATAATCAAAGAGAACAAGGTGGGGCACACACAGAGTCCAGATAAGAAAGACTTCCCTGATTGAGTAAAGGATGAGGTAAAATATGAAGGATCGATATCTAAGTAACAAGGGGTAAGGAAGGAAGTCTACATATATGGAGTTAGACATACAAATAGGGGCGATGATGGGCTGACATCAGATGAGACTGGCCTGAGAGCTAATTATGAAGCTTCCGGGAATTTTGCAAGCCAGTTGTCAAACATAGCCATTGTTAAAAAAAAAAAAAAAAAAAAAAAAAAAAAAAATTCTATAAATTCATAATTAAATAAATTCTATTATTTTAAAAACAGAATAAAGGGGCACCAGCGTGGCTCAGTCGGTTAAGCGTCCGACTCTTGGTTTCAGCTCAGGTCACGATCTCACGGTTCCTGAGGTTGAGCCCCACGTCGAGCTCTGCACTGACAGTGTGGAGCCTGCTTGCGATTCTCTCTCTCTCCCTCCCTCTCTCTCTCTCTCTGCCCCTTCCCCCCACCCAAAAATAAATAAATAAATAAACTTAAAAAAAATGAAATAAAAACATAATAAAGGGGTGTCTGGGTGGCTCAGTAGGTTAAACTTCCAGCTCTTATTAAATATTTTTAAATGTTTATTTTTGGAGAGAGAGACAGAGAATGAGGGGAAAAGGGGCAGCAGAATATGAAGCAGGCTCCAGGCTCCAAGCGGTGAGTACAGAGCCCAACACGGGGTTTGAACCCACGAACCACATATCATGAGCCGAGCCACCCAGATGCCCCATTAGTGTCCAACTCTTTACATCAGCTCAGGTCTTGGGGCGCCTGGGTGGCGCAGTCGGTTGAGCGTCCGACTTCAGCCAGGTCACGATCTCGCGGTCCGTGAGTTCGAGCCCCGCGTCGGGCTCTGGGCTGATGGCTCAGAGCCTGGAGCCTGTTTCCGATTCTGTGTCTCCCTCTCTCTCTGCCCCTCCCCCGTTCATGCTCTGTCTCTCTCTGTCCCAAAAATAAAAATAAACGTTGAAAAAAAAAAATTAAAAAAAAAAACAAAAACAAAAACATCAGCTCAGGTCTTGATCTTGGGGTCGTGAGTTCAAGCCTCATGTTGGGCTTGAAAATAATAATTAAAATTCAAAGAATAATGACAAATATATTTCATATTTAATAAGATAGAAATAAATAATAATAAAATGATTAATAATAATAGTAATAACTAAAATGCAATACATACTCAAAATTCACACGCAAATTATTTTCTGTATGTTTTTATTATCTAGTTTTCTTTGTAACAATAATACTTATTTGTGAAAATAATTACTTACTGTTACTTTGTAACAATGATTACTTACGTTGCCTTTGTATGGCGAAAGTATAACACGATGGACCGCTTTGTATTTCTTCCCCATTGAGCATTCAGTGGGGTCACAGTGCAGGTTGACATTGGTCGTGGCAGGAGTATTTATGCCATAGAATAGGAAAACTACGAATCAGGGCTTGATTCATTGTCTGGATTTGAGATTACACTGATTCCCTAGATTTAAGAAAGTACGCATGTCTGTAGCTGTTACATTGTGAGCGGCACAAAAAATGGAGGTAATATTCTTTCAATAATTGAAAACTCTGACCTAGTTCATCAGAGAAGCCACTCAAATCCTTGACACGTGTGGATTTCAGATTTCCAATAGACCTTCTCGGTCGTACATTTGTACCGTAACAACATTCATTTGTCAACATTGTGAGCACCTTCATTGCTGCGTCAGACAGGAATCAAACATTTATTCATGGATTGATTTAGTCAATTACAATTTGGTTGGTGATGAGTTCAAGAGTTTAGCAAATATCTGTGAACACATTCTGGGAGAATCAATTGGCAAAATGGAGTTTACAATAAATACCATTGCATGTTTTATTATTTGCAAGTTGTACCTTTTAAAATAAATTTATATGCACACATGCACACACACACACACACACACACATCTTTCTAGAGAGCTGGTCATGAAACCTTTCCCAGAACATGACTGGGTGGAGGACAGACTTCTGTCACGGTGTGATAGCAGAACTACAGGACAAAGCTACAGTATATCTTGTGAAACAAATACAGAGAGAAAGTAGACAATGAGGAGAGGTGTCACTGGTAGGAACCAGATCCTTCAGGGAAGGTTTATCCTAGGAACTTTGGAAAGCCATGAAAAGATTTTAAGCAATAACGTGAAGTTGTCACATTTTTGCTGGAAAAATATTCCTGGATGCAACCGGTAACAAATCGAAGAAGGCCGGGAGGGCAGAGGAAAAGGCTGGTGTTGAGCTACTTCAGTATTTGGAATGACAGCTTTCAGTAGCAAGAACTAGATGGCAGCAGGAAAATATAATCTGTATTAGTCAGGGCATGTAAGGCTCAGATGCTGTAACAAGTAAGTCCAAAACAGTTATTGGATTGTTACATAAAACCTTATGCTTACTCACAGCCTTGCAATGAAAGGTTTGTCGAGCACCTTCCATGTGATTCAGGCACAAGACCTTCCATTTAGTGGCTCCGATGGCATCTACAATCTCTTTATTCTCTCCATAATCTGGGCTGAAGAAAGGGAAATGAGAGAGTAGAGGAGAAAATAAGTGGCCAGAAGTGGCTCATGTCCCACTGCCCCAAACTAATCCCAATGTCCCACGGACCTACAGGGGGCCTGGAAAGATCAGCTTTCTTCTGCGCTGGGGGGAAAATAAAGTGACTCCTCTCCCTTCACTTTGTAAATGTCTCATTTCTTGACAGCTAAAAGACACTCAGATATCTGTTGATGGAACACACAAACATGAACCTCTCAGCTTCCACATTCTGGAATTCACTAGAGAAATAAGAATACTAGTCCTGGGAAGTTTACAAGAGGAGAAAAAACCCTAGGTTTGGGTTTGACTGAATTTTCGCCCTTCTGCTTAACCTCTCTGTGACCTTTATCAAACTTTATTCTTGTTTTTGAAGCTCTAAAATAGGGGAAATAATAGCTTGTCTACTTTGGAAGGTCTAGGGAAACCCAATAAGTAGAGGTAAGCCCACATTGTAAGGTGTTAGCGTTCTTACGGGGGGCTGAAATACACAGATGGGAATATGGCACCACCCCAAGGAACACGAAGAAAAAGCTATGAGTTTTGACTGGAAATATCCCTCTTGCTCTGCTGAAGCAGCGAGCAAAAGCGTTGTCACTTCGCTCGTGTGGTGGGAGCACAACACAGTGATGGGACATCAGCACAGCCTGCGTTTCCCGTCAGCTGTGTGGCCAAAGGCACAACAGTCAGCTCCATGGTGCATATCACCAGCAGGACTTTTGCAATCTCGCTGAAATCAGAAAAGAACATTAATACGTATTTCCCGGATACTGTAGACTCCCGGCTGACGGGTAGAGTTGGATCCTCCTTAAACAAACAAACAATTAAGGCTTTATTTTTAACTTTCCTTTAAGTAACATAAAATTTAGTTGGCAACTAGTCTTTATCCAATTGGAAGAAAAGGCAAACTTTGGTTTTAAAAAAAAGTCAGCAATGACTGTATCAATGGAAACATGCTACTGTGTGCTTATTACACATAATGTTTAGCAGAAAGAGAGCAAAGTTTACAGTCTTCCTGAGTCCCCCCCACCAAAACGGAAGAGGCACTTTCTTTTCCCCTTCGTGTGTCTTCCACAAATCCACCTTTCTTATCCACCTGCACTGTTTGGACCACTGCCTTTCTACAGCCCCGTTTTGAGACTTGCGTATCTCCCGGCCATCCTGTGCACAGATTATTTAATGTAAATCTTAATCGTATTGCAAATCTCCTTTTCAGGAGTCCTCCCTCGTACTAGGTCACCTACAGGATCCTCAGGTCTTGTCTGGGTCATCCAAGGCTGTCAGAGAACAAACCCCAGGTATCTGCCCAGTTGTTCTTTCTCCCCTTCTGTCTTTGTCCTCCAAATATATGTAGCTGTTGGCGGTGTGTTCAATCTTCCAGACATGCTCAGAGATCTTGCCACCTCCGGGAAATCTCTACGTGCATGCCCGATAAACGACAAATTCCTATTCTTCTCTCAAGCCTCGGCTCACACTTCCATGACCTCACAGATCCCTCCAGGCTGATTTGTATAACCCCTCCCCTCACCTTCATTAGGGCAGACACAACACTAAGCAGCTCAGCGTTTAAATGTATATCTGACACTCTCTCCCCAACTGTTACGCACCCGAAGGCAGGGCTGTGTTTTTTTTTTTTTTTTTTTATCCCTAGACCCCTGGTTTCTATCACATGCCTGGCACATAGTAGGTGCTTTGTAAATGTTCATAAGTAGGAAGGAGGGTTTCTACAACAGAAGATGTGCGGACCACCTGCCCCATCTGGGCAGTGTTGCACAGCAGCTGAGAACCTCCCCTATAACTGGGATCAGGCAACCCCCCCTCCCATCCTCTGGTGCTCGTGTTAGAGACTGGGACAGCTGTCTGTTTCCACACTGCATCAACCTGTACACAGGACAGGTAAAAAGAATTTTACCTTCTTCAAATTTGGTAAAAAGAATCATCGCACCGGGGCGCCTGGGTGGCTCACTCGGTTAAGCGTCCAACTTCAACTCAGGTCACGATCTCGCGGTCCGTGAGTTTGAGCCCCTCATCGGGCTCTGGGCTGATGGCTCAGAGCCTGGAGCCTGCTTCGGATTCTGTGTCTCCCTCTCTCTCTGCCCCTCCCCTGTTCTTGCTCTGTCTCTCTGTCTCAAAAATAAATAAACGTTAAAAAAAATGTTTTTAAAAAAAAGAAGAATCATCACACCAAATTTAGCAGGAAGTAAAAACTTTGTACAAGATTCTCTACAGGTGGTAAAATAGAAGTTTACATTAAAAAATCATTTGGAAAAAAAAAGTCTAAGGGCACCTGGGTGGCTCAGTTGGTTAAGAGTCTGACTCTTGATCTTGGCTCAGGTCATGATCTCACAGTCATGAGACTGAGCCCCACATTAGGCTGTGCACTGAGCGTGGAGCTTGTTTGGGATTCTCTCTCTCTCTCTCTCTCTCTCTCTCTCTCTCTCTGTCTCTCTCTGTCTCTCTCTCTCTCGCCCTTCGCCAGTTGCATGTGCCCTTGCTTTCTCTCTCAAAATAAATACATAAAAACATTTTTTATAAAAGCCCAGAATTCCCTTTCAACCCATTTCTATTTCCCAGATCCTTTTCTACTCCTGCAGGGGTGCCCTCCAATGTTGCTTGCCTCTCCTCCTCCAGAATCACCCACCCAAGGGAGCTAGGAGTGCCCTCCACTTGGGTAAGACCTGGACTCGGGGTGACCAACCATCTTGATTTGCAGGGGACAGGGTTTCTTGAGAAGTGGGGTTTTCAGTATGAAACCTGGACCTTCCAGGACATGCTGAGACAGTTGGCCACCCACCTCATTCCCTGAGAAGCAGATGCCAAGATGGGAATAAATACGCAAGGATTTTATTAGGGGAAACGCCTGTGGAGAACAGAAAGCAAGAAGGCAGGAGCCGGAGAGGGCTGGGAGTCAGGGACAGCCATGGGAGCCCCACCCTGAGAGAAGGTGGGGAGGGCTGTGGGAGCCACCTCGACTGATAAGGGGTCCAGAAGGTTCTGCACAGTCTCCAGCTAAAGCAGGCAACACATGGCCCACAGACAGCCTGATTTCTGAAGGAAGAGTTCTCTGGAAGCCTTCAGTCTTGCCATCTACAGATGGCCAGGCTGTGTGGTGCAGGGAGGCCCCAAAGAACCTTAGCTCAGCTTTAGGGGTTTCCTTCAGCCCTGTCCAAGGGGCTCAGCAGGGGACAACCACAGTGACATGCTTCCTCATGGCTGTACTCTTTCCTTCCTTCTTCCTTTCCTTCTCCCTCTCTCTCCTTCCCTCCTTCCCTCCCTTCCCATCCCCCTCCATTCTTCCTTCCTTCTTTTTTTCTTCCTTCTTTCTTTCCTTCCTTCTTTTCTTTCTTTCTTCCTTCCTTTCTTCTTTTCTTTCTTCCTTCCTTCTTTCCTTTCCTCCCAACACTTCATATAGATTTTTTTTATCCTTATAACAACTAATAATCCTACCAGCTGGTAATTAGTATCATTATTTAATTATTATTATATTATTATCATTTCTAGGGAGGGAAACCAATCCTCAGAAAGTGAAACGCAGCTAGAGACCCTAAACCCCAGACTGTTCCCCAAGGGAAGGAAACATTTGCACATCCGAGTGTCCACATGGGGAATGGGAGCTCCAGGGCTCAGAGCTGCCTAAGGAACGGCTTTGGAAAAAAGAGTGGGAGAGGAGGAACACAACGACAATAGGGAAAAAATAAAAACAGGCCTTTGCTCTTTCTAGGATACGCTGCTTCCTAGCTCCTGACTGTCCACCAAGTAAAACAGGACAACAGGAAACTCATGCCAAATCATGCCCAGGGCTGTTGAGGGCTCCCTGTGGACTCTCCCTGTTTGGGGATAAGAGCTAACCTCAGGCAGGATAAGAACCAGATTTTTACCCCATACTTCAGGTCCTGAGTAACAGTCCACTGTAACTAGAAAACACAGGATTGGATGGAAGAGAAGCTAGTTTCTAGAAAGTCCCCAAGAAGAAATCGCTTCAGGGCCCTTTCCAGGTTCCAGAAAAGCAGTTTGGTCAACTGTGATCACTGAAGTCCAAGAAAACCTTATTACCACCATGGTGAAGAAAATGTTCATTTTAAAAGTGAATTAAACTTGTACGTAAGATTGGGTTTGTTTTTGTTTTTGTTTTTCTGTTTTGTTTTGTTTTGCTTTGTTTCGTTTTTACACTGTGTGATCGTTAGTTTTAGGCATCAGTTTGGCTCGTCAATGGCACCCAGTCTATAACTCAGGAGGCACAGATCTACAGGCTGCTGCGCGAGTATTTCACAGCCCAGGCCAAAACCTTCAATCGGTCGACTTTAAGCAAAGGAACGTTTCCTCTCTAATGTGAGTGGGCCTCATCCAACCCAACGAAAGGACCTGAGAGCAAAAACTAAGGTTTCCCGCAGAAGAAGAAACTCTGCCTCAACTCTTGCCTGAATTCCCAGCTGGCAGGCCTGTCTACAAATTTAAGACTTGCCAACCCCCACAATCACATGAGCCAGTTCCTCGAAATAAATCTCTTAGGGTACGTGTGGGTGCGTGTGCGTGTGCCTATATGTGGCCTATAGTAAGAGTAGATTACATATTTGGCTAAAAAATATATATATCTTTTTTAAAAAGACAACTTTAAGGGTTGCTTGGGTGGTTCGGTCCGTTAGATGGCTGACTTGGTTTCTGGCTCAGGTCGGGATCTCACGGTTTGTGGGCTCAAGGCCCGCGTCAGGCTCCGCACTGACAGTGAGGAGCCTGCTTGGGGTTTTCTCTCTCCCTCTCTCTCTCTGCGCCTCCCCCACTTGAACACTCTCTCCAAGGTAAATACATAAACATTAAAAAAATAATAAATAAAAATACATTTAAAGAATACATTTAGGAGCACCCGGGCGGCTGAGTTGGTTTCGTGTCGACTCTTGACCTCGGCTCGGTTCACGATCTCGTGGTTCATGGGCTCAAGCCCGACATCACACTCTGCTCTGACGCTGTGGAGGCTGCTTGGGATTCTGTCTCTCTTTCTCTCTGCTCCTCCCCCACGTGTGCTCTCTCTCTCTCTCTCTCTCTCTCTCTCTCTCTCTCTAAAGTCTGTAATGCAGCATTGCTGGTCTCTTTGGAAAGTTCAACGCAGCCCCGTCTCTGTGTCAGTAACAGAACCCATCAGGCCGCAGTTAGTCAGAAAGACTGGCTCCCAGAAAGATTTCTGTCCAGCGGGAGAAAGTCCACTGGGACCCTCTGGGTCCTGGTCACAAACACGCTTTTCCTCTTCACATGTATTTAACAGCAGGGAATAAGTTGTATGTGACAAATTCCTCTGCCCAGACTTAAGTGTGCATCTTAAGGTGGTTTTTTTCTTCCTATTTGGAAGACTCCTAGAGACTGCATTAATCTGTCCAAGCTACTACAACGACAAAGTACCAGAGATGTGGTATGTAAACAGGAATAGATTTCTCGCAGTTCTGGAGGCTGGGAAGTCCAAGACCGAGGTGCTGGCAGCCCCAATGTCTGGTGCGGGCTCAGCTCCTGGTTCACGGACTGCTGCCTGCCGCCTGGGCCCTCACAGAGAGGAAGGGACAAGGGGGTTTCTATAAGGACACTGTCGCCTTTCCTGGGACTAATCGTCCCCCAAAGGCCCCACTCCTAATACCGTCACATCAGGGGCTATGTTCCCAACATGTCAATGTCAGGAGGACACAAACATTCAGTCTATGCTAAAGACCATGAAGTAGTCAAACCCCTGAACACACAATCATCACGATAAATTGAGACGCAAATCCATTTTGTCTATGCGGTTAACCACCTTCAGTGATTCCAAAGCAGCCTCCAGACAGAGGAACGTCTGGGCCTGCTGAGGAATGTTCTCCAGCATCCAACCTCCAATCCCCCTAATACTGCCTGCTGCACAAAGCACTCGCGATCTGGTGACTGTTGCCCTAAACGGGTTCCCTGTAGCCCGGCAGAGGCGGGTGAGTCCCCAGGACGGTCAGGAGAAAATGAGAGTCGCCTTCGACACGACAAAAATCCTTCCACTCGGCAACATATTCACTCCACGCAGGTAGGATCCTCCTCAGCGCTCCGTGATCCACAGTGAACTTTGAGGAAGCCTGGAAGACAACTCTGTCTGGGAGCATGCCGTATCCTCTTCTGATTCTATAATTATATTCTGAAGTTTCCACATCCTTTGCCATTAAAGAAACATTACACCCTCGAACTGTGTCTGTTGGCCTCTTTCCACCGAACATATTACCATCCGAATGTGACAAGCACACAGTTGATGCTGTGGGGGGACTGTTAGCAAATATTTCTAAAGAGCTGTAGTTGAGTGCTTTTGATGGAATTCTAACAGGCAGATGTTTTGCTTTACTGTCTTTGGTTTGTTTCACCTGTAAGTCAATCTTGTCAGCAGTTGACATTTGCACCTTCAGACTCAGATTGCTCATGTCTTCCTTCAGCGGCTCTAAATCCTTTTAAGTTTCTTAACTCTCTGCAGATATTATCTCTGCTTGCCTGAGAAGTGTTAAATCCAGGGGTTACTGGTGCATAAAGATATGCTGAGGAGGCAGAAGCAAATTGATTGCAAATGAGGCAGCAGGCCAGGCGGGGTAAGTGCCATCCGTCCACACAATCCAATGGGGGAGAAGGCCAGACGCCAGCCAACTGTGTCTGTCTCATCTTGTGCGGGACCCTGACATATTGAAAGCAGGTTTGGTGCAGCGGAAAGAGCTCTAGACTCGCGATCGTGAAATCTGACCAGGAAACCTTTGACATACACAACGTTAATCTCCGTTTTCTCATCTATAAAGTGGAAACGATACCGACTTGAAAGGATCGTCGTGGGAATCGAAAGCTTTTGTACCATGTCAAGTTTCTATATAAAATGATACGTTAGTATTATTTTTATCGTTTATGAAAGCACATTTTCAATGACCCCACAGTTGGGATTTGATTCCAGATCGGTTTGGGAAAAGCAATCACGTGTCTGCGTCCTCTTTTCTTGTGCAGGAAAATAACGTGGAGTGGAAGGGATAGATATTTAATAATAGCATTTCCAGCCAACTCTTCTGAGAGAGAGAGAGAGAGAGAGAGAGTGTAAGGAGGAGAAAAGCAGAGAGAGAGGAGCCTCTGTGAGACTACCAAGCCCCATTAAACATGGAAATCCCAGGGAGATATTACAAAAATATGTAAATTCTGCAAAAAGATCCAAAGGAAAGAAAAATAGAAAACCTGTAATATTAACAGTTGTAATTCTTATTATAAGCATTAATACATGCTAGTAATAGACTGTCAACAATAGTAAACACTCTACAGGATTGCTGCCATTGTGTAAAATAACTCACTTTTTCATGAAGTATAGATTATTCTCATAGAAAATAATGTGAATAAGGGGGCATTCCGGTGTCGTATGGCTTTGCAGAAATCAAAGCAAACTTTTTCATCATGATAATTGCATGAACATCAAAATGCATTCAATTAGTATTATTCTGTTTTGTTTTCTTTTGAAAATAAACAGCGTATACTGGTTATCACCGTAGAGTTGGACACACATTTCCTGAATGCCTGCTAGATGCCAAGAATCGTTCCAAGTTCTGGGGCCACAGAGGTGAGCACAGTGCGTGACTTCTTTCAGTCTAGTTGTGTGTTAATTGTCTTGTCTTATTTAAATCCTGTAGAACCAATCGATGGACCACCAAATATTTTTGTGTATAAAACTCTGTGTTGGATATCGAGAAACACATCAAGTAAATGTCTCTGTTTGTTCAGGCCACTATAACAGAATACCATACACTAGGTGGTTTATAAACAACACAGATTTATTTCTCACAGTCGTGGAGCCTGGGGGTTCAAGATCAAGGTGCCAGCAGATTCCAGGTCTGCTGAGGCCCGATTCCTGATTCACAGATGGCCATCTTGCTGTGTCCCCACATGTAGGAAGGACTGAGAGAGTTCTCTGGGCTGTTTTTTATGAAGGCACCAGTCCCATCATGAGGACTCCTTCCTCATGACCCAAACACTTCTCAAAGGCACCACTTCCTAAAACCATCACATCAGGGGTTAGGATCTCAACATATGAATTGTGGGGAGAGACACAAACATTCTGTCTCTGTAACAGTAAGTATGATATAGTTCCAATGATCAAGAAGCTAATACTCAAGTTGGTTACACCAAAAGTCAAGAAACAGCCGGAGTGTGATTTCAAAAAATGATAATATTGCCATACACTAAATAAGGTTGTTTAACTAGGAAGTACGAATTTTAAGCAACAGGTACAAACCATTTAATTGACATATGAATTGATCCATAATAGCGGTCTCCTTCAACATTTACCAGTAAAATGTCTGGTAATATAATTTTTCCCATCCTTTGTCACTGTGACCACTCTCGAGATATGTTATATACCCAAGAACATGAGCTCACATCCATCAGACAGCACGAATATATATATATATATATATACAAAAAAAATATATATATATACACACACAAAGCTTCAACACTATAAATAGCATTTCACAAATTAATTCAAAAAGTCTAGAACTGTTTTCAATCAAGAGAAAACATACTTCTACTTTGAGAGAGCTTTTCCAAATTATCAATCAGAAACTAGGCCCATGCTAATTTACGGTTAGTATTCAAATGCAAGATATAATCAGCATAAGGCTAATTCTATGTCAATATGTATTAATTATCCTTCAAACTGTGTTTTAAAAAGCACGTTTATTTGATATGTGTGAAAATTTTGTGTACTTAATCATGTCCATGGTGACTAATTCTATACTGAATTTGGTAGGTGTAATCAGCAAATTTTATTTTATATTTTTAATGAAGAAGACTTAGGTAAAGAGTCATCCTTTAAGGCTGACAATGAATCCGAAAAATTGTGGAGATAATATATCTCAAAATTTGTTTTTTCACCTGGATTACGGCTTCTCATGATGAAATAGGGCTTTTTGAATGTTCAGAAATCACCAAATCTTACCATTAAACAATACTGAAATGAAAGAGAATATTAATTTTTATAATTAGTGTTTATTTAGTAGCTTCTACGTGCAAGGCATTATTCTAGGTACTAGGGGTGTAAGAGAAAAATACCCTTTTTGCAGGGATATAGATATGAATGGGGAGAAATAGGTAAGAAATAAATGCATACATAATAGGTCAGGTATGCCAGGGAGTATAAGAAAAATGAAGCTGAATAAGGAAAAGGGAGAGTGGCACGATGGAATTGCTTTCATTTAGGATGCTCTACGTTGGCATTTTTCATCAGGCAAAGTTTGAGCACAAAGCGTTTGAGAGAGCAAGTCACTGAGATAATCCTGGGGAAAGCGTTTTTTGAGCAACTACAAGGAAACCAGCATAGGTGAGTCCTATGAGCGGAGTAGGTATTAAAAGGATGGGGACAGGAGCGCTGGGGTGGCTCTGTCGGTTAAGGATCCAACTTCGGCTTAGGCCATTATCTCACGATTCGTGGGTTCAAGCCCCACATCATGCTCCGCACTGATGGTACAGAGCCTGCTTGGGATTCTCTCTCTCTATCAAAATAAATAAATAAGCTTTTAAAAATAAATAAATAAAAATAAGATAAAAGAGGGCAGATGGCAGGGGGCAAGGCAGCTGAGAGGGCCATGTAGGGCTCCGAGCTTTGGATCTGGGTGAGAACAGGGCCACGGAAGTGTTTGGGTGACGAAAGGGGCACAGCTGGGGGCACCTGGGTGGCTCAAGCCCAAATCTTGAGCCCAACTCTTGATTTCCGCTCAGATCATGATCTCAGGAACCCTGAGACGAGCCCCACGTCGAGCTTGGGATTCTCTCTCTGCCCCTCTGCCCTCAAAATAAATAAACAAACACTTAAAAAAAAGGCAGGGGGACACAGCTATTTTCTCTGGACAACAATCTTCTACAAGAAGGTACAAATGGAAGCTGGAGCCCGGCCGAGATGTTATTTTAATAGTCAAGACCGGAGACAACGATTGGGTGAAGATTTGGTGGTAAACGGGTTGAGATAGGGTCAGGATCCCCGTAAATGTTGGAAGTAAAACTATGGCCGGGCTCTGTTGGTGGCCTGCACCAGCGGATGACAGAGGAGCACAGTGTAACTCCAGGATTTGGGTACCACCTGCCGCTTGCGGAGAGGCAGGGGACTGAAGGATGCGAAGCTCGGGTGGCCGAGGGGCTCGACCAAACACCACATGTGTTCTGTTCCACAGACTGAAGAAGACCCACTCGGAACTGTCAGGTAGCCAAAATCTGGAGCTCCAGCAGTAAAATAAGGTAGGAGATATCAATTTGTGGGTTTTCAACATATCTGATAATACCTAAAGTTAGGAGACTAGGTATTTAAACACGGCAGAGAATTTCCTCCGCTTCTGACTGTGTTTGTCACAATCCCACATCACGCAATGTACATTCCTTTATGAGTAGTATTGCCCATGTCAGCTGTAAAACAAGCATCTATCTGAACTTGTAAAACCATATTTTAAATTTACTTGCGGGGCGTCTGGGTGGCTCAGTTGGTTAAGCATCCAACTTCGGCTCAGGTCATGATCTCATGGTCCGTGGGTTCGAGCGCCCCGTCGGGCTCTGTGCCGACAGCTCGGAGCCTGGAGCCTGCTTGGGATTCTGTGTCTCCTCTCTCTCTGCCCCTTCCCTGCTCGTGCGCTATCTCTCCCTCTCTCAAAAAATAAATAAACATTAAAAAAATTAAATTAATTTGCAATATTCTGTTATATGAATAACATTGTGATAACCTTAACAGAAACTATGTAAAGAAAATCTAACACCAAACCCCCCCCCACCCCCGCCAATATATTCCAATTTATCTGTGTTTCCTTCTAGATGACCTTGTCCATACAATTATTTTGGAGTTTTAACCATTCTTTTGATGAAATTGTTTATTTTTCTATTGTTGACATTTATATCTGAAGCATCATCCCTAATTATAGGAGGCTGCCTGGTGTTTACCACATTTTGGCTTCGTGCATGGTGAAGGAAATATGTCATAATCTGCTTGATCTTTACTCAAATGCCACATTATAAATTGTTCAGAGGAGTGCCAACAGTTATATTTGGGGGCCCTTCCAGAGGACAGCATGCAAATACCAACAGTATGGCTCTGTGATGTTTTATGTGTCAACTTGACTGGGCCACGGGATGCCCGGAGGTTTGACTAAACGTGATTTCTGGGTATGTCTGCGCGAGTGCTTCTGAGCGAGATTAGCATTTTCGCTGGTGGACTCAGCGAGACAGATTGCGCTTCCCAGTGTGGGAGGCATTTGCCAATTCACAGAGGGCTTGCACAGAACCAAAGGCAGAGGAAAGGAGACTTGGTCCCTTCTTCGGATGACGATTTCAGCTGGAACATTCACTGGTCTTCTCTTGCCCTCAGACCGTGATTTACACTATTGGTTCCCCTGACTCTCCAGCCTTTGGACTCAAACTGAATTGCACCCCCAGCTTTCCTGGGTTTCTCGCTTGCAGACGGCAGAATAGGAGACGTGTCAGCCTTTACAACGGTGTGAACCAATTTTTCTTAATAAATATTTTCATCTATACAAAATCAGTCTGTTTCTCTGGAAAACCCTGACACCGGCTCTCCCTGAGTAGAGACACAAGAAGTGAAATTATATATATATATATATGTATATATATATATATATATATATATATATATATATGTAGTGTAAGCTTCTTCTCCAGTAGAAAACACACCGACCAGGAAGCATGACCAGTAGTCGCCAGTCCTGTGCGTGCCATGAACTGGCTCTGTAGCCCGCAGCAAGCCACTGAGCCTTCTCACCTTCTTCACTTAAGAAAGGAGGAATCGGACGTTCGTAGTTTCCACACCTCTTTAAAAAAATAAATATGGAAACACCAGATGTAAAGAAAAAGGAAAAACAAAAACGGATCCTAGAGTAATTTTGTTTATTTATCCTTGGTGGAATTCGGTAGAAAATTCTGCCTGGTTTAAGGCATCACTGAAGAACCACCACCCCTCAACACACACACACACAGAGCAGAAAGACTGATTTGAAACCTTCGAAATTCCACAATCATTAGGATTCTGTTTCCTTCTCAAAGGGTGCTTACGATTTTAAGATGCTGTGTAGTAAGTTTCAGGGATTAAGGACAAAGCCTTTGTATCAAACAGGGTTGAGATCCATCGTCCACAAGCAGTCATCATGCACCATGACCTCCACATGGATCCGCAGAGGTGGGAGTACGGGATGTGCCCAGAAATTTAGCTCTTTCTTCTCTTATGAATAAACAATAGATGGGCCAAGGAGTGCTGGTTCTCTATGAAACACTTTTTCACTCCAAACAGACAAATGCATCACTTATCCCACAGTCCTCAAACCCTTCTGATTGCAGCTGTATTTACTTTAAAGAAACAGAAAGTTAAGGGAATCTCCTCTGCACTTAAGGAGGAAGGTAAGGAAGAGTCTGGAGTTTGAGAAGGGAGCCTTTTCTGCCCTGTCTTTCCCAGGGGACCCTTCTGCTGCCACCGTGAAGGCAACTCTTCACTCTCTTGGAAACCGCTCAACTTGTACAGAGTGTTTCACCAACGATTAAAAAAACAAAATCTGAGGAAGGTTAAATTCTCCTCTCACAAATGATACAGTGTAGAAGAAAATGGCGCCTTCCACAGCTTCATTGTCAATATTGCCATAGAAGAACGTGCCAATCCGGAAAAGCGTCCTCCTTACTGCCCATCACCCTTTCAGCTCACCCTCCCACCCCCATCAACCCTGTTTGTTCTCTGTATTTAGGAGCCTCTTATGGTTTGCCTCCCTCTCTGTTTGTATCTTATTTTTCTTCCTTCTCCTATGTTCTCCTCTTGAGTTTCTCAAACTCCACATATGAGGGAAATCATACTTCTCTTTCTCTGACTGACTTATTCGCTTAGCATAATACACCCTAGTTCCATCCACCTTGGTACAAATGGCAAGGTTTCATTCTTTTTCATCACCAAGTAATATTCCATTTGTGTGTGTGTGTGTGTGTGTGTGTGTGTGTGTGTACCACATCATCTTTATCCACTCATCGTTCAATGGACATTTGGGCTCTTTCCATCATTTGGCTATTGTTGACAGTGCTGCTATAAACATTGGTGTTTTACTCCTGAAGCCAAGACTACACTCTATATTATCTAACTTGGATTTAAGTTTTTAAAAAATTAAAAATAAAATATAAATAAATAAATAAATAAGCCCAGCATGTTCTTTGTTACTATTCTGACTTCCCATCAGATTTTTATCTTAGTTCAAACTTACTCAAATATCAGTATTCTTTCTCTTTGAAAAATCCTTCTTTATTACCATGGGTGTTTTGGCTTTGTTTTCGATTTATTTATGTATTTATTTATTTATTTTTGTGACAGGACATAATTTTTAAATTTCTATTTAGGTTGTTTCAAACACATTCAAATTCATGCTTAGTTCGCAACAGAGAAACACTAGCTTCATCTACCTTAAAGTAGAGTTAAAGAAGTAATAAGATGTCCGACATCGGCTCAGGTCATAATCTCACAATTTGTGAGTTCGAGCCCCACATCGGGCTCTGTGCTGACAGCTCAGAGTCTGGAGCCTGCTTTGGATTCTGTGTCTCCCTCTCTCTATGCCCCTCCCCTGCTCATGCTCTGTTGTTCTGTCTCAAAAATAAATAAACATTAAATAAATAGATAGATAGATAGATAGATAGATATTTTATTTCCTAATGAATCTCAAACAGAACAGAGCCATTTGTTTTGTTAAAGTAATCTCTATGACATCAATTCTAAGTTTCTTGAAATCACATGATCAAAAATTACCGCAAAGGGTAACATCGAACTGTTCGCTAAATGGGAGTCTATTTTCTCAGAGGAGACTGCTTCAGTTGTTTTCAGTCCCTTTGATTTTTAAGTCCTATGGTCTTTTAATTGATATGCTGAATTGAGTCTTTAGGAATGTGGGTAGAATGGAAATCTTTAGTAAATCCAAATTCAACCCAATCCTCCCCACCTTCTGCTTCCAGAAGTTAATTCTCATGCTCTCGATAGCTCCCTCTTAATCAGCATCAGGAAATCTGTCACTACGTTGTCGGGAGGACTCAACTTCAAGGAAATGTTTGGGAAGGAGGAGGTGGAAGAAGGAAAGTCCCAAATAAATGTACAATGAGTAATAATTACAGGCAAAAAATATGTGTATATATATTTCAAAACCTGTACTTGCAAAATTTCATTTTGGAAAGAAAAGCCTATCAAAGCATATCATTTTAATTATACTTCTATTACCAGGGGACTCTGAAAGTGTATATTAAATTAATGGAATGGATTGCCTTGGTTCCACAGTGGTTATTAGCAGGAAGAGCTCCCAGTTTTCTTATTATGTACATCACTAACTTTAATTGCATTAGGCTGAGCTGGGAGAGCTATTTTTAGGAAATATTTCATCCACAAAACAATTTCTGTTGGCTCTCTGCCTACCGCAGCTCCAGGACTGAGGTCTCTCTCATAAACGTGAACTTCTTATTTCGGTCAGTCAGGCTTCAGCACACTCTAACTTATGAAAACTACCCAAAATGACTCTGGCCCTAGAGGTCCTGCGAGGACCTGGTGAAGCAAGAAGGCCAGGTTTCCCCTGTGGGCAGGCCACACTACACGTGTGTGTCACAGTGCCTGGAGGCCCTGGGCTCCGTGACCCACGTCAGTGCCCGGAAGGAATGGGCGACGACACACCCGGGATTTCTGCAGGTAGGGGACACGACCGCCTGCTGACTCCAGAATGGGAAGATTTTATGAAACAAAAAACGTAAACTCACAGAGGAAATTAGCTCTTCGCTTTTGTGCCCAGTAACACACTAAATCTGGCTTCAAATCGCCGTTGAACTCCAGGGTTGGTAAGGACAAGACCACTCATTAAAGTCATAATATTTCTGGCATCGAGGTCTTGAGCAGACTGTAGGGATTATAAAATTAGGAGATAATTTAGAAATTCTTATTCCAAGACCTCTACTTGATATATAAGTCCACTGAAAGCAATTGACGCATTTGAGAAGTAAAATTTGTCAGTCTCTCATAATGTGCAGCTTCAACCTAACAAACCATCCACCATAAACATACCTGTATGCAGGCATAAAATATGGACCGAGATATGTGCAGCATTGCTATAATTAAGAAAAAATATGAAAAATATGAATAGTTCAAATAAGGACTACTTAAATCAAGGCATATTAAAACTGAAACATCATGGAGTTTAAAAAAAAACATATAGTATAGATCATATAAAAGTTCTACAATATATATTAATTGAAAAAGTAATTAATTATGTAATAGTATATAAAGTATAGCCCTATTTAAATAAAATAAACTATGCAATGTAATTTATAAATTTTGTAACATATGCAAATAATACATTTCATGTATCTGAAATTTATATCATGTTTCTATACATACTTTACATGTATGAAATAGATATGGACATACATAGATTTCACGTATGTGAAATTTAAATTTGGTTTCTATACACTCTTTACATATATGAAATAGATTTTGTATATATATGTATATATATTACTATGTACATACATACACACATACATAACTTTAAGGAAGATTAAATAATAAACTTTTAATAGAAATGGAAGATGAGTTTGAAGACAGAGTAATGGGTATGGGTATTATTCTTTTTATTCTATACTCTTTTACATTTTTAAATTTTACCCATACAAACCATATATTCATAATTTACTTGTGTAACCAGAAAACACATACAAATTGAAAAGAAACTAGAACAAATAGAAGTTCGTTGCACACTGAAGTCACTCCACTAATTAGCGGTAGAGCCAAAAATGAGATCGAGAGAGGATGAGATTTCTGGAATACAATCATTCGTGTTACAGATCTTTGCACTGAGATGGATCCTAGGTGTTAGTAACAATGGCAGACCCTTACTTAGTCCTTACGAGTCACACCCCTGCTTCAAATGCTTTGTGCATAGTAATTTATTTAATCCTCAAAATGAGCACATGACTCAGTAGCTATTATTATCCTTTTGGTAAAATGTTTGCAATGCAGCCACCATAACCCCCACCCCATACACGTGTCCTACAACTGCTCCTTCCCACTGACTCTGAGTTTGGCTTTGGTGAAAAGAACAATGACAAAAGCCACCTAAGTAGAATCCGGAAGAGTGTCGCAACTTAAAGCCTGTCTGCCCTGGCAGCTGGGATCCTTCCACAACCATGTGCATGGGACGAGACTAGCGTCCTGGAGGAAGCAAGAGCACTCCGAGAGAGTTCGAGCCCCCCTTGCTGAGCCAGCATCTCAGCCGAGACCTCAGCCATGGGAAGAAGGTCCTCCCAGACCTCAGCCTCAAGCCTGCCAATGAACACAGCCTCTATTTCAGAGACAACCAAACTGAGGTCACCTAATTGGCAAATGGCAGAGCTAGGAACCAAATCCAAGCAGTTGTTTCCAGAGTCGAGGCTCTTAATCACTAAGCTATTTATCTGATTGGCACTTACAATATGGCAGGAAAAATACACGTGTGTAATGGGACGTGGATGTGTCCCCACCTTCGCTGCTCGGCAAGGAAAAGGCCAGCGAGGTGAGGCCAGAGGACACCTGGCTTTGTCCCTCACTTGCACCAGATTATCATGCTCTATCATGAGATGTCGTGACTGAAGGGCAAGTCCTGGGTATCCTGGATAAAGATCTTCCTTCCCTCTTCCTCCCTTTCCTCTCTCTCCTCCCCCTCCTCCTTCTCTTCCTTTTCTAATACAAATCTGGGAGACTCTCTAAAGGCCATCTCTTCTAACTCGCAGGCTGTATGAGCCCACAGCGGGATGTTGAATTAGCCTTCCTAGCGTCTTGCTAAGCAAAGGGATGGAATTCTGGCAGTGGGACTTCGGGCGTTAGGCCAGGTTGAGGGGATGCCCTTCGTGGAGCACTGGCATCACACTGTGCCTTCCCACCTGTTGATGCTTACGATCTTCTGTCAAGGATCAGTTGGTCTGAACAGCCAATGGGGCCAGGAGGAAACCCCTCCGATGCTCAAGCACATGAAGACGATCTCTGAGCGTACAACTACCACAGGTCCAGACAGACGAGAAGGTTCAGACAATCCTCACTGCTCTCAGTGAGCGTGGAAAACCAAAAAAGTTCCTCAAAACAGAACTCAAACCTTGGCATTGAGCGGTGCAGAGCACTTGGAAACCAAATGTCTCCCACGGAAAATTGTATTGAAAACAAGATTAACAGTAATAACTCATCGGCACCTACCGTGTACCAGGCACTGGCAATAATAAGCACAGAAATGAGAATGAGAGTGTATTATTATGGGGACAGGGAGCTCGCATGGCAATTGGCTTACTCACATCGGCACCAGAAGTGTGAAATTATGTCTACGGCTGACTCCATATTCCTCCCAAGTCCCCACACACCACACATGCGTGTTGCTCAATGGTTGGGCTCAGTGTCTCTCTGCCCCCCCCCAACCCCCGCCCCGCTGTGTCCTCTCTACGTTGCCTTCTGAGGGAACAGGAAGGGGGATTCCACGGCATCATGTTTCCAGGGCTGGTCCTTCGTGCGCCTGGGCTTACGGCCGCCGAGGTCAGCCGGAATATACAGCTGAAGTTTTCATGCTGTTTTCCAGATACTAGGTAGCTACTTAGACAAAGTCTTAGTGGAAATTAAAGCTTACACGTCATTCTGAGCTGCTGGCTTCCTGGTCAGCTGAAAAGAAAAATAAGTCGTCGTCAAATCTAGTTGTTTTATCCCCATCCCGCCCAGATGAATCTAGAAGACCATTGAGTTTTCCATGGCAGGTGCTGCTTCTGCTTTTCTTCTGCCTCCTCCAGCGAGGCGACCTGTCTTCCTCCGTTTCTTGTATGGGATTCTTTCACCGTGCTGACCATTCTCTGAATGCAGCTGACAGGCTCAGGGTGACATCCTCTAGGGGATCCAGGCGGTTGTACAGCTGCCCCCGCGTACTCTCCTTCACCCACTGCACGCACAGTAATTCAGCCTCGGGTCGCACTGACTCTTTTTGAAACCACACTGTGGCGTTTAATCTTCCTCATTTTCATGTGACCCTCTACGACCCCTGAAACTCGTTCATATGATCTCATGCCAAGCCGAATCTCCTCCTTTGTTTCGTATTTCTGTAATTTTTGTTGGTTTGTTTTAAAACGCACGTTCTCATGTTACTCCAGGTCAAGTGCATCTTATTTGGTTTGCCCATTGTTTTGACCAACGAATAACTTTCTTGATCCTGATACTTCTGGATTTCCTTGGAACACAACTCAAGGAACTGGTTAAAAACCATCCAGGGTTTCGTTCAATTTAAGACACCAGGTAAATATATGTTCAACTTCTTTGATGCCTTATGAAAACACTGTGAGCGGAGGGACAGCTCCCGTGAGACTAATTTCCCATTTCTGCATAGTTAGGAGTATAGCAGGCTTCTCCCTTCACGCCCACTGGGAAAGATAGCTTTGTTCTCACTGTATACGTTTCGCACTGTGTTTTCTTTTCCCCCCAGAGATAAAAATTGATGGAGATGTCAATTCATGTTTTGCAATGAAAAGTCTGTCAATGCCACAGATCAATGATATGCTGTGTAAAGAAAATGTAATTAGGCAAATCCAACAGACACCATAGTAAACTTACACTGATTTTTTACTCCAAATTAGCATCACAATAACTAATATTTAGCACACACTTTGCACTGTATTCATTCTCTAGCTGATAAGATAGCAGGATTTGATAATTTGTAGGAAGGTGTTGCTGTCTCACTATAAGGATGAGAAAACTAAGGATTATATATATTTGCAAGATAGTATCACATAGGCTTGTTAATTGTTGCATAAAAATGTCTCTCTTTTTTAAATGTTTATTTTTGAGAGAGAGAGAGAGAGAGAGAAAGCACAAGCAGGGGAGGGACAGAGAGAGGGAGACAGAGAATCCAAAGCAGGCTCTGCGCTGACAGCAGAAAGCCCGATGTGGGGCTCAAACCCACAAACCATGAGATCATGACCTGAGCCAAAGTCAGACGCTTAACTGACTGGACCACACAGGCGCCCCTTATGTAAAAATTTCAGTGGAGGGATATCTAGTTTATGAAACTGAACTTAATATTCTTCCCCAAATGAGAAAAATTGATGATGATTTAAACCAAGAAAAGTTATTAAATTTAACAAAACACAATAAATATTCCAATTAAATTAAATTTTTTAATTCTATATTGCTTAAAAGATATATAGATATAGATATAGATATAGATATATAGATATAGATAGATAGATAGATTAACATCTAAGGAGAGACGAATATAAAAACTAAGGAAAGGAAAAAGATAAGGTAAATAAATCTAGTACATGTCCCCTAATTTAAGACAAAGTAGACTTATGGTAAAAACAAACAGACAAAAATACTACTAGAAAATAAGGAGGATACTCCAAAATGATGATAGAGTCAAATCAACAGGAAGACACAACAGTTTTAAATATACATGTGCTTAGGGGTGCCTGGGTGGCTCAGTCGGTTAAGCATCCGACTTTAGCTCAGGTCATCATCTCACAGCGAGTTCGAGCCCGGCGTCAGGCTCTGTGCTGACAGCTCGGAGCCTGGAGCCTGCTTCAGATTCCGTGTCTCCCTCTCTCTCTGACCCTGCCCTGCTCTCACTGTGTCTCTCTCTCTCAGAAATAAACATTTAAAAAAATGTAAATGTACCTGTGTTTAATAACCCAGCTTGAAAATATATAAGGCAAGACTTGATATAATTCAAAGGAATTAATAGCAACTCTAGAGTCATAACTGGAGATTTTGACACCCCTCTCCAGTCATGAAATGAACTGCTGCTGGACGTAACAGTGTAGAAGACACTCAGAAATATATTAAATCAATGTAGGTGTTCACCAATACTGTATAGTTTCTTTTACATGAAGTTCAAAAATGTCCAACTCATCCATTGTGATTCAAGTCAAGATTGTGGTTTCCTTTGCGGAAGAGGTAAGCAGTGACTAGGAGGCAGTCCAAAGAGGATGTGTGGTTCTCTTGCTCTTTGTATTTCTAGATCTGGGGGTTGTGAACGACGTCATGAAAATCTATCGACTTGCGATCTTACGATGACTGTCTTCTCTGCACATTTGTCCAAGTTCTGCAAATAAGGCAAAGCATTTTACTCTTTTACTCTGCACCCTCCCAAGTTGCCTCCCAAACTTTGAAGAAATTTGAAGATGTGGCCATGCATCTAATTCCCCCCAAACCCCGAGCTGGGCCTTGTGAGCTCAAGGTATCCCCGGCTCACTAGGCTGTAGCCAGACTACTCCACAACTTTCTTGGACGTGCTGAAGCAACTCCCTGGTACCATTTTGGATTTTCTGGTTCCTCTTTCAGGAAGACTCTTCTCCCAAAGATTATAATTGCTTGATCTCCCATTCAGGTTGCTGGTGAGACTTTATGAGAAAGGCCATCCCTGACAATCTTATCTAAAATAGAAGCCCCCTTCAATTTTTTTTTGCTCTACTTTATTGTTCTTCACAGAACTGAACACTATTTCATCTTATATTGTGTGTCTGTTTGTTTATTTTACGTCTCCTCCCATAGAAAGGCAGAGTGATTGCACATCTTTTTCATTGCTATATTCTTAGAACTTGGGATACAAGAGGTATCACTGTTGAATAATTGATTGAATGAATGAAGTGAGCTAAAGTCTCATCTTTCATAGCGAGCAATTAACAGTCAACATCTGAATTAATACTATGAGCGTATTATTTAGATATAAAGGTAACTACCAGAACTAAAAGAAAATGTGGTGAGATGTGGCTGCTTTGGGGGAGGGGTGGAAGGTGGGGGTGAGCAGAGGACAGTTTCTCACCATGGCGAACTTTTGTACTATTTACTATTGAACCAGATGCATTTATTATGTTTTAGTATTAAAATAAGGAAGAAATACAACGTATCAGGGCCTCCGTTCTACGTTGTATTATTTTGCACCAAACATACACTCTTTTTACCAGCCTGCCATCCTTGGCTAAAAAATTGTTTCCACCAGATGCTGCTGACATTAATGTCATTACAATATTGAAGCCTTGTTAAGGCCACAGTAACCTTTACGACTCCAACGTGATTGTTCTGAGCATGAGGCAAAGTCTCTTCCCCGGCTATGGCGGGATCCTACCTGAGAATGCGCCTCTGGATGACTGGTTGTGTATAATGAGTAACTCTCGTTTTCAAGGCCTGTTGAAAAGGAATGAAAAGTGAACCAACGTCCTCTCCCTTCCTACAGCCACGTCCTGCTGTTCACCCTCAACGCAAACATCTGGACATATGCAGCCTCCCCACAAACATACAGGAGAACAAAAACAATTAACTAAATAATTCCACACAAGGAAGGCAGGAGGGTATAGGGAGACAGAACATCACTTATTTTTTTTTGTCAGCAGAAGAGAGGTTTCCATCTAGAATGTTTACGTGTGCGAACTCCTCATCTAAACAGACTTTTTTATTTAAATAAGACCCTCAATATCATCGTGAGTGAAAAAATGGTACCACCATATGTACATTTTGTTGGATCTTATATTAAGGGTGTCACATATAAAGGATGTGAAGGAAGCTCTAATTTTCTTTACCTCCCACGTATCTTTGATGGGTTGTTCTATAATGTGTGACAAGGCTTTGAAAATCATTAGGTCAAAGTTCAACAGGGAAGAAAACCCAATCAATGTAAGCATTGCAGACTTGTATTTTCTTAAAGGCACACGTGTTGGGATTTTTTTTTTTTTTGCACTTCTCTCTACAACCCCAATTTTCTCCAAGAAAGAACAATCTAATCATTCTGTCAAGAAAATCGAACTGATTACAGCCACATGGTGTGTCTTCTACGAGTGAAAAGCACAGAGCTGTTGTGTGCCGGGGTTTTGTTCTGTGATCTCGGAGGAACAGGGACATGGGTCGCAGGACCTATCACACCTTCCTCATGCAGCACCCCCACAGTCCCGTGGCATCACCCACCCTTCAGTACGTAGAGCGGGTTCCCCTTCTGGGGACCTTTGCACGTGCGAGGCATTCTCTTCTCTTGGCTCCGACCCTGGCTGGGTCCATCATTTCATTTGGGCATCTGCTGAAGAATCAAATCTTGCCCCACAGCCTTTTCCTGTGTCCCCCCCTCCCCATCCCAAAGCACGTGTGTGACCCTCTCTGTATATACCCTCGCCTCGTTTCGTTTTTTTCTTAGCACTTAACACCCTGTAATTATTTTACCGAGGTGTTTTCTTTTCCTTTGTGTTTAGTCTCCTCACTGGACTCTGAGCTTCAAAAGGTGGGGACTCTTGTCTTTTTATCCCCTGCGGTACCCCACGACTAAAGCATCTGACACGTGAATGGGAGACAACAAAAGCCTGCTGGGTGAGTAAATAAAGAGGTGGACTTACATGGAAGAAGTCTAACAGCAGATGTATCAGAAGAAGCACAACATGACCAATAACTAACTGTTGAAATGGAATGACATCCTGTGTTTTTCAAATAGTTGTCCCGGTTTGCAGAGTGCTTCCGTGTTGGTTATCCCATTCGATTCTATCAACAACCCCTGGTTGAGAGCAGAAGAGAGAGGTTCTTAAGCTTCACGCAGCTTGTCCTAAGTCAGCCAGCTGGGGAGCCCAGAACCCACTGCCCATGGCCCCGACCAACATCCGTTCTCCTGCAGCTGCGATTAGGACCTCTGCCTGTGGCAAAATTTTTATAAGCTCTGGCGCTTCGCTTCATTATAATATCAGTATCTGCACAGAACAAAACTCTCTGGCAGATCTCCCAAAGCCTTGGTTTTGGAGGTGATCTTCTCCCTCGTCCTGCCACTGCTGTTGCTGCCTGCACTAGCACTTATCCCAGATCAGTGAAACATCCAGTTCTATCTACACCAAAAATCATTGGCACTTGAGTCGGTCCACATACAGATACGTGTTTTTAATGGATGCATTATTATTTCTCTGTACTTTAGACATTCAGACATTCATCCCTGACGAGATTGTTGATGGCTGCATAAATCTGCAAAAGGAATAGAATGATTGTGTCCTGTCAGTGGTTTCCTTGAGATCAAACAAACAAACAAAAAAACAAACAAAAACCCAACCTAACTCAGTATGACTTACTTGCCCCAGGTCCAGGGTACATCTTGGACTGTTGGGACTTAGGAATGTGATAGCAAGACAAAAGGACCCAGGAATTGGGTAATATAACTCCACATGTTGTTCAGATTCCTACAAAGATGCTACATAACTTAAAAAGGGAATTTCATTTAGGACCAGCTAATATAAAATGGTATATATGATTTATTTATTTGAAATGTACACACACGCACGCACACACACACACACACACACACATACACCTTGTTCAGCTACCATGACCTCTCATCTGACCACAGAAGGACTGCGACAAGAGCGTCCCTCCACCACCACCCCCCACCCCGGTGACAGAGTATGTTTTTCTAAATCTCCCTTTCCTTTCCAGAACCGTGAGACTGACAGCAAGTCACTTAACTCTGTCCAGCAACAGCTGTGTGGGTTTTGCATAATTAATTATTTATACCAAGGCAGACACAGTAATTAACATCCAGATGAATATGATATTCTGATCAGAAATACTTGTGCGTTTCAGCCGTCCCTCAAGCAAGTAACTGTCAAAACTGGACTGTTTGACAGAGTGGGGCCTGCCAAAAACCTCCCAGACATCTGTTCTGTAACAAAAAGAACAGATTCTCAAAGCAGCGTGTACATATATTCACTGGTTTCGGTAGGCAAGGAAGAGCTGATTACCTTTTCACAATTTCCGGTCAATTTTGTCTTGTTCCAAGAACATCACTCAGCGTCTCACAGAAGGGCTGAATTTTAAATGAAGTCTGTGTTTCTGGAAGTGCCAGCCCTGCACGTGTAGATGGATAGAAGACCCTTTGCAGTTACTGGTCAGATCTGTGAATGGAAGGGTCGCGGAATGACTTTCATCCTTCCACAGCCAGAAAACCAACAGTGCCTGTGAGTTATTCTTAACAACCAACTGGCTACTTGAGACCAAATTATATTTGCCACTTGTATGGAAAATGGGAATCCATCATGTATATAAGTTACAGACTTCTCTAGAAAATGTGGGGAAATGTCACCAACCAGCAGCTTGATCGTGCTGCACATATTAATACGGGGCCTCCAGTGTGGCTCACATTGCTTCCTGGGCACAGTTGGATTGAGATGCTTGCCTGGCCATGTTTCAGTTCAAAGTGGAGTGGCTGTTGCTAAGAAATATAATCACTGGCGATGGGGACTAATACGACTACATGGATTGGATTATTTATAATCCAATTAATTATTTTGAAGTCAACCAGGAAATCTAGATTAGGAATCAAAAGACCTAGATACTAGTTTGGTTCCATCTCTTAGGACCATTTTGATATTGGGCCAGTCACTTGACTGTCATGAATATCCAAACGTTTCCTCATCCATAAAATGGGAACATTTTACGAGATAAAATATAAGTTTATCTCATTTATAGGTAATGCTTACGAAAGCTTTTTGGAAACTCCTGCCATCTATGTGGTAATGCCAAATCATGGCAATATTTCAGAGAACCCTAACCCTTGTTTCACTTTCTGGTATCAGCAGACTCATTTTGGGGTTTGCTGGATGTAGCAAGTAAAAATACAAGATGCCCAGTTGAATTTGAATTTCAGGTATATAATGAATGAATAATCAGCATCAGTGCGTTTTGTGTCATATTTGGAAAACATTTACATGTAATTTATTTGCTGTTTCCATGAAATTCAAATTTAGCTGACCATCTACATCTAACCAATATTCATCTCATGTTCAACACTACTTTTTGACTTGAACACCATGTCACCTGACAATGCCTGGGAAATTCACACGTTTCCCATCCATAACCAAAAGGCAAAGTGCACAACCACGTATCGTAGAGACACTGAGCCTTTCCTTTCCTTTCACTTGTTTCTCCAACACAACTCAAACAACCTATGTTGTTCTAGCTAATACACCTGTGTTATAGATTACAATGGTATTAAAGCAGACCTTTTAACATTTACCAAAAATAGACACAATTTTTCCTTTAATTGTGCTACGGGCTGGGTAGTACTAATTAGTACTAATGCTTAATAAAGACATTTCTACAGGTTATGTTATATGTGATACCCCAGATCACTCTTAATCTTGGGGGTGGCAAAGTCTATCCCTGTTGGCCTCTCCTCTTATCCCAAGATCAATTAAGAGCAAAGAGCCTGAATGCAAAAGATGAGCCAAGAACTCCAATTTTGCCCAGACTCTACTAACAGTTAAAATATATTATAACCCCTACCGTAGGCATCTTTCTTTTTAAAAAGGGAGGGAGGAAGGATTAAGTGTTTTATTTAAAAGACAGACATGTCAAAATTTATAGATCTGTGTCTAGAAGAGAGAAACAATGAAAGAATTACTCATCTGTATAGAAAATAAACATATTTTACAAATCTGTTTAGTATTGTCACAGATGAAAAAGAAGAGAGAGATGAGGTGTATATTGTGGGGTTATAAGAGAGACCAAAAGAGGTTTTAGAGAGGATCTTCCCACTTAAAGAGAAGGTGGCCCAGCTAATTTGGATCTAATGTTTGGAAACTTTGCAAGCAGAGTGGTCTCGAGTCATATTCCAGAGGAGGGAACAGAATAAACCACAACAGGTGGAATAAGCAAGGCATCACGGGCAACTGTGTTGGTTACACCTGAGTGGGGGACTGGAAAAGGCTGAAGGAATGGCATCTCAGGAGGACTTTAATTAGGATTTTGCCCCATACACTGAAACAATACATGAGCAAGTCTATAGGACTCTTAAGACTCAGCATCCACGTGTGTTGATCTTGGCTGCAGTGGTTGGTAGAAAGAAGTCAAGAAATTAGATACTCTTAATTCTAATCTCAGACCTTATAAACTCATGCATATCATTTCATCTTTTGGGAACTTCATTTCCCTCTTCTGTAAAATGAGGCTATTTATAAAGACTTTCCCGGTTGATTGCCCCCTCAGTATCTCCAAACTCCTCATTCAGGTTGTGTAATTCCTACTTGGAGTGATCATCCTGTTCCCAGGTCCAGATCCCATTCCCGACCTCGGAGAATGGGATCAAGGATGCCTGATAGAAAATACTACACCCTACCCAAAATGAAGGAGGCAATTTATAAGTATAAAAAGGTCCAAAGGAAAGTGGGCTACTTGGTAGAATGTTCAGCAGGATCCTCATAACGTTTTAGCTGCCTGCTTGTTAGTGATGCTACACAGAAGGTTTGTGCATTTGGACTAGATGAACCTTAAATTCTTTCCCAAATCTGAGAGTCTGAGACTCCACCCTACTCTATGAAATGTGTTTTGTTTTAGTTTAGTGTTTTTATGTTCTCCTTCACTAAGTAAGTCTTCTTCCTAAACCTTAACCCTAACTCTAACCCTAACCCCAACCTCCAATTTATCAGTTACTGCTCTGTAGTCTCAGAGTCTTTGTGATTCAGTTCCCTACCATGGGACTCTCTGACGGTATGTGCTTGGCTGTCGTAGAGAGGCGTCATGGACTTCTAGCAACCCCATAGCCTGCTCCTGCTGGTATGGACACCTTAAATGTAACACATGCTGTTAACAGTGTGCTCATGTCTGGTGCATCCCATGGTGGGGAAGGAGGGCTGGCAGGAAGACTTTGGAGTCACTGAGAACTGGCTTTCCAACTCTGCTCTGCCACTTATCTGCTATTCGAGAGAAGATCAAATATTTTTACTGACATGACTCTTTCTCTCGCCGCAAAAATGTGTATTATTCAGAGGGTTAGCATGAGTATTAACAAAGCCAAGCGTGGCAGGTAGAGGCATTGGGTTGATACCGTTCTTCCCATCTTTTGTGGCCATCCTTACTTTCTACTCCTGCACAGAAGACCTTGGCCTTGAACTATAGCTCATCATCTGTCTTTCCTCCAGCCTACAGACTCAGATTAATCCGTTGTCCATCTTTCCACGTTTAGTCGGTGTCAAGATTACTAAAACCCAGGCAACGTAACTGAAAGGTAAGTCCTATGACCTTTCCATAGCTCTGATCCTGTGTTTCGTTTTTGTGGGAATACCGTTCCTCTAGTACTGAACACACAGTGCTTTGGTCCCAGGTGCAAATATATCCTTGAACTCTCAGTGTCACAGCCTCGTTCTCATAAACCTGAGTCTTACAGCAGCAGGTGAGTCTAGGAGCAAACCAACTTAGTCCTCCCTCTGAGTTAGCAGTTTTTGTCCCTGCTAAGTGTTCCAAGTCACTATTTTATCATTTCCCCTCAGTGTATCCACTTGACAACTCAAATTGTAAACTTTGTACCTCTCTTTACAGTAACTTTATTCTTCTGGACTAGAGAAGTCCCCTTTAGTCATCCGCCACCAATTAAATGTAAAACAATGGATTAACAATTAAAATAATGCTTATTATTCATTTTGAGGTGTTTTTCTTCACAGGCAAGGCAAGGCACTCTGATACATTATTTCAAGAAGTCCCTGACAAAGTGAATAGCCACCCATGAGGCGGGCACAGCGTGTGGAAACGAAAGAGATAATTGAGCGGCAACGAAAGAGTTACGCATTTCTGAGTCGCTCATCTGGTGTGTTCACAGAGCATCGCTTTCCATATTAATTTAGGAATATAATCTACTAAGCACACTTCTGAGACTAAAACCTGTGATTTGGGAAACATGTGACTAATCCTCTCACATGCAAATAAACACATGTGCAGTGATTGGAAATAGTGTCTCACAGCAGTGAGGCTGGTCTGTAGGGTCCTCGGAGCACTAAGCATTGTTATGATCTACCTGTGGGAGACCATCTCTATTTGCTGAGTCTGGGATTTGCTTAGTGCAGAAACGTGAGTCAAAGTGCTGCTCTGACCTTTCCTAAGGGAACACTTCCGGCCTTCCTAGAGAATTGTTTAGTTTTTACCATTTCCACCCCAGGCGACTGAAGAAAGCACAAACGACCTAGGAATTGTAACTCGTTAGTTGGTTTGGACAAGATAATCATACAACTAAACACAAATTCAGAAGCCGACAAAATTGTTATTGATGATAACATTCTTGGTCAGTAGTTCACAAACCTACTAGCTGTTAAATATTTGTGCATTTTGTCCCCCTCTTAAATTTAGGATCTTGAGGGCCAACTTTCTTCTTGTCTTCTTCTACATTACCCCTGATGCAAGGAATGATGTTTGGCCAACAGTAAGCGCTTAGGAAATGCAAAATCAACGAGAGATAAAAGGTCTTGTTTGTATAATGCTGTCCAATCGGGAAGAGATGATGTTTTCTCTACACTATGTATACTTCAAACATATTAGTGTATTAATCTGCTGAGAATATATTATAACTGATTTGGAATAAACTCTTTCAACCATAATATCTAAACCTGATCTTGAGATTAAAACACAAGCTTTGTCAACCTGATAAAAGACAAGGGCTTTATTTCGATAATAATGACAATAAAGATTAATTCCTGATGATTCCTAAAGATCAGGGGGAAAATTTATATATACTTATTATGTATCACTTTCAATAGGTGAATCAAGTAATACAATGCTAATGATTTTACGTATGTTGTTCATTTCATTTCCTCAACCAGTTAGAAGGAGAAACTGGGGCTCAGAGAAGTTGAGTAGCTGGCCCAAAGGTGAAAATTTAGTTAGAGGATCCAGGTTTTGAATCATTGTAAAGCGGCTCTAAAGTCTATTTGCTTTCCAGGTAGTTAAAGTGAATTTGGGTCTGTTGACTAGTCCAGATAGTGCAACATTATACGATCAATATATTTCAAAAACGTTTCACCATTTATTGATGTACAAGTATTTGTACTATTTGCCGAGCATCATTCAGTTGCACAATGGATATACAGAACATGGAGGGGACAAAATTGTCCCTCAAGACCCGAAATTCATGAAAGGGGCAATGTACATAGGCATTTACCAACTTGCGGGCTTATGAACTACTGACTTCACTTGGTGAACTTGCATAAAATACCACTTTCGAAAAAGTCTCAGAGACCTTTATTATACTTTAAACAGTGTGCCAGATCACAAATTCATTTAAAATGTGTCCTTACACATTGATCGTCAAAATCGGCCAAGGGTTTTATGGAATGAACAAGGAGACATACAAGACATCGAGGAGAATTGAAGGACGAGAAACTTTTGGTCTAGCAGAACACGCTGTGAGCAGAACACAGCTGTAGGTACAAGCTCTCATTCCGTACAAAGCGGGACACCGGGACCACTTTCAACATCATCAACTAAGAAGTGCCTTTGCGTTTATGTCCCACTCACACGTTTCTGGAGATGTGAGATATATAAACTAGTTTAATCCTCACAAGAATCCCAGAAAACTCAGACAATCATTATCATGCGATAGATTAAAAATCTGAGGCCCAGAGCTAGCACGTGGCAAACTGAGGAATTACACCCTTTCAGTCTGGCTATGGAGTCCACACTGTGCTGACTCTCCCCACCCCACCCCCCCTCTAAGGTTTATTTATTGATCTTTGAGAGAGAAGGAGAGGGAGAATCCCAAGCAGACTCCACATTGCCCACGCAGAGCCAGACTCAGGATTCCAACTCACAAAACCGTGAGATCGTGACCTGAGCCAAAATCAAGAGTCAGATGCTTAACCCACTGAGCCACCCAGGTGTCCCTCTGCTGACTCTTGAATGAAGAGCTGATGTGGACGAACAAGGGAGAGCACGGTGGATGGAGACAGCACACGCCCCACCCAGACACACATGTGCCCGTGTTCCTCAGGTGTCAGAGGTGCTTATCACCCGAACACCTATGAATGTAATTCATGTTCCTTGATTAAAAGAAGCTGGGTTTCGGGGCGCCTGGGTGGCTCAACCAGTTGAGGGTCTGACTCTTGATTTCAGCTCAGGTCATGATCCAGGGTCATGGTATCAAGCCCCACGTCAGGCACCTGCGTTAAGCATGGAGCCTGCTTGGGATTCTCTCTCTCTCCCTCTGCCCCACTCCCATTCATGCTCGCTCGCTCTCTCTCTTAAAAAAATCAGCTTGGCTTCAATAGTTTCAGGAGAATACTTTGAGAAAATTTAGCCTCCATTTATATTTGTTTTAAATCTTAACACATTAAAAATATGGATATTATCTTTAATCTGGCAAAATATATCTGCTAAAAATCTATAGTCAACATCACCTTTTCATTCAAACGTTACCTGGAATTAGAAGAATTCACCTTAAAGGCAGGAACGAGGCAGGAATGTCTATTACCACACTGCTATTTAACACTGGTTAAATACTGGTGCTTCTCTCCAGTGCGGGAGGTCAAAAAGAGCAATTAAAAGTCAAAATCGTTCAAAGACGAGGTTACTCTTAAAAAAGAAAGCCAAAAAGATGCCATAAACAAAGTATTCAATTTGATTTTAAACTAGTGAGTTGAAAAGTATGAAGTCAGCACACAGCAGTCATGATTTAATTAGGGACCCAGAAATTGCCCGGAGTATTTCAAATAGAAAATGGTTTCATTTGGGGACTAGCGGCTATATTAGTTTTCTATGGCTTCCATAACAAATGACCTCAAACTAAGTGGTTTAAAACTACAGAAATATATTTTTCTGCGGTTCTGGAGGCTATACGTCCAAAATCGAGTTGTTCTCTCTGAAGGCTCTGGGGAAAGTTCCTCCTCGCCTCTTATAACTTTTGGTGATTGTTGGCGATCTTAGCCATTCTTTGCCTACCAGATGCATCACTCCAGTCTCTGCCTCTGTGATCACATGACCTTCTCCCCAGGTGTCCCTGTCTGTCTCTGTTTCTTCTCCTCTTCTTACAAAGACACTCGTCATACTGGGTTTAGGCCTGCCCCACTCCATATGACCTCATCTGAATTACTTACACCTGCCAAGACCCTATTTCCAAATGAAGACCCGTCCACAGGTACCAGAGATTCGGATATCAACATATCTCTTCACAGGACACAGTTTGACTACAGAGGCTCATGAAGGCATTGAGAGACTTGTGGAACACAGACCAGGGAAGCCATTTCTGGTTTATGGATCCCAGAAATCGATGTGGACATCTTAGCCACCTGAAGCACCAAAGCAAGTGGATTTCTGATGGATGCCCGGATGTTCACATATGCTGACAAAGTCTCCATGACAGCCTATGTCTTCCATGTAATCAAGTGACACATCCGCTTCTCTTATACCCAGATGCCTCGCGCTCATGCACAGAATCACAGAATCTCACCCACTAAGCTTCTGGCAAGATGTTGTGGGATACACGGCTTCTAGAGTTTCAGCCTCTATTAAGAATGTTGGGGGTGATGTGGGGCGCCTGGGTGGCGCAGTCGGTTAAGCGTCCGACTTCAGCCAGGTCACGATCTCGCGGTCGGTGGGTTCGAGCCCCGCGTCAGGCTCTGGGCTGATGGCTCGGAGCCTGGAGCCTGTTTCCGATTCTGTGTCTCCCTTTGGGGCGCCTGGGTGGCGCAGTTGGTTAAACCGATTCTGTGTCTCCCTCTCTCTCTGCCCCTCCCCCGTTCATGCTCTGTCTCTCTGTGTCCCAAAAATAAATAAACGTTGAAAAAAAAAATTTAAAAAAAAGAATGTTGGGGGTGATGATAAGTATCAGCAGACAATATTAAGCATCATTTACAAAATCAATTGAATTTCTGTTTACCAGCAGCAAACACAAATAATCAATTTAAAATTTTATGGGGCGCCTGGGTGGCTCAGTCAGCTGAGTATCTGACTTCAGCTCAGATCATGATCTCATGGCTTGTGTGTTCAAACCCTGTGTCAGACTCTGTGCTGACAGCTCAGAGCCTAGAGCCTTCTTCTTCAGATTCTGTGTCTCCCTCCCTCTCTGCCCTTCCCCTGCTCATGGTCTGTCTCACTTTCTCTCTCAAAAATAAACAAACATTAAGAAAAATAATAAAAATTGAAAAGGGCACTCATAATAGCAATACATGTAAAACCTAAAAATATTTTTTAAATCTGTGTAATACATTTATGGACAAAATATAAAAGTTTATTGAAATTTAATAATTTATTGAATTTTAACAAAATAATTACGGTTCCCAGAAGATATATACTAATTCATACGAATGTTCATAGAAGCAATCATCCTAATCAAAAAAAAAAAAAAAAAAGCTAAACAAGACCCCAATATCTAATAACAAGTCAAGAAATAAATAGATTATGGTAATATTTATAAAAATGAGTATTCTACAATGGTGAAAATAATGAATTACAGTCATATGTAACCAAAATATTGAATGTTAGAATCCTAACAACGAGTGGAAAAAACAAGGTGTGTAAATGAAATACATGAAATACAAGTCCATTTTATAACATTCAAAAACCAGTTAAAAGGAGCAAGATATTTTTAAATAAAATATAAATATGTGGCCAAACTTAGCTTAAAAGCCAAATGAATGATCAACACAGAATTGAAGCTATTCATTACTTCCAGAACAAATGGAAGGGTGGGATCTTGGTGATTTCTCAGGGCCACTGTCTTCTGGTGCTTAGACTGGTTGGGGAGATCAGGATCGTTCATTTTATTAATGTGCTTTGTATGTGATAATGCTACATATATTGAAGACATCAACTCTTAAATAGTATATACTTTTTTCTGAAATGGAAGAATAAATGACTGAGTGAATAAAAATGAAAGTTATGTTTCTCTCCACATGACAACGGTCACAGTAAATATTCCGCTTAAGATTTCACGTGTCTAGCAACTCAGATTTTCGTCAAGGAAGTAAGTGAGAGTGTGAAATAATTAGATTCAGTCTAGTTGAAGAACCACATGAGCAGGACAAATATCAAAGGTTTCTGCCGGGAATAAAGGAAATGCAGGAAAAGGAGGGTGGTGAACAGGGGAGGAGTATATGGATAATGTGACTTATTTGCCTCTGTTTCTTCAGCATAATAATACTTAAAATGCATGCTTGTTTTTAGACGCAGGGTTTTTCTCCACTTGCATATTCAGTAACATGAAGCAGAGCCTAAAAGTTTTTCATTAAACATGAAAATAATAATAAAAGCCCTATGTTAATTACTCTGTAATTAAATGTTGCATGAATATATAAGTTAACAACAAATATATTTGGTAACACAACACTGACTCATGTATTTCTTTATCTTACCAACCTTTATAGGGCGCCTGGGTGGCTCAGTTGGTTAGGTGTCTGACTTCAGCTCAGCTCACGATCTCGCGTTTTTTGAGTTTGGGCCCTGCCTCGGGCTGTGTGCTGACAGCTCAGAGCCTGGAGCCTGCTTGGGATTCTGTGTCTCCCTCTCTCTCTGCCCCTCCCCTGCTTGTGCTCTCTCTCTCTCTCTCAAAAATAAAAATATCTTATCAACCTTTATAGGCCATCCCTATAGCCAGACACTTGGTTAGGAATGAGGTCACATAAGGGAGAAACAGCTTCAGTTTTTGGTCCAAGAGAGAATCCGGATAGACATAAATACCTAAGAACCCAGTGTGGCATGGGCTGTGAGAGGGATACTATGTAGAGAAGGTCATGGGTACAGCAAAGATGAAACCATTGTCCATGTCGGAGAAAGGAGACAAAAGTTCCTGAGGAAAGGTCATGTTGAACCAGCTTGAAAGTAGCACAGGACTTTTTCAAATAGAGAGAAGAGAGAATGGTGGGTTTCATGAATTCAAATAAGTGCAGATGGCAATGGTATATTTACAAAATTTTAAGAAATGTTGAATGTGCAGAAAATGTGGAAGCATAGGTTGATGCTAGAAAGGCAAAATAGGGCTAAGCCAGGTGGTGATGCCCGTTGTATTGTTCCCATTGGAGGGATTTTATAGAGCAAAGTTATAGGAACCACCAGGCCATTCCGAGAGGAGAAATCATAGCACCACACATGTTGGCCCAGAAAGGTGTCTCCCCATAGTAGGGAGATACACTATAGAGAGAAGAAATTAGAGCAGGGAAGGCATTTATTACAACAATAAATGGAGATGAAGATTTCACTGGGAGAAATGGGCAGCAGGACACGATTTGACAGAAGGAAATGAACACACCAGATTGTGGGACTAAGCCAGGGTGTGGGAAATGGGAAACATCACCCTTGACTTCAGCGTTTGTAGCTGAGTTGTGATGCCATTCACCAATGTCATAGATAAGTCCCCAGGGAAGCAGACTCCAGGACAGCCTTGTGCATGCAAGAAGTTTATTGTGCATAGTACTTGGGATCAATACCAGCAGGGGAGGGAGTCGAGGAAGCAGGATGGAGTTGAAAGAGAACTCCACGTCCCAGAAAAGTCCTAAAAGAGGTGGTAGGTTAAGATGTCCTGCAGAGTTTGTCCTATATTAGTGCATTGCCTTCCAGAAGTATGAGAAATAATTATTTGTAACCTACATTTTTATACCCAGCTGGAATATGGATTAATCATGGAAATTGCAATAAAGAGCATTTTTCGGGTTCACAACTTCTCAAAAATTGTAAGTAACATGCTAAAAGAAGTAGAGTCCACCAAAGTGAGAAAATGAACTCAATATGACATGAAATACAGAAATATAGATATAACCCAGAAAAGATGATGGAAACTCTAGGAAGTCAGTGACGGGAAACCTTACTCCACAGCTGCATAGCAGGCCTATAGGAGAACTGTCCGTAAGGCTGAAATGAAATTTAAAGAATAGCATTTATAAAATGAGGCTAATTTGATACATATGAAGATATAAGAGGAAATTTACCTTTCTAGCATTGAATTGTGGATAAATTAGTTAATGGCTGACAAAAAGAAAAAAAAAAAAACTAAGTAAAAAACTAACTAAATAAATAATGGTTGACATCCAGAAAAGCAAAACACATTGTACAAGAAAAGAAATGTTTTCATACACTAGATGTCTAGTTAAAATAGCATAAACATTTATTGATTCAACAAAATATTGTGCTATATTGGGTTAAGGATCGGGGAAGCCAGGGAGGGCATAACACCCTCCATGTCTGCAGTAGGAGGACAACAAATAAGACTTGAAATTTTGGGCGCCTGGGGGGCTCAGTCGGTTAAGTATCTGACTCTTGATCTCAGCTCAGGTCATGATCTCACAGTTGGTGAGATCCAGCCCCACATCGGGCTCTGTGCTGACAGTGCGGAGCCTGCTTGGGATTCTCTCTCTCCTTCTCTCTTTGCCCCTCCTCTCTCTCTCTTTCTCTCTCAAAATAAATAAATAACCTCTAAAGAAAACAAAGAGTTGAAATATCCTACTGAGAAACAAGCATGAACAAAGCGTGGCCAGCTTCTTTTCTTCATGTTATAAACGTATATGCCCTGTATGATTGTGTGTATGCGTATGAAAAAGAACTCCTCCAAGTGCAGAGGAGTTCTGCCAAAGTTATAAACTTGGGAATTTTCAAGGTATAGAGCTTCAGCTGGCTGTGGCTCTTGGTGACATAAGCGGAGTCGTCTCAAGAGCAGGAGGAAAGTGTGTCCAAGGACCAACCTGGGTGTGATGGGTGAAATGGTGCCTCTGCCCCAAGTTATGTCCTCATCCCCACAACCCACGGAAGTGATTTGTGTTGCAATGATGTGATTGAGGTTAAGACTTTGACAGTTTATGCCTAGAGGCCATCACCAGTCTCTTTATAAGACAGAAGCAGATGGAGTTTTGAGATAGATGCACAGAGGCGGCTACGTGAAGACAGAGCTCAGAGACACATGACCAGCCAAGAAATGTTACCCTTGTCCCGCCCCGCCTGCCCCTCAGAAGTTGGAAGAGGACAGGAACATATTCTTCTTCAGAGCCTCTGGAAGGAACGTGGCCCTGCCAAACTGATTTTGGACTTTGGACCTCCAAAACTGAGATAATACATTTTTCTTGTTTTACCTTGCCAGGTTTGTGGAAGTTTGTTACAGCAGCTGTGGGAAACGAATCCACTAGGGAATACTTCTATTCCAAAGTCAGGCCAAGTGATGGCAAAAGAGGCTGGAAAAAGCGTTTTCAATGATGGCCGTTAGGGAGTCATTGATGACCTTCGTAGAACAGGTGCATTGAAATGGTGAGGGCACTGGGCAGCCGGGGGGGGCGGGGAGCTGACTTTGGATGTGAGGTGAAAATAGGGGGCGCCTGGCTGCCTCAGTTGGTAGAGCACATGACTCTTGATCCCAGGGTTTAAGTTTGAGGCCCACATTGAGTGTAGAGATTTAAAAAAAAAAAAAAAACGAAAAGAAGAAGCAATGATTTCAAAATTCCGTTAATATTAAATATATTTACATATAAGCTATGACAAGGATGGAATTGGGACAGAAAATGGAGGGAACTAGCAATCCCATATGCTGAAGTCAGAGTCAAACAACTGAACCTTATCCATGAGCTCACATTGGGGGATAACGCGGGACACATTCAGAGCACTAGGGAAGGACCAACGTGGATTGGATCCCACCTGGCTTCCCACTTCCCAGTTTATGAGCCGTCCTTGCCAGTTCGTCTCAGCTCTGTGACCCCTAGGTCCTCATCTGTGTATTGAAAGTAATAATATCTGTCCATGGGTCGTTAAGTTTATTAAATAAAACAATGTTTATAACATGCTTGGCATGTTGCCCACGGCATGGCAGGTCCTTGAGTATGTAAGAGTTATTATTCTCACGCTGTTGTATTGTCATTGTTAGTAGTTTTATATCTGAATAGGAATGCAGAGATGCTCTGTAAAAATTTGCACTAACTGGGCACCTGGGTGGCCCTGTTGGTTAAGCGTCCCACTTCAGCTCAGGTCATGATCTCACAGTTCGTGAGTCTGAGCCCCACGTCGGGCTCTGCACTGACAGGGCAGAGCCTGCTTGGAATTCTCTCTCTCTCTGCCTCTCTCTCTGCCCCTTCCCCACTTGTTTTCTCTCTCTCTCTCTCTCTCCAAATAAATAAATAAGCTTTAAACATTTTTTGCATCAACTGCCAAAGACTCAGACCAAAGGCACTAAGTATTATATTACCCTTTTCCCTAAGGAGGTAAAGCTTTTGAAAATCCAGTACAGGTAACAGAGACAAATGGAGGATTGATTGTAACACAGCACTAGTGATCCGCTAACCATCGGAGGTAGAAATCTCAAAATAAAATGCAACATGTCCTTCCTCCTCAAGGAAGAGGAAACAAATTGCATTCCACTTATTCTGCCTGGGTATCTCTACCTCTTAATCAGCACATGTGCTGAAGAGCTGAGCCTTTGCCGCAGCCCAGCTTTCTAAACAGAGAACTTCTCTAAGTTCTAAACATTTTGTCTCAGGCAGGAGAAGCGTATTTGCCAAGAGGTGGGACTGAAATATCTAAATATCGACAAGAGGTGAATAGAAGGAGAGCGGTTTCTCTGAGTAGATAACTCAAAGTGCTGGATACATTCAGAGATAGACTTCAGCATTAAACATAGATTACTGTTCCTTTGTGAACTCCTGACAGTTTTAGCCCGGAAAAGAGCAGACTTAGAGAAAGCATGACAAGGTGTTCACATACCTAATGGGCTGTCACGTAGGAGATGGATTATACACGCACTGCATAGCTGTAGGTGGAAGAACTTTGAAGAATTGAAAGGACCTTCTCCCAACAAGGCAAGAAAAGAGTTTCTACACTGTTACAGATTTCTGGGTGGACACAGGACGTAATGGGGCTCGCAGTATTAGAGCATGTTTGGTCTTACAACAAACCATACTCTTGCAGCTGCCCTTGGTAGATATCCAACTCAACCTAATTAAGCAAAAAAGGACGTGTGTCTATTCCCAGCACCAAAAAGTCCAGGAGTATGCAGGCTTCAAATACAGCTGGATCTAAGGACTCCAATATGCCCACCCTGGAGAAGGGTGGCCATCCCCGGACAACCTATGTGGACAAAGAAAGTTCTGGACCCCCAAGGGCTGCCACAAAGATTGCCGGAACATGGGAGGAAGTTGGGTCCCCAACTCAACTGGGTGGTATTGGGCCTCCAACTCAACTGGGCATAACCATCATCTGGAATGATGTAGCAGACACACATATGTGGGCCCTGCCCTCAGGCTGCTAGGTCACTGGTCCTGGAATCCCGCCGGGAAATCTGCATTTTGAACAAGTGTCCATCCTGGTCTTGTAGAACCGTTTGAGGGTTAAATGTCGTGGAAATGTTAACAATCATTTATCTATTTCACAGTGAATTTGCTGGAGTGAATTGTAAGTGAGTTGGCCAAGATCATGGGAATAGTTAGTGGCAAAGTCAAGAGGCAGATCTCCTGACCTGCAAGCCAGAGTTGTTCCCGGTGCTGTACCCTGTGTTCTCACACAGCGTGTGTGTGCCGTAAGTGTGTACGTGCATTTGTGCGTTTACACGCATGTGCGTGTTTGTGTGTGGGTTCACGTACATGCGTGTCAAAAGGTCAAACCAAGTCATTAGAGCCTGGTTGTCTCTCATCTTTCCAGATCTGCTTTCTCAGCATTTGCTCTGCCCCCTCTGGTCTCTGGTCCTGTTGCCCCACGGTGATGGCAAAGGCCAACAGGGCTACATGCCCCTGGCTTTTGGACTCACATACACCCATCTCTGAACCAATTAGCGCGGCTTGGGATGGCTTACCATCTTGGAAGACGTGGCCTCTTCCCCACCACCGAGTTCATCCCCACCGGCATCTGTGAGGACACGTGATTGCACAGAGGAGGAACGTGAACCAGGGTGCCCTGTCCAAGGAAAAGGGGCTCTAGATTTTCCAAAACAGTCAAACCTCGTCATTTGTTCTGGAGAGTTATGTTATGAGTATCGTTACGTGTTAATTGTTTCTTCAAAACATCTAGCACCAGTGTCTCTCTAATTAAACAGGGCTTAAGTGTCAATGCTATGCACACAACTAACACGAAATGACACTTTTCAGTTACACGTGATAAAGAGGCAGCCCTTTGCCTGCAGTAAAGTCGAAGTAAAGACAGCGCCTGTCTGTCTGGAGGTGAGAATGCGGTACAGGTGCTCAGATTCTGAAGGCCGTGGACTGAGTTCCCAAGAGCTTCGGCCCTCGTGAGTTTGCTCCTTACTCTTAAAATGCTGTACGGCATTTTAAGACACTTCGTACTTCCCCGTGGAAAGCTGCAGACTCTTCTCCCTCAGGCAGTCATGCCCTGGGACAGCAGAGCTGAGGAGGACAACGCTGGAGAGCATCCCTCCCTTAGACCCAGCCTACCGTCCCAGCGCGGCTTACGGGCTTTAGTCACGGGCCCTTGTCGCAAACCACACAAGGCCGCTCTGGAGGATGGCAGCGGAGGGATTCTGAGAAGGCCACCGAGTGAGCCAAAGAAGCAGGTCCAGAGCTAAGTCGACAGGCCCAGTGGCCAAACTACTCAGCGGACGAAAGCACAGTCCCCCCGCGCCGAGCTGGGAACCCTAATTCCTGCAGCTCCGTAGTTGCATCGGGAACACCATTTTGCTAAAATTGGCAAAGAGAGAACCCTCTGTGGTGCCCGCAGCTTGGGTCCCAGGCCCTTAAATGAGTGCCCGCTGCACTGTGGGGGAGGCCTGGAGCCTCAGTGGGGGTCGTGCCCTGGGCTCGTGCGGGCGGAGATGGGAGCTCGGTGCCAGGGTTCCCTTTCTCCCCACCTTTGTAGGCTGACTCTGTCCGTCTTCATGAACAGGTGGAAACTCACAACCATAGGAAAGGGTTCGTTCACAGACAAGTGGCAAATGGAACCGGGAATGCCCATCCCAGGCATTTTTTTTTTCTTTTTTTTTAATCTTTAAGATGGATTCTTTTCCTAGAGGCTCTCAGTTCTTGGAATATTCTCCCGGTGGCTGCCTGGATCCTGAGGTGATGGCCTGTGGCCTGGGGCTGGACCACAGCCTGACTAATTGCAAAGCCCGAAGACCTCTTTCCAGTACTTCCAAAAGGCATCCGGAAACGACTGGAAAGTTGCATACGTGGAGCCAATAAATGCTCTGCTGTTGGTGTGCTTTATTTTATGGGGTTTTCGTTTCTGTTTTTGTTTTTGTTTTTACTAGAAAGGCATCAGTTTGATGTAGTTTGTTAGCAGATCCTATCCAGAGCTTCTGGGTTGTACAGAGATACGTTTGATCCAGAAAGAGACAGAGAGAGAGAGAGACTGAATTATTCCCTAACATGAGAGATTGCTGAATAGGCAGACCACCTGGTGAAACGGTAGGCCCACTGCAAATTATTTACCGAGTAAATAAATATATGTGCTCAGTGTGTAACAGGGGAAAATGGAAAGGCTGGGAACGGTGGGAACGGGGAGGTGAGGAGTCTCCTCACGGAGGGGCAGACCCCGGCACGTTCTGCGTGGAAGAGCCCGGGGCCCCCGGAATTTCGGCCTCTGTCAATGTTGGTTTCAGTAATCACCCTGGTGTGAAAGACATTTCTCTGCATTTCTCTGCCTGCGTTTCTCTGCCTCTCCCGCCAAGCACACCAGCAGCCTGACGCGGAGGTTCTAGGCGGTGTCCTGACTTTGCTCTACGACAGAATGCAAGACAAGGAGGTCTCCCCGATTGTCCAGTAAATCACAAGGTGCCTCTCGCTTTCCCCGAAGCAGGTGGGGTGGGGTGGGGTGGGGACAAGGCGGCTCCGAGTCCCTGGGGCCAGACATCACCACACTGTTCTCACCTCCTTCTGGGGAACAACCCCGGACACTGCTCTCCACTCTCACCCTACAGGAGGAACGCCTAGCGTGGAGTCCCGACGCAGGCGGAGGAGAGAATTTGTTGGTCTCTGCTCTCCTTGTTGCCGATTAAGTGAACATCGATTTTATTTTCTCTAATGTTTTATTGTGTTATTTATTTTTGAGAGAGAGAGAGAGAGCAGCGGAAGGGCAGAGAGGGAGAGACATAGACTCCCAAGCAGGCTCCGAGCTGTCAGCACAAAGCCTGACGAGGGGCTCGAACTCATGAACCGTGAGATCGTGACCTGGGTAGAAGTCGGACGCTCAACCCACTGAGCCCCCCCCAGGCGCCCCTAAGTGAACATTAATTGTAAATGGTAAGGTTTCGGAGCAGGACCGTAGTAATCTGCTTTTTCGCCACCTCAGGGGATCTTGAGGTGTTGTCAGGGTGTAACATTTAATTTTGTGGTCTCCCAGAACAAAAAGTTAATCCGTTTTTAAGAAGATACATACTCTAATGACTATTTTGAGGGCCAAGTGTGTGTTCCAAGACAGCATGTGGTAATAGCAGTTAACATAACTCTTCGCTACTGAGAAGGGCATTGAAGACCGAATCCCAGGGACTGACTGCTCTCTGAAAAGCTCTGAGGAAGAGAGGGCAGCCAGGGAGAGGGCGAGGAAGAAGCAGCTTTCGCGAGGCTCCTATGGAGGCCAGACCAACAATTGTTCCTTTTCAGCAGCACAGGGACCCTGAGAGGTGGGTGTCACCTTATAGGCAAGAGGAGAGAGGTTCTGGCCAAAAATACACATGACAACTGCTAAGCCCTGCATCTTAGAGATTTTCATGGAAAAGAACAATTTTGATATCTGGCAACATCCTGTGTTGAACGGGAGACTCCCTGAGTGACTTCAGGAAGATGTCCAGAGTCATCAGCGTGCAGCCTGAGAAGGTGACAGGGACCCACCTCCTTGGAGAAGAATCAGCGACTCTCACGGTTTTAGACTTGTTGGAAAACAGTGAATCACGGAATCGCGAATGATTTGGCCGCGTGCATCCTGAAACGGAGTCCAATGTTTACGGGAACTTTTCCGGTTATACAATATATTAAAAAACGAAGCCGTGAGGAAGTTCATCTGCTTGAGACCTTGTCAAGTCTCGGGAAAACACACGCTGCCTTTCTACTTGTGTAAGATGACCTTTCGTTGAATTCCTGTAAATAATAGAGATTTCTCGTGTCTTTCCTTAACCGCGTGGGAGAACGCGGAGCGGTTTGAACGGTACAGACTGTCAGTCGCCTCTCTAAAATTAGTCTCCTGTCTCCAGTAGGGATGACAGCAAAACCTGCCATCCGGCACTGTCTCGAGGAAGACACAGTGATGCCTGAGATGTGCTCTGCATGGTGTCTGGCAGGCGGTACAGGCCCAGTAAACCTGTATCACCAGCTCAATTATCAGAGGAGATTTCGATGAATCCATCAGCTCTTGAGGTCTGTATCTAGTTTAGTCACAATGGCTTTCCTGCGAGTCCTGTGTCTACAACTGCTCGATCACGGCTTCGGTAATGGCAGTCAGTTATTTTTGCAACCCCGTCAAGGTATTAAAATATTATCTAGAAAAATATTATGTAGACCCTGGGCGTGTTGTCGACAAAAAAATGTCTGATGCAAACAGATCATTGGAAGCCTGGCTCCGCAGTGCACTCTGATATTTAGGCATAGTTCTTGTCATAATAAGTATGCCTGATGTCATTCAGCAAAGCGATGGCCCGACAGTCTAGCAAAGGAATGTTTGCAAATGCTGGGCTGGACACCAGTGGAGAGGCCACGGGGAGCATGCCGATCCCCTCGGCACCGAACTGGGCTACCCGGTCTCCACTATTCCTTGCAGTAGTTTGTGACCACGTACTGGGTCTGGCCAATGAACTCTGAAGGAAAAGGGCGTTCATGCATGCTAGACATCTCCCGCCAGGCCCTCCACCATCGCCGCAGCTTTCCTAAACTGCAGCAGAAGAAAAAGGATTCAGAGAACAGAAAAGAGGGGGAGCCCCAAGATGGAATGCCTTGCTGACTGGATGGGACGGTTTCTTCGTTGATCCAATTTCAAGTTTGATATGGTCAAAAAGCATCATCTGTTGGGCGAGGCTACGGGGAATGTCGCGATTGTCAGCTTGGACATTAGTTCCTTGAAGCGGGGTTCTGGCATAAAAGTTTACGCTCTTACTGCTCAGTACTTGGGTAGCAAGTAGTGAGGTGATTGATCCTGGGGCCGGAAAATGGAAACCTGAAGACCCGTGTGACACGAGGCTAAGACCATGTGCTTATGTAGCTTGGGGGACCATAAATACCTATGGCCATATTGGTTATTAGCAATTGCATTTAGCCAAATGTCAAGAAAGAGAGAGAAAGGGAGACAGAGAGGTGTGAGAGTTAGAATTGTCCATTTCCAAGCAAAACGGAAAGGGAAAAGACAACATCCATAAAATGGGTTTGCAAAACCTGAGGGCTCTCAGATCTCAAACTCTAAGAAAAAGATGATGCTACTGAAAATAAGTCATTTGGAGCTAACAAAAGCCTGCTAAGATCCACCCACGTTGAGTGACTCAGGTATTGACTTCCCACCCGAGCCACTTGTGCCAGGTGACCTGAAAGCCACGATGTCAAGAGTAGAGGACAGTTAGGTAGTAAAATAATAATAGTAATAATAATGATTATCATTATTAGCTTTAGATGCATGGATGTGATTACACATACGTGGAACCAATCACAAGCAAACCCATCAGAAGCTCACTAAGTTTTGAAGGAATTTGTGGGGGCGCCTTAAAACCTCTGGGAAGACAGCAGTCTACAAAAGCTGTGTAGGGTTCATACTCCTTCGAACCCGCTCAGATGCCACCATGGAAGATAATGAGCAAACCAGGACCACCCAGAATGGAGGTCCAGGGTCTCCAGGGGACAGTGAACAAGCTAGGGGGCTCCCCTTATGGAAGAAGAGTCGAGGCTTATCACAGAGCTCCCAGGACCCCCCAGGGGGGTTATATTTCTGCAGGATCCTGGAACGGCCACAGCTCTGCGACCACCGTGTGCTCTTCCTTCTTGGCTTTTGCACGTGGGAGTTTTATTGTGATTATCTTATTCCACCACCGTAACTGGGGAGAGCGGGAAGGGGAACGGGTCCTTTTAGCTGACAGATTGCTGATCTATAAGGAATCCTGCGTGGACAGCGTTACATTCACTGAGCACCATGCGGAGATCCTGCGCCTTGAGCTGACGGCAGTGACCGATGTGGATGGTTTGTCTTCACTGAGGATGGGTGAGTTCAAAGCCACCGGGGAAGCCGGAGCATGGGTCTCTGGTGGACCTGGGGGCGGGACGGGCTGCTGTGGTTCTCAGACGCAAAGGAGGCCCGACCAGCCTCCATCCTGTGGGGAGAACTAACATAATTGGCCGGAGGGGAGGAGGGGTGGTAGGACCCCAGGCTGATGACCCTGGAACAGTGTCGTTTCTGCGGGGAAGCAGGGAAAGCCTCTGGGCCCTGGGGCAGGCGGGGTGGGGCCCACACCGGGTGTGGCCCGGGGAAGATCCATGAAAAGGATGTGACAAGGATCCGGGTGGCCGCGTGCTAGTGATATGAATCAACTCTTCGCCCAGCAGGACCCCATTTTCTTAACCCCCTTACAGTGAGCTGTGGCCGCACTATCTGGTTCTCATCAGCGGAATGCTGTCACTTCCGTCATTGAAGTGTGGCCCAGGGCCTGGAAGTGGCAGACAGATGGAGGGGGCTGGCATCCTCACGATCCTGCGGAGTGTGATTCTCCCACCAGGCTCCTTGGTACTGCCACACAAGAAATCAATGCCATTTTCTTAAACCACCAGAGTTTTAAGGATCTCGGTTAAAGCAAAGTGGCCAACTGCTCTGAATAATAGAATAGTCCGTGACAACACTGTGCCTCTAATCAACGAAGGACGCTGTGTCTGTGAGTGACTTCACGGGCTCAACCCCAAAGGGCGGTTTCCATGGGGCAAGTGCATTCAATTTCCGTCTTCGTTATTGTGACCTGCTTGTTCCCCTTACCACTAATCCCTGATTAGCATCCTCACGGACCTCAGGGCACCTGGGTGGCTCAGTCGGTTGGGCGTCCGACTCTTGGGTTCAGCTCAGGTCATGATCCCAGGGCTGTAGGAACGAGCCCCGCGTCGGGCTCCTCACTGAGCATTGAACCTGTTCTCTCTCTCCCCCTCTGCCCCTCCCCTGCTCACTCTCTCTAAAAATTTTAATTAATTTAAAAGTGTTAAACGAATAAAATCTTTGCAGAACTTCGACAATGAAGGCAAGGGATGGGCTTGCCTCTCAACCTCCACTCTGGGTGAGGGCACTCTCAGGGGGCAGCTCATTCTGCAAGGCGGTGCAGGTGAGCCAGCGGCAAACATTCGCCCCCCCCCTGTTCCCCCAGCCTTCAGTTCTAGGAGAGTGGCTCCCACTCTTTCTGAGGGGTCTTGTTCTCCAACAGTATAGTTAGTCTACATGCCCTTGGCCCTCCCAGTGCCTGGTTTTTGCTTTCCCGATGCGTTTTCTCCTAAACAGTATGGCTTCACTGTTTTCTTCCCTATCTTTCCACTTCCCTTCCGACCATTGTTAGGCATCAAGGTCATTGAACCAAAGCCACTGGCATGACTAATAATTATAGCTTCCCGTATTGCTCAGAAATCATATTACCGGGCCAGCATGAGAGTTTTGTAACAGTTGTAAATGAAGTGATCTTGACAAGGTGTGTATTTCAACACGCACACTGAACCCAAAACTCTGTTGTTAGAGTTCCGTGTGCCTTTCCTAGTTTTTCCTGCTAAGACTTCCAGTAGAGCGAAGGAAAACTGAAGTTTTATTTCTATCCACAGAGTCCTATGGCCACAGGGTGAGCCTGGGTGTGGATGTGTAGGAAGTGAGGACCTAATAATCACAGTGGATACAATAGGCCTTCTGAAACTGGGGTGTGGGGGGCACCTCGCTCTGGAGGTTCCTGCTGTGTCCCCAGGGGGACACAGTGGCTATTTTAATCTACCGTCATTGAAAACATATTTTATAGGAGACCAAATGTAAGAGGATTATGAAAGGAAACACAATTTTTTAGTAAAATAAGATGAAACATGAGTCCTCAAAAGTTTTTTTTTTTTTATTTTTTTAATGTTTATTTCTGAGAGAGAAAGAGAGAGAGACACACACACACGGAGACAAAGCGTGAGTGGGAGAGGGGCAGGGAGGGAGACACAGAATCCGAAGCAAGCCCCAGGTTCTGAGTTGTCAGCCCAGAGCCCCGATGTGGGGCTCGAACTCACGAACCGTGAGATCGTGACCTGAGCCGAAGTCGGATGCTTAACGGACCAAGCCCCCCAGGCTCCCCAAGTCCTCAAAAGTTCTCAAGTTGACAATAACTACTGCATCCTCTGCTTTTAGATGGCATCCTTCACCTGGGCCAGGCTTAAAAACTCACTTTTCTCATGTAGCGGTTCTTCTGCCGAAACAGTTAAGAAGTCCCGCAATACGAGTGTGGAGACGCACTTATCTGAGGCTCGTAGTGTTCGAGCCCATCCCTGCATCACTGGGGCCACAAAGTGGAAATTAAGCCCACGCTGGAAATTATTTGAGAGCTTGTTTCTTAAACATCAAAAGAACCTCACTGTGAAGACATCCAGTTGTTGGTACTTCTGCAAAGTGAATCAAAAAAGGGAACGTTCTATGGACTATATTTGGCGCAAAGATGTCCTGTTGAGGGAGCCTTTCTTCCTAGACTTCCTCCTTCCTTATTCCATGGCTACCAAAATCCCACCCACCCTTCGTGGGTCAGCTCCAACCCATCTCTTCTGGGAAACGCTTTCTCTCCAGTTTTATGCACACCTACGGCCCCTGCCCATGTCTGAAGGGATCCCTCTCCTGCCTGTGACAGCCGTGTCGTGTCCCACAGTGAAGACAGAGCTGCGGTCTGGCCTCAGAAAGCATGACGTACAGCCCACATTCTCTTTCTTGAGAGCCTTTGATGGCATCATTTAATTTGGGGAGTCTTAGTGGCTTCGCAGTAAGAAGCAGCTATTGGATAATGGATGTGAACATTCATCTGATTGGTGCACTACAGAATGTAAGGGGGAGGTAGAAATTCTTCCTAAATCCCTGGGGCGTATACAGGGTATTGTACCGCAAGATGTATGAGCTAGCCCATCAAAGAGCCTACTTTCGCTTCCAGAATTAGCCACTTCTAACTGCACGTATCTGGAGAAACCATTTAATCTTCATTCAATTTTTATAAGCCTTCATTTCTCATTTGAAAATCAGGACTTGTGAGCCTAGAATAAGTTAATGTACGTAACGCACTTTGCGGAGGGTCTGGTACACAATGGGGGTCTTAAAAACACTGGCTGTTATTTTCCAAATTTAATACTGTAAATATATATGCCACAATGGGCCTTAGCATGTACTATTTCGTGGTATTCATAAGTGGCATACATATACATATATATATATGTGTGTGTGTGTGTGTGTGTGTGTGTGTGTATATATATATGTATATATATATATGCAGCAAGAACCCAGACTTTTCACTCCAGGGTTAATTCAGGTTACCTCCCCCAGTGTTCCCAGGTCTGGAATGAATGAATTGGGCAAGAGATTCTCTAGATGTCCCTGGGCAGCACCTAACACCTGGGAGAGGGTAAGTCTCTTGTGCTTTCACAGGTGCTAACCCTCATGGCCCATGGCATCCTGGGTACATAGCCCGTGTAGCCCCCCGAAGCACTTTTCTATGCCGCACCATTCGGACCACCGGCTTAACGACAGCTGAACGGTGTTGTGCCAATGAGCTGCTGTACCTTCTTACAAAACCGATTCTGGACGTCCCTCTCCCCTTCCATGTGGCTTATCCCATTTAGAAGCATGTACACAGCACGGCGGTCCCCACCCTGGGGTCTCAGCACCCCTTGTAACAATCTTGCAAGGTCAACGTATCATCACTGACATTGTAGAAGTGAGTGAGTGAGAAAGAGACAGAGAGAGAGAGAGACCAAGCAGCCAATGGCACAAAGCTAGGGACTGAGATCCAAGCCCCAGCCTGTAAACCACAGGGGAGCTGCTGCTTGCCTTGCTGCTGCGTAACCTCGTGCTGGTGACACTGGGGATCTTGTGTTGATCGGAAGCCTCGATTGGCAGCTACGTAGTTCTTGATGAATAAAACACGACACAATGAAAGGTTCGTTATCTTTAAATGCCGTGGAATAAACAAAGTACTTCAAATATGGAGTATTGGAGGAAAATGCGAGGAGACCTCGTAGGCGGCAGGTTCAGAACCCCCTCATTAAGTCGGCAGTGGCCTTCAGAGCATCCATTGAACAATCAAGTGAGGGAAGGTAGGAATCAGGAAAAATTTTGGTTCAAAAGCAGTGGCTGGGGGGCACCTGGGTGACTCAGTCAGTTAAGTGTCCGACTCTCAATTTCAGCTCAGGTCACGATCTCGTGGTTGGTGGGATCGAGCCCCACATCAGACTCTGCCCTGACAGCGTGGAACCTGTTTGGGATTCTCTCTCTCCCTCTCTCTCTCTCTCTCAATCTCTCTGTTCCCCCCACCCCCTTGCTTACGTGCGCACACGCTCTCTCCCTTTCTCTAAATAAATAAATTAACATTTTAAAAAATGTGGTGGCCGAAACTCCGGACCCTGAGCGTCTTTAATAACAGGATCGCCAACCCTCCTTAGACCCTTGTTCACGTTACCTGTTTGCTCCTGCGCTGACTCAGTCTCTGTGGCAGATTGGTCTGGTTCTCTGACACAAACTGTTGACGAATCCAGGGAACATTTATGCTGTTTTTTGTCTCATTCTAAGTATGCCCTTCATTCCAATTTTTCAACCTTGTATAGAAGAACCCAACAAAAAACTGATCAGAAACTATATCAAAAAACGTTCATTATTCGGTAATATCACCGCTTCAGCCCACGGGTCTCTTCTGAGAATATTTCAGTCAAAATAAATCAACTTTTTTTTATTATTGTCTCATATTCCACTAGATTTTAACAGTCCCTGCTACCCCTAGGATCTGTCAATTGTCCTACTTGTCACCGTGAATTATTCCTGGCTTAAATCTGGACAAAGCGGGTCTTTCACAGTTTTTGAAGAAAGTATGCCAAATCGCACCATTTCCAGGCAAAGAAATATATACTGGATTATAGCTGAAGACAAAAATCCCCCTAATGAAGCATTGCTCTGAGCTGTCGTAACTGAGGGCGCGCACGCGGGGCGGAAGGGGGACCGTCTCCCACAATCCTGCAGAAGAGGCCGACTCAAAAACAGCAAAGAGAAAAGCGTGCTCTCCAACGAGCTGTGCGACATGACTACGCCTTTCGTTTTTGAGACCTTCAAAGATTTGAAGACATCTCTTTGTCACTAATTCCTCGCCGTAAAGGACGTCAAAATGCTGGCGCCCGGCCACCCCGGGGCCACCTGGCGATCGCGTCAGCTCTCAAGGACACGGAGACCGTGTTTCCCGACCGCCCAGCCCTGGGACCGAAAGAGACATCTGACAGCGGTCACGCCTGGCGGTGGTGGTGCTGGGACCAGAAGCTGTGGGGCCGTGTGCAAACAGGCCATTCGGTGCAGGCCCCTTGCAGGAACCTGCCGACAGCAGAAACCCGGCCTGTGGCTAATTATAACTTCAGCAGCGGCGGGCAGGCACGAGGTATTTATTTACTAATCCGTGCTTCACAAAGTGCAGACCCAATGCAGTATTTTTATGTCTCTCTGGTAAACAAAAAAAAGAAAAAAAAAGGAAAAAGGAAGGGAAAGAAAGTGGGGGTGGGGAGAGACGCAGAACCTGTTCCTTTGTTCCTTTGCGCCTCGGTGAGTGTGTGTGTTTGAGCAAAGAGTCCTTTCTTAGGTTCTGCGGCTTCCAACACTGTCTCCTAGAGGGTGAGTTCAAGACGCGTCTATATTCGCCATGCCCTCCCTGCCTCCCTGTCCCCCTCCTTTTCCTGTGAGATGCCACGTGGCTGTAAGAGAGGGAATTAGGGACCAAGACAAGAGCTTGCGTGTGTCATGGGAGCTCCTCCCGGACCACCAAGCTAACCTCGGTTAAGTTACTTACTTTCCCCGAGCCTCCGGCTTCTTTTCTCTAGAATGGGCCCGGAGTGTGGGTGGAGGAGGGTCCCCAGGAGGCCATTGTCTGGTGACATAGGAAACCAGATCCCGGTAGGCAGAGCTCAGCTCCATCCCGTTTCTTGAGCTCTGTGCTGCCTTCCCGGTTGGGGTCCCGAGGCCAGAAGTCGATGCAGGTTCCGAGGTCTGGCAGATAGTGGAACCGGTGAACCATCCACGTGTCCCTTGTCACTGTCGCTTCTGCAAGCAGGCACGCACACGGGCCTCCAGATAGGAGACGGTCGTGTTGTCCCGGCAGACTGAAAACGGCTTCTGGGGTCCTTCCTGTGCACCCAACTGCTTTTGAGCAGAAATGACAAAGCCTTCATACCCTACATCATAAAAGAAGCTCCAGGGAGTGGGAACAAAGACAATGCTTTAGTACATCGTCCTCTGCAAGAGCTTGCAGCTTGGGGATTCTCAGAACCGCAGGGGAAAGAATACATGAATATAAAGGAATGTGGCCGCAGCCTTCAGAAACGTCGCCGTAAGAGTTAATGAGCTGGCGCCTGCCTGCCTGGGGTCCCGGCGTGTCGATTACCCCGAGTCCTCATCACGTCACCGCGACGATGCCGGGGTTAGAGACCCGCCCAGCTTCACGGTCACCTTCCCGTGTCGTCAAGCCTGTGCAGGAAACAATCCGCCTGACTCAAGGACAGGCTTGAAAGGTCTCCTCGTTACTGGGGACCTTCCGGGACACGGTAGCTGGCGGTGCCATGAAGGAAAGGCCCGGGGTATTCCCCGTGGCAACCCGGGCCTGCACGCTTCTGCATGCCCGGGGCGGAGCGCGGCGTGCAGCTAAGGGCCGGGACACGTCACCTCGCGCAGAGCTTTACACAGGGGCGTGTGCGTGCCCGTTACGTGCCTGCCACTCAGCAGGGCCTCCACTGCCCCTAGAGGGTGTGGATTAGAAATTCTGCTGCGTGAAGACACAGGCTGCAACGCCAGGCCCCGAGACACCCTCCGACGATATAACCGTCCTGCTCCCTACATCAAACTGAACTGGTAAATGGAAGCCGAGTGCAACACGGCAAAGGGGGACAGGAATAGGTCTTCCTCACGGATCAATTTTCCCCAAGTGTTTAATCAAGCCGGGCTTCCCAATCTGGGTCAGTGCAGGCCTACTGGAAAGGTCTGACGGAACGCTACGAGTATATTTCTGCTTCCTCTCCAACAAAATGACCATGGCTCTGCCTCTTGGGGTGGGCAGGGGCGGGGGGAGGGATGTTAGTCTCCACTTCCAGCCCATTCGATCACGAACTCCCTTAAACACGTGATTGACAGCCCACTATCCGCCAGACAGGTCTAGGCTCTTGGGATAAGTCCCGGAACCCAGCTATCCAAGCCAGTTCCCTGACCGTGCACCGCCTACCGATCCCCCCACCTCAGGGAACCCCTGTTCCAATCGTGGGAGACAGGGGGGTTACACGTGACTTTTCAAAAGTCACTGGTAGGATGCACCGAAAGTGTCACGAGTGCCGTTTCGAGGAGAGAGAGAGAAAGAGAGAATGTGAGGAAGGTCAGGTGGGGGGAGGCGGGTGCTCACTGTGTGTTCTAAGGGTGGCATCAGCTCTGACTCGCCTCCAATGACTCGGTACATTTCAAGGCCCAGGATGAGCCTCTGAGCGAGAAGGAGGTGACAGGCAGAGCTGGATGAAGCTGGTTCCTGCAATGGTAAAATAAAAACAAAAACCAGGCAAAGCAAACCCTCAAACAAACGGGTCACTTGGGACAAAGACAGGTTGATGTCTTCGGTTCCAAACAGGATCCCTCGCACAAGTGTGTTTTCTGAACCGGCCAGTGTCCAGTAAAACGTTAAATCAAAGTGTCGAAGGCGGCCATCCTTGCCTCCGCCCCGACGGCGGTGGAGACACGTTCAACCTTCCTCCTGAGTGTGATGTTAGCTACAGATTTTTGGCAGGCGCCCTCATCAGGGTGAAGCGGTTCCCTGTATTCCTCGTTGACTACAAGGTTATCTTAAATAGGAGTAGAATTATTTTCATATGCATTTTCTGTGTCCATGGAGATCTTCATATGGTTTTTTTTTTCATTTTTTTGTCCTATTGATGTGGTGAATTGCAATTATCATGTCCTTTTTTAAATGTTGTATCTACATTCCATGCATGGGATAATCCCTTATCTATTTGCTGAAATTAAATTAAGGATTTTGGTATGCATGTCTCTCATCAATGGTGGGCATTAAATGTCTTTTCTTTAGAAATGTCTTCTTTAAAGGTTTTGGTGGTGGATGGAAGCTGGCTCCGTAAAATTAAGCAGAGCAAAATATTCCCTCCTCTGCATTTTCCCGAAAGCATTTCTGGAAGGTCGCTAGCTCTGCCTTAACGTCTGGCAGACTCCGGCGGTGAAGATTCTGTGCTTTACGTTTTCGTTGTAGGGAAGTTCCTTTTCTTCCCTAAGGCGTATCTGATAACCTAATAAGCACAGAGCTATTCCAAATCTATTTCTTCTTGTGTCCGTTTTGGTAAGTTGTTTTTTTCAATATATTCATTTATTTGGCCTAAGGTTGTTGAGTTTACTGACATGAAGTTATTTGTAATAGGGCATAATTATCTTAGAAACTTCTGTACGATACGTCATAATATTTCCTTTTCCACTCCTGATATTGGTAAGTGGTGTTTCCTATACTATTTTACTGAGCCTTTTTGCTCGATCAGATTGCATAGGGTTAACTTTTTTAAAAAAAAATTTTTTTTTTCAACGTTTATTTTTGGGACAGAGAGAGACAGAGCATGAACGGGGGAGGGGCAGAGAGAGAGGGAGACACAGAATCGGAAACACGGGTTAACTTTTGAATCTGTTAACTTTCTCTTTTTTATTGTTTAATCGTGTTGTTTTATTGATCTCCGTTCTTGTCTTTATTATATTCTTTCTTCTATTTCTCTCGTGTTGCCATTGCCTTCTTTCCTCTAGCATCTTTAGATGGAAACAGAGATCATCAATTTTTAGACCATTCTACTTATCTAATGTAAATGCGTAAATCTCTGAACTTCCCCCCCAGGAGCCCTTCCTCAGCTGCCTTCCACAGGTTTTGATATATTGTATTTGTATTATAATTAGGTGAAATTACATCCCTATTCTGCTTGTGATTTCCTTTTTGACCCACATTATGGATTGTTTAATGTTCAAACGCTTGAAGATTTTCTAGGCCTCTTGTTATTATGAATTCTAATTTTGTTCCATTGTGGAATGTGGTTTTTTCAGATCTATATACTTACTCCTTTTTTTTAATATTTATTTACTTTGGGGGAGAGTGCAAGCAGGTGAGGGGCAGAGAGAGGGGAACAGAGGATCTGAAGCAGGCTCTCTGCTGACAGACTGACAGCAGAGACCCTGATGTGGGGCTCGAACTCATGAACCGCGAGATCATGACCTGAGCCGAAGTCCAACACTCAACCAGGTGCCCCTGTGCTTACTCATTTTTTATCTTGTTCTGTAAACTAAAAGTGGACAGAAAGATCTCTGACAATGATGTGGACATTTCCATTTCTCTTGTATCAGTTTTGTTTCATATATCTTAGAGATTGCAATCCCCTGTCTAAGTTTTACTTATTTAAATAATCTCTACACCCAACATGGGGCTTGAACTCACTACCCAGAGATTAAGCGTCACAAGTTCTTCCCCCCGAGCCAGCCAGGCGACCCTGTGTTCCCCTGTTTGAACTGACCCATTATCATCATGTAACGTCTCGTATCTGTCTCTGTTAATACCTCTTGTCTTGAAATACCCCTTGTTGGAGCGCCTGGGTGGCGCAGTCGGTTAAACGTCCGACTTCAGCCAGGTCACGATCTTGCGGTCCGTGAGTTCGAGCCCCGCGTCAGGCTCTGGGCTGATGACTCAGAGCCTGGAGCCTGTTTCCAATTCTGTGTCTCCCTCTCTCTCTGCCCCTCCCCCGTTCATGCTCTGTCTCTCTCTGTCCCAAAAATAAATAAACGTTGAAAAAAAAAATTAAAAAAAAAAAAAAAAAAAGAAATACCCCTTGTCGTCTTTTTCTGTGTCCACAGTAGACTTCTGGTGCTTAGTGTTTGCTGACACTTTTTCTAAGACATGATCCCTATACCTAGACCTGCTGGGGTCTTAACTGGACATCTAAGGTGCTCAGTGAGGTCTCTCCACTGGGAGAATTGCTCCTCCGTATCTCTGTTCAGTTCTCAGCCTGGCAAAGGGAAGCCAGCTTCACCTTAAGGAAACTTCCCTGGGCATTCACTGGCCAGTCTTCATCCAGTGGCCCACACTCAGTCCCCACACAGACTTCTAGGACCTCCTCTCTGCCCAGCAACCTCTTCTCCAGTCCGCCGCCCCACCGATTCCCGTCCTTCCACTGAAGTCCCCCCAGGACTCTGATGTCTGTCTTCTCAGCTTAGCCACACACTTGCATTGCTCAGATTTCACTCCTTTCCACTGCAGAAGAAAAACGTCCCCAAGCAGAAAACTAGGGCGGTGGTAGATTTTACTTGGTGCTCCTTCCTGTTTCCAAGGACCACAAGACTGCACCGCCTGGACGCCTGAAAAGGCTTGCATCAAAGCCACCGCCCAAGTGCATGTTTGTTCACAGCGGGAGGGCAAGTTCAATTGCGTTGTGATGGGAAGCAGAGGTTGAGGACCTATTTGGCATCGAGAACTGTCCCGTACTCTGAGACTGCAATGGTGAGGGAAGCCGGCTCAGATTTCTTATGAAGCATATCGTGTAACAGGGCAGAAAGACATTACAGCAGTACTCGAGATAATAAAATGTCAATTGCACACTAAGGAATAGAACATAGTAGAGCTTGAAATAAATTTGGGGCTGGAGCAGGGAAATCGGCAGGCTTCTTTGAATGAGTCATTTTTGAATTGAGATCCAAAGGAGAGACTGAATTAACAATATTAAAGACGGGGGAAATGGGTTCTAGACTGAAAGGCGGTGTTGTGGTAGGCAGGTACGCAAAGCGTAGCTAGCGGACGCAAGGGGCATGAGACCGAGACGTGCTGGGTGAGGCTGGGCATCCAGGCTGGCCTTCCTTCTGGCAGGATCTGGGGGCCATGTTGGGGGGACTGATTTCACAATGAGGAAGCAATGATCTTTAAAGCGGGTAGGGATCGGGAGGATAAGGAACATGTTTCCTTTTTAAATTTCATTTTGCCTCTATTTTTGAGGACCTACGGAAGAAGATCGACTCGGAGGAGGTTGTACTAGACAGGATAGTATTGCACTAATCCACATAAAGAATTGGGAGTGGCTTCCTGAATATCTTATATATTTTTGCACCAAAAGCCGGACCTATACCCCAAGAGCTGGCTGAACCGTTGTGAAGCCGGAAGTGCAACAGGCTTATTGTCCGAAATCTCAGTCGATAAAGTTGAGCTCAAAAAGGCCAGAATCAAAGCCGGAAACAGATCTCAGATTCTTAGGCACAGATTCGCACATACCATCAAAGAAATGTCTCAGTCCTTCTAATGGTCTAATGGCCTCTGCATCTGTTAGTTTAGAGATAAACCAAGTCCGTGTCATTAGTGAGATCAAAGATTCTCTGCCTACTTCTATCAGTTAGCTTTTGCCATGTAATAATCCACCCCAAAATACAGTGGCTTAGAAGAATAGATCATTATTGGTTCTCACAGTGCTGTGGGTCTGGAAGCAAACAGGTTATTTGGTCCAGGGGAGACCTCCTAGGAAGAAGGCCCTGTGTTCCCTGAGGTCTTTCTTCTCTAAGCTAACCTGGGCTCCGTTTTGGGGTGACCTCGGCTCTACAGAACCACAGGACAGAGCAAGCCCCGATGTACAAACGTCTTTTGAGCCCCTGCCCGAGTTGTGATGACTGATGTCCCAACGGCCTGGCCCAAGTCCAGGATGGGAAAAACCTTGTGCTATCTGTCCACCTTCCATACAGGCTCTCAGAGAGAGCATCCTCCTCGTCCCAGACCCTCGTCGTCAGGCATCCCACGTGAGCCCCATCAGCCCGGCAAGGTAGGTATCGTTGTCACTGTCCCTTTGCACTGAAAATAGTGAGGCTAGCAGAGATTATGTCACACTAGGAGTCTGAGCCAGAATCCCATCCCAGGCACGCCACGCTTCAAAATGCAACATGTCCAGAGAAGGCAAACCTTCCCCAAACCTAGAAATGAGGTTGGAGGGCTCAGAAAAGCACGACCGAAAGCCGCGTGGCAGTACGTGCAGGCGTTGGTCTCTAACAAGAGTGCGTTTATTTCCTTCTGAAAGATAATGGAACAGGAGATTGAACATAGACCAGAGCAAAGGAGGGGCAAGTACTTTAAGGCCTTTAGGAAATCAGAGAAGGGAAAGTGTATGCAAGATCAGGAAAGGACGGAATGCCTAGGTGATGAGCTGGGTTTGACAGGTGAAAAGAATGAATGAGCCAGGATGGAGGAGAACATTCCGGGTGAACAGTGAGATCCCAGGATGGTGGAAGGGAAGGTACAAGTCACATGCAGAGAAGAACTGAACTCACAAGTACCTCCATGCGGCCTGGAGCACATCCTATGGGGAAAAGGTATATAAATAAGGGTCTTTACCCAGAACAATTCACAGGGTCAAACTCCTTCCAGTTTGCACTTCTCTGGGGTTGTACCTCAGAGCCCTCATAGAATTTAAAATTTCTGTCCAGAGTTGTTAATTGTTACCAGCGAGACGCTCAGCCCGACGCAATGCCCCACCCCTACCCCAAAACTTACCTTTTAAAGCAGAAGGGCCTGATCGGTTGTGGTTTAGGATGAATTTTCTGACAGTGTCACAAGACTGGCTTGTACTCATTCTGTCAACAAAAATGTCTGGGGAGGCTTCAAAATAACTTGCCTCACCTGGAAATGCAGAGCGTGTAGCCAGATACCAGATAATCAAGATCAGGTCTTTCCCAAGACTGATGAATAAGTAATGAAAAGTTACTAAAGCATCTAAAGTCTTTACATGAGTGAGCACGTATAAATGTGATATGTTTACTCAATTTTCAAGTCAACGTACAACCAAGTTTTTAACTCTTTTTTTTTTTTTGATGTTTTCCCCTTGAAGTCCATGTAGACCAAAGAATTATAATCTTTAGCTCCCAGGGAACTTGAATACATAGTGTTTAAAACAATAGAAGTTTCTGGGGCGCCTGGGTGGCGCAGTCGGTTAAGCGTCCGACTTCAGCCAGGTCACGATCTCGCGGTCCGTGAGTTCGAGCCCCGCGTCAGGCTCTGGGCTGATGGCTCAGAGCCTGGAGCCTGTCTCAGATTCTGTGTCTCCCTCTCTCTCTGCCCCTCCCCCGTTCATGCTCTGTCTCTCTCTGTCCCAAAAATAAATAAACGTTGAAAAAAAAATTTTTTTTTAAAATAAAAATAAAACAATAGAAGTTTCAAGTTGGAAAGAACCTCTAAAGATAAGCATATCTATATCCCCATTTAATTTTTCAGAAAGAGAGAGAGGTTTATTGAATGATTCAATGCTTCACAGAAAGTGACTATTGAGCCAGGATTATATTTCCGTTGACCTATTTCTAAGTTCTTTCCTTAAATCAAAACATCCATTTTAAAAGGCTACCCAATAACACAACGGTAAATTTTGCCCAACACGTACACTTGCTTCTTTAATCCAGACGCATTACAGTTGCACCAGCAGAAATGACTGACTTCACATAATTTTCCTGCGAGGCTTTCTATGTCAAACACATGAACAGAAATCAAAAAGTCAACGTCAAAAATAGAACGCAGTATGATCCAATAAATAAGGGAATGATCATCATAACTAGACTTCAGGCAAACGATCTCCAATTTCCAACTGTCAAGAATTTATAACAATGCTCCCAAATGAAATATGACCTCCTTGTGGAAGATCTGTCCCTTTGTGTCCCTCCCCATTACCAAAGAGTTTCTTGTCTGCTCTGGGCTCACCAGTTGTCCAAAGGTCCAGAGAAGGTGTTGGCCAAGTAGGTTAAGATCGGCAAGGGCTGGATCCTGGGCATCAGGACATGTTAGGGGAGTTACGGGGAGGGAGGCAATCTACATAGTGATTGGAGCCAGAAGACAGTCATAAAACTGCACCCCAGAGGTGATGTTGAGGCAAAATGGGGAGAAGCAAAGTCTCTAATCAGGCCCAAGCAATGAAGGCACATGTGGGACTGTAAGGCGAGATAAGGAAATGCAAAAACCAGAAAGAGAATAAGAGTTTGTAGGAGCAGAAGTGGAGAGGCCAAAACTTTTCAGCAGAGTCAGGGGACCAGGTGTCCTTTTTCTCAGATACCAGATGTATGTGTGAAAATGGGTAGATATGGTGTAAAGAGAAGCACGCATACCTCTGAGATTAATCCTCTTCGTCGTCGGTACCCCGTGCCACCTTTCATCTCAAGGTCCAGGTCTCATGCCCAGCAAATCAGACTCTGTTTTTGAGATTTTGAATGAATTAGTAAGTATTTCATGCCTAACCCTTGTATTCTAAACTATTACAAAGTTGGTATTCGTTAAAAATATCATGTCATTCTTCATTATGATTCCCCCCAAATTCAACATAGACTTAGCATGTGGAATTATAAAATGATACTACTGGGGGCGCCTGAGTGGCTCACTCGGTTAAGCACGGGACTTGGGCTCAGGTCATGATCTCACTGTTCCCGAGTTCAAGCCCTACGTCAGGCTCTGGGCTGACAGCTCAGAGCCTGGAGCCTGTTTCGGATGCTGTGTCTCCCTCCTTCTCTGCCCCTCCCCTGCTTGTGCTCTGTCGCTCTTGGTCTCAAAAACAAACATTAATATATATTATATATATATTATATGTATATGTAAAGTATGAAATAGCAATATAAATATATAAATAATATATATTACATTAACATAATACATTAACATATATTAACATATATTATGTTAATGTAATATATTATTTTAATATATTAATATGTTAACATATATAATAATATATATGAAGTATGAAATAGTAATATAAATATATAAATAATATATCACATTAACATAATATACGTCAATATGTTAATATATATTATAATAATATATATGAAGTATGAAATAGCAATATAAATATATAAATAATATATATTATACTAACATAATATATATTATATATATTATACATATATAATATAAAAATATAAAGATTATACTACTATTAAGGACTTTTACAGGTTACTATTTAAATTCAAATTCTCTGTGCTCTAAATGAGGAGACAGGGACCCACATAGATCCAATAGTTTCCCTGAATCTCACCTGAGTCAAGCATTGTTGTGAATCTCCAGTGATTACTGAGTGTTTCCTACTTTGTGATTTATTTAGCAGGCATCCCCCCTAATGACTCAAGTAAGTGTGATATTTATTACAAGTAGACTTGATTGACACAACTCCTTTGGTATGAAAGGAACTCAAGGGGTGCCTGGGTGACTCAGTGAGTTAAGGGTTGGACTCTTGATTTTGGCTCAAGTCATGTTCTCATGGTTCGTGAGTTCAAGCCCCACATCAAGCTCTGCACTGGGTGTGGAGCCTGCTTAAGATTTTCTCTTCTCTCTTTCTCCCTCCCGCCCCTTCCCTGCTCTCTCTCTCTCTCTCTCAAAAAAAAAAAAAAAAAGTACTCAAAAGTGTCTCATAAACCCAAGCGTCAATGCTTCTATGAAGTTTGAGGTATCCCAGTTTATATAGCACCTAGAATGCCTAGAATATTTTTAGATTCTTAGTAAATTCTTTTTTCCAGTCCAGTCTTTGATGGTGAAAGATATCATTATGTTATGAGATATCAGTGATTGAAAAGGATTTATCCATAGTCACAGCATCTGGTTTGGAGAATTGCATGTTGGTTTCTTTCCTAAATGATTCAATACATTCAAAAAAATCTTACAATGAAACATAAGTAGCAATAATAAAAATGGGTCTCTCTTCTACAATTACACGGGATTTTATCCAGCTAGTTCAAATGTTACTTCACCCCAGGAAAATTAATTTGAAACAATCTTATTAGAGGCTACTTGCGCCAATCTTTTCTGAACTACCAGATTTGTTGGTGAAAAATAGAGTTCTAGAAAACCAGTGGTGTCTTTTCAACGATTGAGGCAGGAACAATTGGACATCCACATGCAGAACTATCAGCCCAGACACACACCTTACGTTTTTCACAAAACTTAAGTCAAAATTAGTCACCGACCTAAAAGCAAAACAAAAAATTATAAAACTCCCAGAAGATAACAGAGGAGAAAATCTAGATGAACCTGGGTATGGCGATGACTTTTTAGATAGGACACGAAGGTACAGTCCAGAAAAGGTAACTTAATAAGCCACCTTTCATTAAGATTTAAAAATCTCCGTCCTGCAAAAGACACTGTTACAAGTATGAAATAGCAAGCCACGGCCCCGGAGAAAATATTTGCAAAACGCATATCTGATAAAAGGCTGTTATCCACAATATACCAAGAACTTTTAAAACTCAGCAGTCAGAAAACAAACAACCCAATTTGAAAATGGGCCAAAGGCTTTCACACACATCATCATCAAAGAAAATATACAGGTGGAATAGAAATATACGAAAAATTATTCAAAACCCAATATCCTTAAGGGATGGCAAATTTCAAAAACCAGTGCGATATGACTGCACACCTGTCACAATGGGCAAAATCTGGGACACCGGTAACACCAAACGCTGACAAGGAAGGATGCCAAGCAGCAGGAACTTCCAGACGTCACTGGGGAGAATTTGCAAGAGCTTGGCGGTTTCTTCCAGAACTAAACATACTCTTCCCACGGGATCCGGCACTTCTACGCCTCAGCATTTACCCAAAAGAGTTGAAAACTTATGTCCACACTAAGACCTGCACGTGAATGTTTATAGTAACTTTATTGTATTTGCCAAAACTTGGGAGCGGCCGAGATGTCCTTCCATAGGTGAACGGTTGTCCTTCAAGAGGTGAGTGGATATATGTCCCTCCGCAGGTGACTGGATACATCAGACGCGGCCCATCCAGAGAACGGAGCCATGAAACGTCACGGAGGAACCGTAAATACACGTCACTAAGTGAAAGAAGCCGACCCGAAAAGTCCACATACTGTGTGATTCCCACTCTACGACATTCCGGAAAAGACAAAACTCGACAGACGGCAAAAGCATATAATGTATGTAGACACCTCTGTATCTTCTGCTCAGTGTTGTTGTGAATCTAAAACTGCTCTAAAAAATAACCCTTCTTATTTTTTAGAGGGCCAATGATGAGTCAGAGACTTAAACGCACCGTGATGGCCCTTTTCTTCCTTTTCGGAAAACTTGGTTTTCACTTAAAAAAAAAAAAAAAAAAAATGAGGATAGCATAAGTCTACAGAATGACCTCCCCTTTATTTCACTTCGACCTTAATAGCACATTTCAGCAGGTCCGAAATCCAAAGGCATCTTACACTTGGTACCAACTGACAAGTATACCGAGTAGGTATTTTTCTTTGTTTTTCTTGCCTGATTCATAAAATCACCGTGCTTATAGAGAAATGACAGCGTCTTCTTTTTAGCAAAGCATGACCTTTATCCTCAGCGTCTAGTACAGTGCCGAGATATCATAGTGGGTCAGTCAGTGTTTGTGGACCACATCCTCTAAACAGATATGTGTGCAAATCTAGATGTTAGAGTTTTATACGCTTGAATTACAGAAAGAAATTCTGGTTCAAAGGGAAGCAGAGGAAGGGAACTGAATTAATGACAGAAAAAACTAGCTTTCAAAGGAATGAGTTTTCTGCAAGAGAAAGAGAGTTTCCCTGGGGCGCCCGGGTGGCTCAGTCGGCTAAGCCTCTGACTCTTGATGTCCGCTCAGGTCATATCACGATTCACGAGGTCAAGCCCCACATCAGGCTCTGCACGGACAGTACGGAGACCACTTGGGATTCTCTCGCTCTCCCTTTCTCCCTGCTCCTCCCCTGCTCACTTTCCCTCTCAAAATAAATAAATAAACTTAAAAAAAAAAAAAAAAGAGCGAGAGAGAAATTTTCCTAGCAAAAGTGCCAGGCCTCCATGCTGGGAGAGAGCAGCCGCTTTCGCAGGTGAAACACCACCGGCTCCTCAGGGGTTTCAGAGTCTTGCCGGCCGAGGGCTCGTCACAAAGGTAACATCTATCAAGTTACCCAAGTTAAGCTCATCATTAAATTTTCCCTGTTCTTTCTCCCGGAGTCTCCTGGGTTTTGTTTAATCTTACGTACAGATGGTGGTAAGGAACTTTCGGTGTTAGCTGATGACATTTCGGTTTCCTTCGTACGGGCCCCGAGATTTTTCCCAGGTAGATTAAATCCAATAGTAAATCACGCATGTCTTGGCACCCCAGCCTTGTTGGCTCCCTAATGCCTGCGCCGAGCATTTGATCCTCCGGCCTTCCTGCTCTGCCTCCGAGAGCCGCCCTTGAAACACCAGGTACCATCTGTTCCATCCCTGCAAGGAGGAAATGAGAAACAGCTTTATGAATGTTGCGACTGATTAGTTATCAAGTGGTATCTAATTAGTTCATCTCTGATTATCGTATAATTAAAGATATCTATCATCTCCCTAGCCGCACACCAGCACCAGATCCTTCTCCCTGTCGGAAGTCAGGAAGGACGGTGCTTCATCTCGCACGGCCTGAGAAGGCCCATCGTGTCCCCAGCCCAGCAGCTCCCCTCGGTTCCTCCGGGTCCGTCACGGAGGGGTCGAGGCACCCCCACCTTTAAAGCGTCGCTGAAAATCATGTCTCACATCTGCCCTGAAGCGGGGTGGACACCCGTGAGGACCATGTGTTCTTTGTCACTTTTATATCATCCTGACCTCAGCCTTTGGCTTCTCTCTGATTCAAGAGGTCGTGCGAATGGTGTTTCCCACTCCTTAGCTCTAAGGACCCGGCTTCCACCTCCGTCTGCACAGGCAGGGTGCCCAGAGGACACTTAGGACAACAGTGGGAGTTTGGGGAGGGGGTCTCCCCTCCCCCTCCCTCTTCGTGTTCCGGCGGAAACTAGCAGCCCACAGGCGCCTGGGAGAAGGGCATGCACGCCAGCTCACAGCGTTCACGACGAGAATAGCATTTCTGTCGTTCCGCTCTGTCTTTTTTTCTTGGAAACTAGACACTTTGGATCATATATTGTCACAGAGCCTCCGGATTGTTATTTTCTCCTGAAAAAAAAATTTGGGGGGGGGGACTATTTCTCCTTTGGGGGTCAACCAACAAGCTTTAGTTTATGGGTTCCATCTATGCCATGCTTATTTCCAAACTCTTTCCAGGGATATCCTGACTGGTTCACCACTGTGTCCATCAGGACATCAGCTTCAGAAAACCAGAGTTTCAGGCTTCGCCCAGTCATTCCCCCAGCTGTGCTGCTGGTCCTGACAATATTCCTGGGCACAGATTTGCACCCTCCGCTTTGAACCAAGTCTGACATCTCTGGCAATGAATTTAATAATGGTTTTCTGGACCCGTCTCCTTCTTCCTCCCTGCTACACCCACAGCCCTCCAAAAAAATCGCCAAAAACACCCACCTAGCTGGTGGTGGCAGGAACAGGAATAATCCCCAAGAGGCCTAGACTTCATCGAGTTTTTTCCCAAAGTTGGAACCGCTCTCCATGAAACAAAAATTATTGTTTTGTTGCTTTTCTTTAGAAAATTTCTAGAGCCCTGAAATGATTATGTGTATGTGTGATTGTTTTTTTTTTTTTACAAATTTCTTCAGTTTTAATTGTCTTGAGGGAAGATTTTCCAACATTTGTCTTCACAATAGCCAGAAATCCTGCCTCAATTAAATTATGCAATTTTATATGGCCTCAATTTCTCACTTTTGTCTCACTTGTCTTTGTTCTCCTTTCCCAGTAGATGGTGGGCCCTTTAGATCCGTACCCATCACTGTCTTTATTTAATACCTATTATTCCCAATAACATCAACAGACCGGCTTTCAAAATCATAGTATGTCCATTAGAAATAGGAGGAATGAACAGATTAACTCAAAATGACAACTCTTAGGACAGCTCCCTGCAATTCTTTCTTTTATTGATCAAAAACAGGAAACTCCACAATTTTAGCGGCCTCGCTGAAGTTTATCAAAACAATTGCTTTACTCAAAGGGAAACAAAATGCTTAAACCTGCCCCCATGAAGATCAGCATAACCATTTAGGTGCTTACCAAAGCTCACGGGGTCACGCCAGGTTCTGCCGGGAGCACTGGAACAACGGGGTCAGATTTAATAGAACCACATTCAAATCCGGATACTACCTTCTACAACGTATGTTCTAGAACCAGGATAGCAGTTCAGCAAGTACAGAGCCTACTGAGCCAATTTCCAAGTCACAGTGGGCCTTGGGGACTTTTTCTTAAGAGGACCTATAATTGTTTACTTTTACATTTGAGTCTGGGTTCTCTCTTGCAGATGTTTTCACACACCGTTGCTTCTCGCTACAAAGCTTATTTATAAAAATGTCCCTTCGACATTTCCTATCTAATCTCCAGCAAGCTCTATGTTGAATTCTTTAGTTCTTTGTATCTTTTCATAAATAATCATTCATCACAATCTATGTTGGTTTTCAGCACAGAAATAATTCAATAGAACTTGTATACAAATCATTCATAGTAAAGTATTTGGCAAGGGAGATTGCCTTTCATTTTATTGGTAAAAATGAAATGGAATAAAATAAAGTGAAATCAAACCAAGTAAATTAATAAATAAACAAATGAATGTCTTAACAGCACTTGAAACTGTCAAATGGCAGATTTACTGGTTTCATAGGTGGTGACCATTCTTTAGGACCATGGAATAGAATTGGTCTGGCCAAAATTCCCATAGTAAGAGAATTTACAGATCTTCTCAGTGCACTAGTGTTGGGAAAGTCACGGGTGAACCTATATAAATTCATGTATTTTTTTACGTTTATAAAAACAATAAAGTTATAGTACCAAATAAGCATAATAGCAATGAAGTTGTATTACTTCAAGCATAATAATGAGTAAAATGCCATTAAGTTCCATTCGCGGCCCCTTGCTTATTAAAAATTATTTAGAACCTCTTTCTCCCCAATTGAATTCCACCCTTGTAAGTTTGTCTTGGTTGACTTAAATAATATCCCCATTTAGACAGTTTCTGATACGGTTTTCTGACTGGTTCTCCAGCTAATACTTTTTGAAAATATTTTCTCTGATGTCTTGACCACACACGCTGGTTATCATCATCATCCCACATGAGGGACTCGAAGAGGTGAGAAAGGTTTTGCGAAGCTGTTACCTAATCTGGTGGCAGAGCCCGAGGAGCCATTTCTCGAACCTCCGTGCCAAACCACAGCACCTCCACGGACACACATCTCAAAATACAGAGAGCAGTTCTCCGTCTCTGGTTTTCTTTTTGGGGGGCTTTATTTCTCCCTTTATTTCTCTCTTTTGGGTCTTGCTCCTCTCCCTTGACCCACGCTGTTCCCACAACTAGAATGTCCTTTCTTCGCTTTCAAGTAGCATCTCATACTCACTCTTATTTCACATGTCACCTCTTTGAAAGCTTTTCTCCACCCCCTGACTCATTTAAATGGTTATGGGCTTGCACAATACCCAAGTGGATACAGTCATCAAAAACTTTTCTCACTGCTGCGTTCCCTAATTCATTTGTCTAACTTTCCACTAAATAACATGAGGAAAACAAAAAGCGTACGTCATTTTATATCTGCCCCCCCCAAAAAATATATATATATCCCTCCTTCTTTTTTAAAAATTTGGAGTAGAAAAGAAATGATTGATTGAAACCACCAAAAATTCACTTAAAAATGAACAGTGGAATTCTACCCTGATAATTCCACCATTTCTAGAAAGCTGAGGAAATGTAAGTGTCCATTGTTTGGAGGAACATACTCTTTCTTATCCTGTCTCCAGTGGCTCATTTTTCTGAAGAAGGGCAATGGACCACATGGGGCCATTCAAAGCGAGCCAAGGTCGCATGGAAGGAATATATTGGCTTCATCTCAGAGGATCTCCAGTCGAGTTGAATAAATGTTGCAACTTTATACATTTGGCTCATGAAAAGCCTTTGAAAATAAGACCCTTCAATCCGAATTCCAAGACTCATGAGCACAGGCCTGTCCCATGCCCCCAAGGACTTTGATTTCTAGCTGAGCTCCAACATCGCCAGTGCTCACAGGTTGCATGAAATATAATATCCTTCTAGCTCACACTCTGAATTTCACAGAATCGGACACTTCCTTTCTCCTAGGAAGACGCAAATCTATTCTATCCTGTTTTCAGAAACACATCCAGTTAAGCGTGTCGTTTTTTGTTACACGTCATTCCAATTCCTACTGGTATTGCTCTAAGTTGTCAATGAGCCAGATCTTCATAATGACTTTATTAATATCCTACTAGCTCAGACTTTGTTCGTATTGCTGAGCCATAATAAAACTGCAATGTAATTGGCCGAAACGCAGAGTGAAATCAGGAAGGCATGATAGTGAGGCTTTGATGTTCTGTCTACACTTTCTTGCTTGCTTATCCTTTAGGGAAATTCTCCAGTCTCAGAATATTCAGTTTAAATGATGCCAATAATCCTTTAAAAAATCCAGTGAAATAATCTTGTAGCCAGAAAGGATGCAGAAAACATCTTATACAATGACTTTGTTTCAGAAATTTAAAAAACGAAACAGAGAGAGACAGTCATTTGTCAATGTTCACACAGCCAGGCAGCAGAAGAGCCAGGGACAGGATCTTGGCTCTTAAGCTCACTAAACATTACTAATTCAAGAGGTCCAGGAAGATACCAACACCCTCGGTAAAAAGGGGGAAAAAAAAAACTTCAGAAAATTCATGGCCTTATAGAAGATGCAGTTATGATATCATGTTCAGAGATCTCTTATGCCAGAATCATCTGTAACACCACAAAATGTTTGGAACTGTGTCGTCACCAGGGAAAGTTCAAAATAATAAAAAGAAGTGTTTGTTTTTATTTTCTCAACAAAATCGTATTAAAATTGAATTTTCTGCTTCCTTTGAATTTCTAGATAAACTTTGGATGTCAAAATATTTTAAGGGACATTAATAAGCTCCTTTGACTTTGAGTCACAATGAATTTTTATTCTCACCTTCCTTTAAGAAAATACAGAGGCATGGGGCGCCTGGGTGGCGCAGTCGGTTAAGCGTCCGACTTCAGCCAGGTCACGATCTCGCGGTCTGTGAAGTTCGAGCCCCGCGTCAGGCTCTGGGCTGATGGCTCAGAGCCTGGAGCCTGTTTCCGATTCTGTGTCTCCCTCTCTCTCTGCCCCTCCCCCGTTCATGCTCTGTCTCTCTCTGTCTCAAAAATAAAATAAACGTTGAAAAAAAAAAAAAAAAGAAAATACAGAGGCATAACTCAAATATTTGTGACCATCAAATTTCACCAGAGTACAAATCCTTTACCAGTAGTAACTCTAGGCAGTGCGTTGCCAAGAAGGGTACAACATCCACCGTGTACCAATATGGCTAGACTCGGCATTGTAGACAGAGTGGGAGGGCCTTAAGCTCCATCCAATGACAGCTTCCCTCTCTACAGAGGCAATACAGGACCTCCAGGGCAGTGACATGGGGAAGAGGTCACTATAGCTAGTGGTTAAATGTTCCTTCCACATTCAGAAAACATTTTTTAAGCACCAAGTAAGGTCCAAATATTAGGCGTAGCACTAAGAATGCAGAGATAAATAGCACTGTTCCCCTTCTTGGGTTCACAGAAGGAAGAGGGAAATAACCAGGCTGTCCCAAGATCTGTTGACATAGGAAGTGTTACATTTTCCACCATGTATCACCCCAATGAATAAGACCTTCATGGCAGCTTTTATTAAAATCCTGCTAACTCACATTTGGTGGCGATTCTGAGACCATGCTAAAGGTGATGAGGACAGTTGATTGCATATTATTGGGAACAAACCACAATATTTTTTATGCACTGAAGTCACTGAACTGATCTCACGGTTTTTATTTTTATGGTTCAAAAGTGCTTTCATCCAAAGGAAATAATGAGTCGGTGTTGCAGAAAAAGGGAAAGATGACATTTGGTTTGCTTTATTAAGGATTTGGTGTATTAATTATAAATAAGCTTTTGTACCCGGTCACTGAGAGAGAAAGTAAACTGTGACTTTTATATTCAAAAAAGCATAAAAACATCAGCATGACTGCCAGTCCTCTGAGATTATCTCCAGAGCCTCTTGAATGCCAAGCACTCTGCCAGAGCCTGGGAAGTCAGACATGAATGAAACTTATTGCACATCTACAAAGTACACAGTCTCCAAGGCAGAGAGGACCCCAATCAGAGGAGGGGGGTGGTCCGACTCGGGAGTGTTTGGGGAAGTTCTATGCGTGAATTTGCATTTGCAAGGGTGTAGGCGAAAGAATCCCCACGGCTCACTTGGTCTTCATATGTGCCTGGCATGTCTGAATGACACGGAAGTGCAAAATAATGATTTTGGAAATACGCATATGCAATTTTGTGCTAGCTCAGATACAAATTCACATGCAGTGCCGGAATCCACAAGCATCTTGCAGAGCCCTGGTAGGAGATGGGCTGTTGTATCCACCAGCAACTTCCCCAGTGCCCGACTGAGAAAAGATCTCCACTCTCTAAGGTTTCGGAAGATGGATCCTAAACAAATCCCGGGAAAGCAGGGTTCCGTGGGAGCGTGCCGAAGGGAGTCACGCAGGCTGGTGTGGCTGTAATCAGAAACCAGGCCGTACACAGCCAGAGGGTGAAATCTCATCAAAACGGGAACTGGGTTTGGAAAGCCATCGCCCTCCACTAAGGGGCCTCCACCTGGAAAAGGAATCAACAGCCCAGTCTTACAAACTTCAGGGGTGAGCACACAGTCATCTTGTTTTCAGCTGGAACTCTTTGGATCAGTCAACCAACCACTAAGGACCCCGCATACTTTGCATTCTGTCATGTGCTCAGAGCAAATGAATCCTGCCCAGCATGAAAGAAACAGCCCGTCTCAAGATTCTGCAATCCAATTTAGATACCAGTCTAGGGCAAAACGAATCTCTCCCATACATCCTTCTGCCTTGACATTTCTCTGATTCCCTGTATGTTTCTTGCTCTTTCTTCCTTTCCTCCCGTTCTAGTGATTTCCCCTGATTTCTACTCCCAGAAATAATCATTATACTGGCTGTGGTAATAAAAGTTAACACTTACCGAGTGCTTACTTTGTGTTAAACTCTGTCTTAAAAGCCTCAAGAGTACTGGCTCATTTAATCCTCATGAAAAATCCCGGATCTATTTTAAGACTTTCAGCCTATTGTATATTTTGCTTCTAATGTGCATCGCGACTTGCCCAAAATGGCACGAGGGAGCTGTGGAGCTGGGCTTCAGAGCCAACAATCTGACTTCAGAGCTGAATCTCGTAAGAACACCTTTACCCCTTGCCCGTGGCCTCGTCATCCCAGACCGAGCACGCCACACGTGCGCTGGAGCAGAATACGACAGCGATCCAACTTCTCTCTGGCCCTCACCGCTTTGAAGACACACCTTGAGCTGTTGCTTTTCTTTCACTTGACCCCTGCAGTTTGGTTGGTTTCAGGAACCGCAAGACTGACATTTCACTCTTGCTTCTCCCAACGTTGACTTTCCATGACACACGATCAAGTCACCCATAATGCCTTTGGGGACTGTCGATAACAAGTAGGAGCATGTTCAGGCAGACTTGGCTTCTGGCTGTTTTTAAGGGTAACAAGATTCAAAACAGACCTGAATTGTCGTTGACACTGTTTCAATTTTGAGGAGATGTGGCGGGAGCTTCACATCCTAATCTGAACGAATTCTCTCCAATGAGAAGGGGTAACTTCTTGGAGTCCCAAATGGCTAATTTCACGTTCAACAGAGATTCTTTGCCTGCTCTTTATCAATGGACATATAGTCCTGACTGTGATACGGAAAGCCTTAGATCCACCTGAGGTTCAAATCCAGGGCCAACTGAAATGAGAGAAAAACCTTTTCCAGATCCACCTGCCCCAGGAAGTGGGTGCGTGGGTGTAAAAACCATTTCAGGGAACCGTTACAACTCAACACAGGGAGCCTGATGTAGACAGCTAGGCTTTGGGGAGACAAACAAGATCCCTAGAAAGGATTGAGAACGCTTAGTCCTGGAGAGGTCGTCCAGCCCAACCCTCCTCAAATCCCCTCACTCACTGGAGGATCCCAACGTCCTGTCCTCCAGCCTCAGCTCGGACAGCAACAGCAGTGGGACTTTTACTAACTCATATGCTAATCTACCCCATTTCTGACAACTTCAGTTGCCAAAATATCTATCGTATCAACAGGCCTTTCTTAGTAGGCGGTATGTGGCTGAAATCAGGCTCGGTGAGGATTCTATCGGCTGGTCTTAATGTACACATCCAAAGAAAGAACCTCACCACCTTCAGATATCTGTTCTGAAGGACCAATATCCCCTGTGTCAAGTTATCCGTCAGGGCCTCACTAGGGCTGGACCCTCTAGTATCTAATTTCCTCAGACTTCTGCTGTGCATCCCCAACAAGTGTGTAAGGCCTCTGGACACAACTACAGGCCCTACAGTGACCAACGGAAGGTTTGGTTTGATAGATTTGTCTAAAAACCAGCACAGCAGAGTAGGAAATGGACTCGCAAGGGGCCTGGGTGCGAATCCTGCCTCTAGCCCTGGACAGGCAAGTGTGGGCCAGTCTCCTGTTCATCTAGTCTTAGTTGATAAAATTTGATTTAAAAATAAAATGGGGGGTGGTGGAGAAGGAGACTCCGAGCGGAGGAGAGCATGTTGGGTGCTCCGGCTATGGACTAATTTCATGGACATGACAGTTGGTAGACCCAGGTTTGAGTCACCGTCTACAACTTACTGCCCTCGAAAAATGGCCTAGTCTCTCTGAACCTCCTTTCCCTCAGTTTTAAAATTCGAATATTTATAACATTTAGGTCACAAGACCGCCTTGAAGATTACGTGAGATAACATATATAAAACGGGCTCAGCACAATGCCTGGCACATAGTGAAATGTTCAATAAATGTTAGCTATTTTAAGAAGACCTTTAAAGATGTGAGAGCCAAGATGCCTTCCCTTGAGCAGTTTTTGCCAGATGGCTTCCTAACTCCGGGTTTGGCTCCTTCTTGGGAATGTGTTCGGTGAAAAAAACATTCCAACAAATCAATTAATAAACATCAACCGACACTTTCTACATGCAGCACAATGCTTCGGGCTCTGTGAATGAATGATCCAACAAGAATAAAACATGGCCCTCCCCCTAAAAGAGATCATTTAATTAAGAAGATAAGACAGCACACGAAAACAGAACTAAAAATTCAGAGTCGTAATGGATTCTCAATGGGTAATATCTGCTCTATTTCCTAAAGGAGCACAGAAGGAGATTACTTCCCAGCTCAGGCTGTTAGAGAGAGCCCTAGGGAAGGAAAGGTTTAAACTGATGTCATTTCCACTGTCCCTCACAGTAGTACAGTCTTATCCCCACTTCCACAAAAATCACATCAGAACAAAAACAAGGCCTAGTCCTTCTTCTGGATGTCCTCTCAGAAAAGAGCATCATCACCTACCTAGAATTTCCAAGGAGGAGCCCTTATGAAACCTCTTTCCTTCCTCATCAGTCACCTCCATTTGGTCCTAAATATCTTGAGCACCCAGTCCTGAAACTACTCAACTCTGGATCTTTCTCCTGAAATCCTCTGTATCAGCTGCGGCCCCTGGTCTCTGAACAGTTCCCACTCTTTAACTTTCACATCACCTCCGTTTGTTTGGCGACCGTCGACATTTTCCCCCAAAGAGTAAATCAGGACACCATTAGGCCACATGAGAGTGACTGCTGTTTCATCAACCCCTCTACCCCGTCCCCCAACATCCAGGGCACAGACGCCTTTATTCCAGTCCCGTGCGGCTGCTTGCTCGCCTCTGACTGTCTTCCTTTTCCCAATTTCCATAGCTTCCGATGCTGAGAATGCCTGGCTCCCCTCTGTTTCTCCACCAGGACTGCTGACCCTCCTGTCTCTTCCAAGAAAAGTGGAGATGTCTCATTTTTTTGGATTCCCTTCAGTGTCACTTTGTCCGGGGACTCTTGGCCGATACCTTCCCAACCTAAGTTAAATATCCCTTCTCTGGGGTACTCCAGCTCTGTGACAAATTCAATTCTTCTTAATTGTGTTCAAATGATCTATATTCATCTGACTTGTCCCTAGGTACTGAACTCATTTTTTGTTTGTTTTTGTTTTTTTGTTTTTTTAGATGGCAAACCATGGGTCATTTCTTCTATATTTTCTGTGCGTATCACAACATAGCGTCTCCATAAACGTTTGTTGAAAGTGAACGAACATATCTACGTGACCACTGAAAGGTGAATGAGATTTGACCAGGTTGCCAAACTTAAGGAGAGGTCTCTGCAAGGGAGAGGCATAGACAGCGGGCATAATAAAACAATCATCCTTTAAAATAGCCAGAAGTCTTGGCTTGCCCTAAAATAGAGAGCCTTAGCCTCTGAATGGTTTGTTTCCAAAATTGTAGACCTCTAAGAAACGCGGAACCTAGTCCTTGCTAGGCTGCCTGCGAATAAAGTTGCTTATCCCCTCCATTATTAATCCATGTTGAATGCTTTCCTCTTCCACCTCAGCCCCTCACAACCCATCTGAAAGCCGCCATCTTGGCGTGGAGTCCTACACGTACATTGCAACCCTTTATGCTGCTACTATTTTCATGGAGTCGAGCAGGACAGGGAGTGTGTGGGCAGCAGAATGCAGCAACGGTTCGAACACCCCTCCACCTCTTTCCATCCCCTGAAGACTATTCTCTATAAACAAATAGCATAGAGCCATGGGGAAAACAGGAGCATTTTCAACATTGCCCAAAGGAAGCAAGAACATCCTTTGAAAGAAATCTGTTCTTCAGGGTGAAAGTAAACCAACAGCCACTGCCTACCAAAAAAAAAAAAAAATTAGATCTGTAGTATTTTTTTAATATCAGTTTGATGAGATCTAGGTTATAAACAGGTCTGGTGCTATGTAATTTGCAACACAATTTCACTGTCTGTTTATCTATCCATCCGTCCACCCATTCATATGTATATAACATAGGCAGGAAATCTGGCGTCTGTTGCTAGTTCATAAATCAGTGTCTGCTCTCCACAACATCTGAATACAAATGTGATTAAATTTGATTCCATGCCCATTTTTCATTTATCAGATTTCAGAATGTGATGCCTTGGCAGCTGTCCTATGGTAGCGTGTTTTGCATTTAACCCCCTGAGTCCCAGTTCTTCTCGACATATGAAGCCCCTTGCAGAGATATCGCAAGTTCACTCCTCAAGACATCTAGTCTCTACATCGCAGAAAGATTTTTCCTCAGCATATCAGGGAAAGAAGAATGGGGAACGAGCTGGACATAGAATTGGAATACGGAAGGAAAACTCAGAACCGCTGTGTTTTTGAAATGGAAGAGACCTTAGAGATCACGTAGTCCTGTGCTTCTCAAAATGTCCTACCCTTGACCCACCCGGGGTCTTGTTAAAGTTCAGATTCTGGCTTGGGAGGTCTGGGGCGTGGCCTGAGGTTCTGCATTTCTAATAAGCTCCCCTGGGAAGCCTGCACCACACGTTATGCAGCTAAGTAGTTGGTCCACTATTCTCTAAATCTGATGATCATCTGATTGACTTGTGTACTTAAGTATCCTTCATAGAATCACGAATCAGATTTTCCTAGGAGAGGGTCTTACAACTGTATTTTTAACAGTCAACTCACGTGACTGCGTACACTTGGAATACATTGCAAACCGGAGTCCGAAAGGAGAAGGGAAATGCTGAAATAGAGACTTGGAACACAGATTGCCAAGTAAGTGTTTTTGCCACTAAACTTACCACAATAGAAATGAAATAAGCAGAATGGAGGTTGAAGAATAATCCAGAAATGTTCGAAACAGGTTCCAGACAATTAATTCTCGTGGAAATGGAATATTCAGAGTTGGCCCTGAAGAAACGCCTCCATGAAGACCAAAAGGGGTCTCAGAAAAGAGAAAGTATCCCATTGTTCTCTGAGGAAAACAAACCAAAACACAACAAAGCACTGGCGATAAACATACCTTTACTAACAAACAAACTCATGTTGGGAAAGCCCATTTTTTCCTTTGTCTTCCTTCATTTGCCTTTGGAGAACGTATTCACAGAACATCAGCTACTTGATTTTGAAGCCATGCTCTGTGTAAAGGGAGATGCATCATGGCTCTGCCTTCTTTCCTGGTTCCCCAGTCCACCATAACTTCCCCACATCCATCATGGCTTCCCAAGATCAACCACAGCCTCCCCAAATCAACCGTGGCTTCCCAAGACCCCTCATGGCTTTCCAGGCTCCACATGGCATCCCAAGAATCTTCACAAGGGCACACAAGCATATCTTCACTCCACGAATGGTGTCTCAGTAGCCACAGGTCTACCAAAACACCAAGGCTCCTCCCTGGAACATTCAACCATGAAGACAGATAAGAAAACCTATCTGTTATTCTTCCTGTCATGGGTGGACCCTTAGATTTATTTTCCTCAGAAAATAAAATAACGATCAGACAAAGGAGTGTGGATCGCTGAGGCTTATGGGCAAACTGTAAACTCCTAACCATTCACGCCTTCCCTTAGAGTAAGACAGTGAGTAAATCAAATAAGCATTCTGCCTCTGTTTCCTTTTGGGAGGAATCAAAAAACACATTTTACTGCTCACCTCACGGCGCGTAGCCATTTTTTAAATTACAATGCTTAAAACATGTACAACTACGGAAACAACATACCCAACTTGCAAAACACTTGCCCAGAAATAATAATAAACATCAAGGTTTTGGGGTTAGCTAAGGGTGTTTCATGTGCCCTGAGTGGGTGAGAGGAGACACAATGCACACAAGAGGCTTGAACATTCAAAGGTAATCTGAGCCTTTGGCTCAGCCTTTGTTCCAGTGCTGGGAAGGTTCCTCCTGGCCTGTGGTTTCCTCCCAACCCAGCAGAGGTGAGCCTGCCATAATCTTTCTTCATAACGACTTGGCACCTGTATCACGAGCTTCAAAAGCGCCCGGTGATAGAGAAACTTCTGGCAATTTAGCCTCAGGGAATAATTAGCTTTCTGCACAAAAGATACCCATGACGCTACCTTATTTGCGAGAGAAAAACCTTTGCAAATACAGAAGCCTCTAAAAATAGAGAAATGGATGAGTATATCACGATGCGTGTCTGATTCTGTGGCCATTGTAAAATGTGGTTTGTAAAAATCAGGGCCTTCCCAAATCACTGAGTGGGAAAGAGACCATAAGATTGCACAAACGTCACCTCGGGATACTTAAATACCCATCCACGCAGAGGAAAAGAAAACCTGAAAGGAATATACAAAACGTCTCCTCAGAGGCCCAACGAAGAAAACAATACCTATGTTTTAGGACAGTTGTAAGAAGTGTCGGTTGACTCTAGCGAGGGCCTAACACAGTGCTCACTAAATTCTCCATATTATTAAATATAATCAATAATACTCACATCAGCCACAGTAATTAACGACCGACAATGGATGCCGGAATTCTGGGGTTTTTTTCTCCGGTGTTTTTCTGTGTCTTTTTCCTTGTGTCTCACATAGTGCTCAAGTATGGGTTGTAGAAACAGAAATGTAATTAATTTCACTTTTAACAGTTAGGCCGAATGGGACGCGTCTGCTCCCCCACGGTCCCCTCCTGCCCTTAGCTGGATTCTAAGAGCATTGTGTCCCCAGGTTTATTTAACTGCCATTATCTGGCACTTACAGGGTTAACAGCCAGCGCCCCAGCTCTCCCACCAGACCAGTTGCGATTATCTCACTGGCAAGTCTCTCCCCATCAACCCCTAGACACAAAGCCCAGAATTAAAGGAGGGGGGAGGGGGGGCACGTGCTTGTGGCTTTTCCCTGCTTTTCAACATCAATGAGACAAGAAAGCAAAATCTCCCTTTGCAAAAATAAATGCTAAGCACTAGGCTTTCTTCCCCCTGGCCTTATTAGGTAGGGGTTCATTAATGGTTTTTGTTGTCTCAAGCAGGATACTATTTACTGGGTGAACAAAAACAGATAAAGCCTCAGATGAGTTTCCTGGTCACTCCTGCAGAGCAGAAGATGCAGAATAGCATGCGGGAGGCACCCTTCTGTCCTGCTCACTGGACCCGGTTCAAAGGGTCTTCAATCCCCATGTAACGATCATCGGTTTGCAGCAAAGCGGGACATGCAGCGCAAAATCGCTGTTGGAGGACTATATGGCAGGCTGATCTCCCTCCCTCCCCTCTTTCTGTTCCCTCTCTCTCAACTGGGCCCCCTCCTTCTCTCTCCCACAAGTCCCTGACCTGGTGAAGGCTTCCAGGAGTCCTGACCCACCACGCCAGAGCAAGCTACGCATACATCTCATACATCTCCCTGGATGTGTTTATGTTTTACCTCACCTTCAAGCTGCTATAGAACCAAGGAGTTAAATTCCTATTCAAAACAGAGGCTGTTATAATTGGGAAAAGATTCTCCTCCCTGAGGCACTTTGAGTCAATTAATTGGGTTTTTTGAAGTGTTAATAGGGAAAAAAAAATTTTTTTGACCTTTATGGGGCTTTTTCCTGGAGTTATTCAAGAAACATGGCTGGGCTATTAACCAAATCAATTCTGGGGACAGAGAGCCCCCAAGAGCTGAGAGGGTTTGGGAATGGCTGAAACACGAAACATGGATTATTCATTAATCATATCAGGAAAAAGCACCCATTTGATTAAGAGACAACTTCTGCGGTGGCCCACAAGCCTGTATGTGAGCGAGCGCATGGGAGAGAGAGTGAGAGAAGAGACGCAGAGACAGACAGAAAGGGACACAGACAGAGACAGAGAAAGGGAAGGAGGAGGCGACTATGGTATTATGATACTGTCACTTGGAAATGAGAGTCATATTAACAATGATTTTGTAAATCTGGGCAACACCGAAGCAACGCCTTTGAAAACGTCAACATTTGTGCAATGGAAACAAAATGGAGCTAGAACGTATTCAGAGAAACTGACTCATCCCCTTTATGGATTTTTTAAGAAAGAAAACTACTGAGAGATCAAAGGCCAGAGAATAGAGCTCAGGAACTGAGGTCAGAGGGATATAACTCTGGTTTCAAGCTTTTCCACACCCTCCACATGTTTAAAGATAGGGTACAAAGAGACGGTGAATTAATGTCGGTGGATGCATACTGATTAAGTTTAGCATCAACTATGAGAAAGCTGATAAAATTATTTTCAAATTCTCTTCATGCTCTAATTCTTTAGGTACCCAGGAATACTTAACACCATCTTTCTCTTCTGTGATACACACACACACACACACACACACACTACACACCCCAACAATTACAGAGGAAGCCAACCACACATTTCACTACTCATTTTTTTCCTCCTATAGCTCAGGCTTCTGTTCCTGGTACTTTGAAAGCAAATAACCAGAGCTGAATGAACCAGTGCCAAACTTGTGCAGGCTTCACAGGGCACTCTCTTACTGGAACAGATGGCTACATAAATAAAGCACTTGGTTCAACTACAAGGAAACCCTCCATTCATCTCCCAGAGATTGGAAATGGGGTGATTGGATTAATTAAATATTCTGGTAAGCAGGGAGGCTCCATTTATCCACGATGGATTTCCACTTGTAAAAAAAGTGTATATCGCGAGTAAGTACACTGTGTGTGGGTTCAAAGGAATGCAACCTTGTCCTTTACAGTGTGGCTCAGAACAGACCCGAGGCTCATCAGTCTGGGGACAGCTTTGCCGGAAGGCCTAACCGATGGACATCTCCATTTGGTGGATGCTAGAGTTTTGTTGTATATTGACGTAGGGAAACGTCCAGAGAGAGTTCAAGCTGATCGAGTTCTAGGGGAAGTTCTGGGAAGAAAGAAACACTTGGATTCATTTCTGGGAAGAGACGAGATCGTTAAGAGGAAGGCACGGTAGAGGTAAAAACTGAATTCTAGCATCTACCAAAGACCTACAGCTAACATCGTTCTTAATGGTAAGAAACTAGAAGATCAGGAACCAGGAAGAGGTGCCCATTCACTGTTCCTTTGCCACATCGTACTGGAAGTTTTATAATGCGTTAAGAAAAGAAAACAAAAGGCAAACAGATTGGGAAGGAAGAAATTAAACTGCCTTTATTCACAGAAAATGTGATCATCTATGCAGAGAATAAACAGATAAATTCCAGGAATTCATAAGTGATAAGAAGGTTACAAGGTACCAGGTTAATACACAAAAGTTAATCATTTTCCTAAATACCAGCAGTGAACAAGTGGAATTTGAAATTAAAAATGTAATACCATTTATATTAGGAACCCCCAAATCAAATATTTAGATATGCATCTGACTAAATAAATACGAGATCTATATGAGGAAAACTACAAAGCTCATGAAAAAAATCAGAAAACTAAATAAATGGAGAGATGTTCCATGTTCATGGATAGGAAGTTTCAATATTCATAAGATGTCAGTTCTCCCGTAATCGATCTATAGATTCAATGCAATCCCATTAAAAAAAATCCCAGCAAGTTACTTTATGGATCTCAGCAAACTTATTCTAAAATTTATATGAAGAGTCAAAAGACTCAGCATAACCAATATGGTATCATAGGGGAACAAAGTCAGAAGATGGATGCTACCCAACTTCAAGACTTACTATAAAGCTACAGTAATCAAAACTGTGTTCAAGTGAAGGACTAGAAATGTAGATCATGGGACAGAATAGAGAGCCCAGAAACAGCCCCACATAAATATGATCAACTGATAGTCGACAAAAGAGGAAAAGGAATACAATAGAACCGTTAGTCTGTTCAACCAATGATGCCAGAATGAATGACTATCCACATGTTAAAAAAAAAATCCAGATACAGACCTTATACCCTTCACAAAAAATTAACTTCGAGTGGATCATGGACCTAAATGTAAAACTCAAAGCAATAAAACTCCTAGAAGATAATAGGAGTAAACCCAGATGCCATTTGGTGTGGTGATGCCTTCTTCAATCCAATGCCAAAATCATAATCCGTGAAAAAATTGTTGATAAGCCACACTTGAATAAAATTTAAAAACTCTGCTCTGCTCTACTCTGCTAAAGATAATGTGAAGAGACCGAGAAGAAAGCAACAGACTGGGAGAAAATTGGTGGGAAAAAAACGTATGAAAAACTGTTATCCAAAAAACACAAAGCCCCTTTTAAACAATAAGAAAATAACAACCCAAATAAGAAATGGGCAAAAGACATGGATAGACACCCCACCAAAGAAGACACTCAGATGGCAAATAAGCACACGAAAAGATGCTCCACATCAGATTCCATCAGGGAAATGCAAATTGAAACAATGATGAAATGCCACCTATTAGAATAGCCACAGTCTGGAACACTAACAACACCAAATGCTAGCAAAAATGAAAAGCAACAGGAACTCTTACTCATTGCTGATGGGGATGCAAAATGGTACAACCATTTTGGAGGTATAACAACTTCGGAGGACAGTTTGGTGGTTTCTTATAAAACTAGACATACTCTTACCATATTATCTATCATTCTCCTTGAGACTCATTACTCAAATGAGTTGAAAGCTTGTATCCATAAAAAAAAAAAAAAACTGCATATGGATGTTTGTGGAAGCTTCACTCATAATTGCAAAACCTTGGGAAGAGCCAAGATGGCCTTCAGTAGATGGAAGAAAAAATAAACAGGTACATTCAGACAATGGGATATTATTCCGTGCGAAAAAGAAATGAACTAAACATAAATGTATATTACCGAGTCAGTCTGGAAAGGCTACGCGTTGTATGATTCCAACCCTACGACATCCTGAAAAAGGCAAAAATACGGAGACAATAAAAGTTTTGGTAGTTGTTAAGGTCTGGAGATGAAGGGTGACGGGAAGAGCAGGTAGGGCACAGAGGATCTTTAGGGCAGTGAAAATGCTCTGTATTATCCTGCAGGGGTAGATATATGGCATTATACATTTGTCCAAACTTACAGAATATACAACACCAAGAGTGACTCCAATGTAAACTGTAAACTTTGGGTGATTGTGACATGTCAGGGTAACTCCATCAGTCACAACCAATGTCCCCACTGGCCTGAGGTGTTGATAATCGGGGAGCTGTACATGTTTGGGAGAGGGGCGGAGATATGAGGAATCTCTGTACTTCCTGCTCAATTTCATCGTGAAGCTAACTTTCTCTAAAATATACAGTCTATTTTTCAAACGCTGAATTCTCATCTGCTCCAACAGGATGCTGGGAATAGAGGGAAGAGAACCGTCAAGGTCATGGGAGATGCGGACGGATGTGTCTGACCAGCCACTACAGTCAGCATCCCTGGAGGGGTCTCACGAGGAACACGAAGACATAGTTTCAGGTTCCGAGGGAGGGCGAGGACATGCCAGCACATTTTCTCAGGGACGCAGCCGAAGGGCACCCCCCAAGGACGCCGTGAGGACCCTGGCGGGGGTCAGTGCCACTCGATGGTCACCAGCATGACTGACGTTCTGACCACCTGGCTCTCAATTCCTGCAGGACCTGAATAAATGATATAGCCTCTCCCGAGCTTAGTTTCCTCGTGTATAAAATGAGGCAACACTACAGATCTTTCCCTGGATTGTTCCGTCAGGAGAACAGTCAGGCCAAGTGCTTGGCACAAGGTGTGGCTGGACTGAGCCCTTGAAGGTGGCAGCCTTTGATGTGACTGTCGGTTTGCAAGGTCAGCAGAAGGGGTTGGGGTGCACAATCCCCAGGGGGTGCCGTCTGCTTGGGAGCCGAGAGTCTTCCGCACAGATGTTCAGGCAGCACCTGCCTGTCCCATGACTCGGTCCCCCACGATCCATCAGAATCAGGGCCTGACCTGCTCTTCCCAGAACTGCCCCAGGTTACTATACCCCAGGCTCCCGTTCATGGCTGCCCTCCTCTCCTGGGACCCATTTCCTATCATCTGGCTTCTCGAACATGACTGCTGACAAGTTCCCCTTCCTCCTTCCTGGCCACTCACCTGCTGGCAGCTGGCCACACTGTACCCGGGGGCAGCGGCGAGAACTGATGTGCAGACCCGTCCCCCACTGCACTGCACTTGGAACAACACACCTTAATTTTCCATCCTTCGGCCTCTGCCTTGTGCGAGGTACCACATCCTTTAACCCTCTGGTTTAATCTTCTCAACAGCTTTGGAGAGTTCTAGTGTTGTGATTGCTGAGAGATAACTGAAAATTTGGAGAGGAAGAAATGTCATCAAGACCACAGATTCTGGGGTGCCTGGGTGGCTGGTCGGTTAAGCGTCTGACTCTTGATTTCAGCCTAGGTCATGATCTCACTGTTGGTGAGTTCGAGTCCTGCGTTGGGCTCTGAGCTAACAGTGCAGAGCCTGCTGGGGATTCTCTCTCTCCCTCTCTCTGTGTCCCTCCTCCGCTCACACTCTCTCTCTTTCACACAATAAATAACCTTTAAAAAAAGCAAAAGACCACAGATCCTGTAAGGGACAGAGACAGAAGCTGAACGAATGAATCTATCCCCAAACCCACGTTCCTCCTGCAGAGGTGGGGCGTGATACGTACAATCTACCCTCCAGTGCCTGCTTCCTCTGGCTGGCCGTTGCTGGCCCCTGACTCTCAGCAGGCAGCTCTGTGACACTGTCCTGCAGAGGACACATAGCAGATGTCCCCCGTGCAAGCTGGCCTGAGCCAGCTCTCTCGGGTGGCCTGTGTCGCGTTCAAATAAAGGAAAGAGCAAAGATGAGAAACCATCACTGTGAGATATCTCCCTTTGGTTTCCAATGACATGTCTATTAGCAATTCATCCTGGTAGTAATTGATCATAAAACCCAATTGCCGGCCGGCCCTGCATCGCTCATAATGGCAACATCGGGAAAGTGACCAGCGGCACGCGGCTTCCAGCCCCATAAACCCGCTCCGGGTGCCAGAGTGAGAACATCCCACAGAAGGCAGGGACTGTACGTGCTCACAACGAGGAAACAGACATGTGGCCCTGTGACGCGGACGGCCATCTGCGCTGGGAAGCAGCCGTTCAGAGACGGCAGAGCCCTGGGCACTCGGGTTGCTTCTGGAACAGCCACCTGCACGGCGTCTTGGGCTCTCACGACCGCCCCCTCTGGGTCTGGGAGGGCGTCGCTTACCTTTTCGGGAGGATGTGAAGGACATCAGTGCAGGCCATGGGGCATACTGCAGAAACCCTGCGGCCGTAGGTCTGCGCCTGTGCCCCTGGCCAAGCCACGGAAGCTTCCCGGCCTCAGCTTGCTGGTCTGTAAACTGGTCATGACTTTTAGGCCTCATCGGGCTCACCGTCCACACGGCTCACGCCTCGTCCCTGAATGGTGACCCACGTTCGGTCATCATCGGTCTCACTGACACTGCGTAGCAACTGAGGGATAAAAAGAAAGACATCGAGGAGACCAAGAACCACGACCGCCTTGCACACACAGAGTTGGCTCAGAGGAGGTGAGGGACAGTGAGAATGCGTGACTCACCTCCTCTCCCCTTTCACCCAGCCTCAGGGAGGTGCGCGTGTGCGGGGAATGGGAAACGGAGGGCACGCAGTCCGTCATGTGCTGTGAAAGCAACAACATGGGCAACATGTGAGGACGGAGGCCCCAAGAAGAGAGGACCATGCGCAGAGCAGCACTGATTAATCACAGCTTCCCAAGGGCCACCGCTGGGAGAGCAGAAGCGCGCAGCCCTGGACGGTCGTCTAGACTACCTTGTTTTTTAAGAAGAGAGAAACCCGAGACCCGGAGAGGAGGAGGGGCTTGTGCAGAGAATTTGTGTGGCTGGAGCGCACACAACCCCTCCCCTCCCCTCCCCATCTCAGTCATGTCTTTCCCGCCCTCGTGCACCTTGCGGTCCAGCTTGCAGACGACCACGGGCGGGGCAGGCCGCTTCACGCCCCGGTCCACCCCCCTTCACCCTCCACTCGAAAGCTCCTGCACAGAGAACCCCAACTCCCAGCTTGAAGCGACGATGTTTACGGCAATGGAATCGGGGCCTAAAGGGACGTGAGGGTCAGCTCAGCTGAGCAGAAGTGGCCACGGACAGTTTCGAGGGCAAGGAAGGGCTTGAGCCTGTACTTAGGGACCACTGTCAAGGCCAGGCTACCAGATTGAGGAAGGAGGATCGCCAGATGGCCGGCAGGGCTCCTAGGACCCCAGAGGTGGCCTTACTACCCCCACCCCCTAACCAATCTGACACTTTAATAGAAATGGATCCACATATTTCTATAAAATTACCGGCAAACGAGGTTGTGTGAAAATGGGGGGGGGGGCTTGTTGACGGAAGAAGATGCTAGATAAGTGTGGCATTCCTAGACACAGAGACCGGGTACAGAATGAGCCCAGTTTCAGGAAACAAAGCCGTCTTCGCCAAGGCCGGGGTTTACGCGACACCCACGGCAGTTAGGAAAAGCCGGTTCGAAAATAAAGAACGGTCTGTTTGTTGCGACGCAGCGTGGCCTCACCCACGGGGTGCGCGAAAGTCCCATTTCCATCCCTGGGAGACCATTAGGAGAGATTCAATTAGAACCCATGACTTTTATCAAATCTCTATGGCCAGTTTGAAAAGACTAATTCTTAGGAAAAGCTGACTCCAGCGTTATGTGGCTTTCGCTGAGCTGTTATGAAGAGAATATAACAATGAAGGGGAAAACTGTCATGAGCTTTTATTAAAACAAAAAATAACCACAACACCCAGCTGCTTCAGAAGCTTGCAGGTGTGGGCAATCCCTCCCCCGGTCTCACTTCTGATGTTCCTGTTCTTCCCCCTCATTATTCTCTCTTCCCCATCCTGAGCCAAGAAGTTCACAAAATTCAAGCTCTCTCTGGGGGCATCTCGAGCGGGCTTTCGTGCCCTTCTGCGGTAGGACGAGAGCAAGGACGCTGAGCCTTGGTTTTTATTGATCCTGGAATTTGCATAAAGCATAAAGACTTGCTCTTACAGCAAGAAAAGCAGATTGGGAGTTGGGGATGGCTCTAACTTAAAGATAAAGGAGTTAGAGCTATAGGCGCAATTGGCACACAATGCCGAAAGTTATTCCAGAACAGGAAATGGCAGAATCGGAAGGAAACTTGGAAATCGACTAGCCAAGGGATGACAGATTCCGTGCCGATACCAACTGTAAGTTACGGGCGTTGACAGGCCCTTCTCCATGAGCTTAGTGTTGAGGAGGATTCCAAGGGCCCCGCTGAACTCCCCAGGGCAGACTCTCATTTATGATCAGAGAGTGATGCCTCACCCAGGAGAAGAGGCCATTCCTGTATCTGCAATGACCAGTCTTTGGTCCATCGCTCTCATCATAGGAAAGAGAAGCCCAGGACCCAGGAGGGTAAATCATCTGTCCACGGTGATGTGGAGACACTGCTTCACATCCTGATTCCGATATTGGCTCACGTAGAGATATGCACGTGGATTCAGAAATACGTGTGCAGAAGTACAGAGCGGAGTAAATAGGTTCACCGCGAGTGTCTTTAAAAATGACCTGGAAGGGGGCGGCTGGGCGGCTCGGTCGGTTAAGCATCCGACTTCGGCTCAGGCCGTGATCTCACGGTTCATGGGTTTAAGCCCCACGTCGGGCTCTGTGCTGACAGCTCAGAGCCTGGAGCGTGCTTCTTCGGATTCTGTGTCTCCCTCTCTCTCTGCCCCTCCCCCCCTTGTGCTCTGTCTCTCTCTCTCTCTCTCTCAAAAACAAATAAATATTTAAAAAATCAATAACCAGGAGGGAGGGTTACAGCTAGCCGTATAGTCCATAGGAGTTTGTAGAATGATTTGTGCATCAGAAAGCTAATACCTTCAGGAGCCACAGTAAGGGATCTGGGGTGTTCTGAAGGAGGGAGGTAGCAGGTGCTCCCTCCACTCCCCATCGACTGTTGGATACAGTGGAGCTTCTGGCTGGCCGGTAAGTGCAGAAGAAGGTCCTGACAGCTGTGTTTGAAGAGTGAACGGAGGAGCTGCTGACATTTAGCCCAAAGAAGAAAAGCACAATGCGTGGGACTGAATAGACATTTTCAGATCTGTTTCCCCATATTCCCCAGAAATGAGACCCATATTTCAGATACGGGTATTTGACAGTTTCCAAATGTAGACGGCTGACAGATGAAAGTTCCCCAGGGCCACGGTACAGAGGCGAGGCGAGGGGGGACCCCAGGGTGGGCGTAGGAGCCAAATGACCCAGGGGTCCTGAGCTCACAGGGAGGGGGAAACAACAATCTCTGCGTGCCTTTCAGCTCCTCCCTTTAAAACCGGATTGCGTGGCTCTCTGAAGACTGCCTGTTAAAACAGATCTCGCGGAAGCAATTAAAGAAGGTAATTAGGTTTTGCAAGTTTTTAAAAGCTAAGGACAACCAGAAAACAGCGCCGACGGAAATGAAGGGAGTGCGTGCACGTTTTTCAACCCAGAAAAGCAATTCGACTTTAAATACCTCGCTACCTCTGATCCGGTAAAATGACACTCTCGATACCCCCATGACTCCACAGGTGACTCGGTTCCGCATTCCCTGCACAGGGAGATTTTGCTACCGACTAGACAGGGGGGGTTTGAGCTGGGGGTCAACTCCTTACCTTTGCACCGGTCTCTGCATTTCCGCAAAGCACACTCTAAAATTCATGACACTGGAGACGCTCTCTGCACAGGCTCGCGTAGGCAGTGACAGACGCCCTTAATTTGTAAGCATTAGCAGAAAGAAATGCAGTTGCAGAAAGTGTAATTGGATCATCTTTGTATTTTATGTCGTTGTGTCTAAGTGCCGTTACAGGGTGAACCGTGCACTCTGCACTGCCTGACAGCGACGTGGGTGCTGTGATAGGCATGACAAATAACAGCAGAGTCAACTTTTACTGTTGCATTTGGAGCGTGTGTGTGTGTGTGCGCGCGTGTGTGTGCATGCGAGCACGCACGACAGAGAGAGAGAGAGAGTGCACACCCACTTTACTAAGGCACTAGTCATTAAGCAGGAGAGCTTTAAGATCTGCTGAGAAGTATAATGGCTCTCAAAGCTTTCTGACATTAAAATGTTCTATAATCACCTTCCATTAGTAAAACCAGAAAGCACAAAAATTCACTTGCCCTCCTCCCCCCACCCCCCGGCTTCCCACAATGTCCTTGTGCCTAAAATATTCCAGGTCACTGATCTCTCAAGGAAAGAAATCAGTGTGTGTGCGTGTGTGTGTGTGTATGAATATATATATACACATATATATATATGTTATATGAAAATATACGTTCCATGTGTACATATATGAAAAAAGGTCCAGATTTCACAGCTGACAATGATCGGAAAACAACTAAGTTTTCTATAAAATAAGTTATATAATTAAGAGTCAAGAAAAGATGGGGCGCCTGGGTGGCGCAGTCGGTTAAGCGTCCGACTTCAGCCAGGTCACGATCTCGCGGTCCGTGAGTTCGAGACCCGCGTCAGGCTCTGGGCTGATGGCTCGGAGCCTGGAGCCTGTTTCCGATTCTGTGTCTCCCTCTCTCTCTGCCCCTCCCCCGTTCATGCTCTGTCTCTCTCTGTCCCAAAAATAAATAAACATTGAAAAAAAAATTAAAAAAAAAAAAAAAGAATCAAGAAAAGAAAATCAGTCCCATCTACGCACCTCACTCTACATATAAGGGAGGGACAAGTGGCCCGTTTTTCCTTGGCCAAGCCAAAATGTACCGAGAATTCGAACACACTGCTGACCACCAGATGGACAAAGAAATGTAAACAGGTGGACACATGACTGACAGAGTGTGCATCTGCAGACATTTGGCAGGGACCAAAAAAGCTGAGGCAGGAAGCAAGAGACGTCTCCGTGAATCCCAAGGATCGTCCCGTCTGGTAGAGAGCAAACTGCTTCCCTGAGCTGGAAGAACAGAGGGATGGCCGAGAGGTAGATTTCCCAGGAAAGCATATCTCTGCCTAATGTATTATGCTCCAGCTCAAAGTTCTGGAAAGTCTCCTCATTAAACAACATTGGCTCTCCCTTGCTAGTTGCAGAATATACTTTCTGGGGCGGGAGTGGGAATCAGTGAACAAATATATTTGGGAGGGATGCAAAACACGTCCCCGTATTTTAGAGATCACGATGCCTATTAGAACCTTGAGCAAGATAAGAAACCATGCAGCAGAGCAAACATTGCACCCTCACTTCTTGGCTCGGAGAGGTAAGATAATTTCCCCAAGTTCGCACAATCAGCAAGACCTAGAACCAAGTCTCAAAGCAGATTTGTCTAACTCAAAGTCTAAGAGCTTTTTTTAATTAGTCTCTGCCCTGCTAAAGAGAAGGGCCCAATTGTCCAAATCACTACCAATGGTTTTTCATGGCAGGGCCCTGTGGAGAATACTCACTATGGGTTTTGCTAAAGACCATAGCATTTGGAAGCTTCCAGCACGTAGTGCAGAGGAAAGGGCAGGCCTGGCATCATGTGATGGAATCTGAGATCCCCTTGCAGAGATCCTTAAAGCAGTGTACTCACAGAGGACCAAAGTCAGTTCTCCTGACCTTGAAGAAGTCAGCTGCCAGGTTGCCAACAGCCTGTGAAGTGGGCCACCTGGCAGGGAGCTATGTGCAGCCCCTAGGACCTCAGGCCCTGCATTCTAGAATTTCAGCCTAGTGGGGCTCTGAACTCAAGAGCCCAGGTGGCCATGCCCAGCCTCCTGACCAACAGAACCCATTGGGTATAAATATGTCTTGTTTTAACAGCCATTCGTAGTCCTTTGTTATGCAGCCATAGAAGACAAATCCTTTAGGCCTGGAGACCATGAAAAAAATCAGGAGGAGACTTTCCGGAGACTGTGTCCTATCAGAAATCTATTCTTTACAACTCCTGTCTCTTAGGTCCCTGCATGCCTCTTAAACTAATGACTCCTGAGATTTCATTCTGTAAATATTTATTGAGCACACACTATGGTTCAGGTACTGTCTTAGGTACTTGTTTCTTTTCTTTTTTTATTGACGTGTAACTGGCATATAATATCCCGTTAGTCTCAGGCGTACATCATAGCGATTCAATATTTTTATACGTTACGAAATGATTCCCACGATAAGTCTAGTTACCGTCTGTCACTGCAGTTATAATATTATTGACTGTATTCCCCATACTCTACAGTACCTCCTCATTTCTCATTTATTTTATAACTGGAAGTTTGTACCTCCTAAAATCTTCACCTGTTCTGCCGAACCCCAACCCCTCCCCGCTCTGGTAACCAACTGTTTGTTTTCCGTAGCTGAGTCTGTTTCTGTTTGTTTGTTCATTTGTTTTATTTCCTAGATTCAACATATAAATGAAACCATTTGTCTGTCTCGGGATGACTCATTTCACTTAGTGTAATGCCTTCCACTCCATCCATGTTGTTGCACATGGCGAGATCTCATTCTTTTTTTTTTTTCACGGCTGAGTAATGTTCCACTGACTACGCATATATGCCACATCTTCCTTGGGATCTAATGAACTAAAGAGACCACAGTCCGTGTTCTTGTGGATCTTACATTTGGTAGGACATGTGGGGGTCTCGGGGGCCACTTCAGGTATCTGTCCACCACCCTGACTTGGCTTCGTTCAGCTCTAGAGGAACACTCGAGTCAAGATTCTTCCACAATCTATACCTTGGAGCAAGTGATGTAGATTCTCTGAGATTTCTCATTTCCAAAGTGGTGATTATTTTATCTTTCTTTCAGGACCTTTGATAAGATTAAACCAGAAACATAAACGAGGTGTCTCCAGCAGGGTTATCCTTAAGGGAGTCTCTCTTCCTCTTACCTGGAGAATTTACAACTATTGGACATGCATATAAACAGTTGATTTAGCCACCCCTTCTGTGTTAGTGAAAAGAGTCATAACCGTCTGGGGAAGTTTTCTCTAGAAACAGACCCTGATGGTGGGATTTGTGTGGAAGCAATATATTAGGAAGCACTGCTCAGGGAACACTGTGGGGCATGGAGAAGGGGGCAAAGGGAAGAGAAGGGAACCAAAGGGAAAACATCAAGGCAAACACTGTGGAGGGAACTTTCGTTCAGTTCCACAAAGAAATGCTGGAAATGGTGCAAGTGCCATCCCAACATTGTCCTGGGTGAAGGGCAAGAGGCCTGGGAATTTGTCTGCTCTGCGCGTGTGGGTCACGGGTCACAGGTTGCCACCAGGGGAGGTAAATTTTGAGCCACTTCACAACGGGAGTCCCCGTGCCCAGGCAAACTGGCTTCCATAGCCTGGGGAGAGGGGCGCACCAAGACAAGGAGGTGCTGGCCATGGAGAGTAGAGCACAGAGCTAGCCAGCGGGCATGAGCCCACAGAGGGGATGAAGGAAGGAGGAGCCCTGGTGTGCCCTGTGCAGTAGCCAAGGGAGCCCCGCTGCTCTGGACGCAGAGCTGAAAAAGCACACGGAGGGAGATGCCATTTTCTTCTAAGGAAATCTATGGGCGACCACCTACCCCATTCGACGGTGCCGGTGAAGCAGGAAGAAAACCCTGCAGGGAAAAGGAAGCCCCGACACCTTCTGAGAGCAATTCGATGTCATCAAATCTTTCTTAAATATTATCTGAGGCATCACAATGACCTTTTGTGGTGGTTATTACAAGCACCCTTATTTTGCAGGCCAGGAAACTGAGGCCAAGGTAAGCTGTGAAGCTTGCCGGATGTCATAGTATATACTAGAAGCCAAGTCAGGACTTAAGACCTGCTCTCCTGGGTCCATTGATTTTTTTTTTTTACTAAATATTCTCATAAATATTGAGCAGAGGTCAGAAAAATTTTGATCCTTAGGGGCCATTCCAAACACGGGGAGTATCCTTGTCCCAAAGTGTATGGGGGAACCACAAAAAGGCCTGGGGATTCATTCTGGGCTCTCCAAGCAAACTGGGCTCTCGCCCTGTGACACTCTCCTGACTGTGAAATTTTCATGAACTCATGGGAATGCATCTCCCTGAGGTTTGCTTACCAGTTGGAAGGAGGTGGTAATCCTGCCATACCTCCTAGGAGCCGTAGGCCGCAATTCACTACCCAGAATATTAAGAGACCTGCACCACATAGATGTAATGTGCTTAGAAAGAATGGTAAGCCCGGTGGGGTTTTTTTCGTGGCCAATGTAGCATCTCAACAAACTATTCTGATGATATTTAATCAACCTCCGGGATTTCTACTAAATGATGACTGTGAGCTATGTGCCCTACCAATACCATCTGAGTCATTTATTACACGGCCATCACGCTATTATTAAGTTCTTGCAAGAGTCCTTAAGAGTTGATTATAGTCATAAGAATTCCATAAGATCCCAGCGTTTCCACTGAGTAAGAACAGTGTAAATCACGTAGAATATAATTCGTTATATTGGTGCAAATCCAGACAGTACAACTCCGGAGCTTATGCCGGTAACCGTTAAACTAACGGCCTGGACGAAACACAAAGATTAAATAAAATAAGGAATGTGAAGTTCTTAGCAGAGTGCCTGGTATATTCATTTGCTCTATCGATGAAAGCTGTCATAAGCTTCAAAATTCGGGATTCTAGAAGTTTGAAGAAGAAACCTCGGCATATCATGAGTCTTTCATTCATTCATTTATGTGTTTATTGAGCACCATCAAATCAAAGTCCCAGGCACTGCAGATCGTGGTGCGTGAAGCCAACATCGTCACTGTCCTCGTGAGGCATACACCGCATTCCAGAAATCTTCTCCCATTCAAATCTTGATGTGTCACGGAAGATGAAATACTGAAAAAGTTTCGAAAGCTTAAATTAGTGAGCACTGGGGCATATGATCAACTCAAAAGGGTCAGATTAATCTGGAAGCTCTGCGATCACATGAGAAAGGATGAGAAACTTCAGAGATGTTTGATCATTCCATGAATTCCTATATCAAAGATGAAGACTAGCTAAGGCAATGATGATCTTAATCCAGTTTTGTTAACTACAGAACCTAAGATCTTTCCATCATGGCGGGATGACAAAACATTAAGGGAATGTCGAGTGGAACCCTGTCATCAGGAGAGGTAAGTAAAAGATAAAGAAAAAATAATTTTAAGGCAAAGTTTTTAACAGTAAGATGGTTAGCTCTGGAACTGCTTTATGATACATAATGAACACATTAGATTGGACCTCATTCAGGCAGAGCAAAAATGACCATTTGTCAATAATGTGTTGGGGATTTAGAGGCGCCTGGGCAGCTCAGTCGGTTAACTGTCCGACGCTTGATTTCAGCTCAGGTCATGATCTCACGGTGCGTGAGTTCGAGCCCCACCTTGGGCTCCATGCTTACAGTGTGGAGCCTGCTTGGGATTCTCTCTCCCCCCCACTCTCTCTCTCTGCCCCTCCCCCGCTCGTTCTGGCTCTCTGTCTCTCAAAATAAATAAATAAACTTTAAATAATGTGTCAGGTGATTATATACACAAATATGTATACAATTTTTCATAGTCTTCAAGAACGGTTCTGCTTCAAGAACGGTTCTGCTCCCTCTTCACAACTTCCTGGGCACCTGTGCTGCCCTCTCAGAGTTAACACGGGAGGGGTCCCGGGGGGAAGACAGGGGTGCCCAAAGACAATGCTGGCTGAGATCTCCATTTGTCTACAGGCCACGTTGCCCCCCTCCGCCAGTCTGAAGTCATCCCAAGAAAGAGTGAGTTTTTGTCGCTGCTGGTAGGTAATGATGAGTTGCTGAGCTCGAAGACTCTCGTGACTTTCTCCATCGGGACCGTAAAAGGTTTCTCTGCCTTGTGTTTCTCTACTTCCTGTCTGAGGCAGTTGACTGCGTCCACGCGAGCTCACTGAAGTTCTCTAAACGTGGCCCCTGTCTCACTAGCCACCCCCAACCCCCGCTTTCTGTTTGTGATGCCCTCTGGTCATTCTTCTGCTAAACTCTTAATTTTCTTCAAAACTCCATTCAGAGATCGCCTGTCCCAGGTGCTCCTCCCTGACCTACCGTTTCTACATCAGGCTTCCTACGGTCCTCTGGGCTCGCTCAGCCCCTGGATACTGGGATCAGAGAGAACATCAGCCTGGAATGTTCTTATTGTCTGTCTGCCCCGCCAGACTGTCATGGCCTGTAATCTCTGTGACTGGCTCCCAGCTTGCGGCGGATACCAATATGTGCTCGTCAGCGGAGAGAACGTTGGCTGCTTTCCCTCCCTGCGCCTAGTCCTGACATCAGCTCGCAGCAAAGTATCCTTTAGGGTGTGGGTGTGGGAATCCTTTAGTGCCACCCAGGAATGTCTGCTGCAGCATCCAAGTGACATGATCCAGAGGAAAGAGAGTACTCACATGGGTTGCTCTGAGAATCTATAGAAGCGAGCAGACAAGCTCTCATTCCAGCTACAGAACCCGCAGCTGCTTGTGCAAAAGCATTTGGGTGATTCTATTTAGAATTCACTGAGCACCTGGTACACGTCAAGCATTGCACTGAAAATCGGTTCCAGCAGACATTTTCATCGTAGATGAGGCAGCACCTTTGGCCCAGACCTCCTACGTTGGACCCTGCGCTCCCCCGTGGGCAGCCGTGCGTCACTGTTCACGGGCCGCGTCCTCGTTTCTAGGAGACACCAGAGCACAGCCATATCCCATTGAATTGTTAAACTTGAACAACTTCAGAAAACAATCTTAATGGCACATTGAGTCCCTTTTCTTGGTTCACTAGTTGTAAGTGGATTTCAATATGCATTTAATCAAAATACCCAGCTGCACTCATTTAAAAATGCAACCCACGAAAAGCATCTAAGGGGGCCCCTTACCTCCCTGCTAAGAAAATGTAGGAGAGATTTCACTAGAATTTAATTTTGCAGAAAATCCAAAGCCCCTGGAATCAGCCACTTGTGACACAAAGTGTAACTCTGTCTTTGGTAACAAAGGCAGGAGTCAGCAGTGCGTCCAAACAGATGAGGGACAGGCTGAGGGGCCAAGGCCAGGTGAGGGGCCACGAGAACTGCCCCCCCTCCTCAGGTTCCTGTGGGTCTGTGTCCACCGCAAACCCTCAAAGCTGACTCAGAAGATCAACACTGTGGAGCGTACTCACCCTCTCTTCAGAACCAGCAAGGCTTACTAGACAGAGTTCACATCTGAAGATAAACGCACCAGTTAGATGCCCTCAGAAAATTATTAATTTTCTCGAGGCCTCACCATTTCATCTTTAAAGCACAGATAGCAAAGTCTACCTCATATGGGTTGAACGATGTCCCCAAAACACTCATATGTTAAAATCCTGTTCACATATCGAAGCTCCCCGGAACATCTGGAAACAGGCTTATTGTAGATGTAATTACACAAGATGTGGTCTTACTGGAGTAGGGTGGACCTCTAATTCAACATGGTTGGTGTCCTTAAAATGTAGACATTTGGAAAACAGGCACACATAGGGAGAACATCGCATATATGCGAAGGCAGAGGTCGGGGGCCTCTATCTACAAGCCAAGGATTTCCAGCAAATCACCCAAAGCTGGGAGAGAAGCTACACATGTTCTCCCCCTCACCCTCAGAAGGACCAACCTTCATCTCCTACGTTGGCCTCCAGAACTGTGGGACAGCACATCTCTGTTGTTTATGCCCTCCAGGGTGTTATTTTGTTACAGCGGACCCCTTGGATTCATGCAGGGCTGTTCTAAAGATGCGTGGGGTGACATCTGGAGAAGCATCAAACACCGGACCTGGACCATAGTAGGTGCTTGGGCAGCTCAAGCTCTATCTTTGTTCTGTCCAAGACGTGGCTCACGGGCGGACGGCTGCAATGCCGGGTGTCCACACCGAGTGGACAAGTCCCTCTGCAAATGGGGATTGAACGCTTACTGGCTCAGGTAGCTGGTCGCCTGAAAAAGTCCTTTTATTTTTTGTTTTTCTTCACAAGATCTTCATAATTAGTGAAAGAGTCCCTTGAAAGTTGTTTCTTGTTGGGCAAATGTGGAGGGTACAGGCCTCGCCCTGCACTGGAGTGTCACGAGGCCATGTGGCGCTTGGGAAGGGCTTCTCCTGGCAGAACCCCCTTTGTCTGCACAGCCGGTCTGCCGAAGAGAGGCCGCAGTTCCATATGAGTGAAGGAGCCTTCTGGGAGGTAGAAGACGGAGACTCTGAGCCGCCCCATTCTGTGGTTCCATCTTATTAGAACCATCCTGATGGGCCAAGCAGGCCCTGGCAGCGGCCTCCTGCAGGAGAGGGTATCGGGGCCCACGCTGTAAGGGGACTTTGAACGGCGGCCAGGACTTGTCACACTTCGGGAAGGATTTGCGATCACGAGCACATCAGGGAGAGGGCACTGGATGCTTTGATGCTTTGAGAACATGAACCACTGAAGAAGCTGACGTGCCAGGACGCGGTCAGTCATTTGAGCCACGTTTCAGGTATAATCCCGTGGGGCTGCAGCATGGGCCGGAAACCGGGATCTGGCGAAGGAACGATGCCCTCTCCGCAAATTTCGCTTTATTTGCCAAAAGAAGGGGAGGATGACGTAAAGCTTTCCTTGGTCCTTTGTGTCGGCAGTTGGCCTCCTCGCCCTTCACCAGCCTCTCCGTGGCCATCACGGACACCTAGAAACGACCATACCTTCCCCGCCATGCATCCTTCCTTCACCCCCAGCGAGGCATAGGCGGCCGGGAGTCGCCTGTTTGGCAAACTGGAAATCCACAGCGAAGGCATTGGAAACGAGAAATTCCTCACCCAGCAATTGCACCACAGAGATTTTCATTCCTGCTACCATGTAAAAGAGCAAAACATAAAACGGAGATGAGCTACATGTCTAACAGTCATAAATCACGTAAATACATAACGTGCCGTTCACGACATCACGTTCAAGGTGATGTGGGAGAGCAGGGTCGCAGCAACAGCCCGAGAGACAAACCGGACCATCCCCCCTGCCTGTGTCATACAGCCTGCAAGTTCTGAATGGGGCTTACGTTTCTAAACATTTTTTTTAAGTTTATATATTTATTTTGAGAGAGAGAGAGAGAGAGAGAGTGAGAGAGCCGGGAGTAGGGGAGAGGCAGAGAGAGAGGGAGAGAGAGAATCCCAAGCAGGTTCTGCGCTGTCAGTGCGGAGCCCGAGGCGGGGCTCGAACTCACGATCCCATGAGATCCTGACCTGAGCCGAAATCAAGAGTTGGACACTTAACCGCCGGAGTCCCCCAGGCGCCCCTCTATGGGGTTTACGTTTTTAAACGGTTGGAAAAAATTAAAAGGAGAAGGGAATTTGTTGTCACGTGGTGGTTCTGTTCACGAACGAAGTTCGTTGGCGACACAGCAGGGTCTCATCTTCCACATCTCACCTAAGGCTACAGTCAGGCTACAACAGTGTGTGGTGTTGCAACAGACCCGCAAATACGTGCTCCGTGGCCCACGACAGAAAAGGCTAGCTGACCACGGCTGTGGAACGACTACCACATCTCGGGAAATTACATCTTCCATGAAAAAGTAGGTGACGAGGCAATATGTGTGTAAGCTTCACGTGCAGAAGCGGGTGGGGGGAGGTCTTTGAAGGGGGAACGTTATTGTGAATCGCTCGATTGCGGAATTAGTCATTGTACGCAATTGTCGTAACTGCTCTGAGTATTGCCATTGCCATTAGTCCCGTGGTGCTTACCTGTGGTTTCCAAACTTTCTGTAATTAACCTGTATTCTTTGTAATAAGATTCAGGTATTGTCTAAAAGACAAGAAATCGCCATTCCTCGCACAGAAGTTGTTCCATCCTTTAGGTTTGTTTTGAGGCCTTCCTTAGACGCCGAGGAAGATTTTGGCGTTCAAAACAGAGGCAGCCGTGCTGTGTGTAATCGCTTCTGTATTTCTAAATCGTCCGATCATATGGTGCCATGTAGGCATAGGACCACGTTTCTTGGCAACTGTGGAAGTCACCTAAGTTTCCACAACATTTCAGGCCGTGAGACAGATGAAATGGCCAGCTTTAAAATATCCAGTAATAAAGTTTGTGAAAGCTTCACAACAAAGAAAAAAAATGGGTCAGTCAACTGAGCAAAAGGTCCTAGGACTCCGCGAGGACCGAAGACACGGCCAAACGAGATCACCTCCCAGAGGACTCTGGTTTCCTTTTTGTCTCAAAGAGACCGTAGTGGCTGTCCAAACCCCTATATTAATCTGGGCCCGTGTTGTTCCATCAAATTAAAACTGCTACAGTATCGGGAATTAATTTCCGTGCTAATTTGGGAAAATATGATTAAGTGCACAGTTTAAAAAAATTAAATATACCAAGAGATCCTGATGGCAATAAGTATATGCTCAAACCACCAGAGAGATCAAACCAAACCCTTCCAGTCTGGTTTCAAAAAGCTACAGAAGGGGCGCCTGGGTGGCTCAGTCGGTTGGGCGTCCAACTTCGGCTCAGGTCGTGATCTCACGGCTTGTGAGTTCGAGCCCCGCATCGGGCTCTGTGCTGACGGCTCAGAGCCTGGAGCCTGCTTCAGATTCTGGATTCTGTATCTCCGTCTCTCTGCCCCTCCCCTGCTCACACTCTGTCTCTCAAAAATGAATAAACATTTAAAAAAAAAGAAGCTACGGAAAAGGTTATTATTTAATCTCACATGCCACACTTGCCATCATTATAGGGGAGGAAAAAACCCACCGCATCGGGACGTGCTAGGTAGATGCTTGCAGAAGGAGGGGGCCACTGCTCACCCAACACACTCAGCTTTGCTCTTGCCTGGGCTACTCAAGAAGGTGAACTTGAGGACGACTCCTGGAGGGCAAACACCCAAGGTAGGCTCGATGAACCCAGTGCAACGGCTTTACGGGAGCTCATTACAGGCTAGACCTGAAGCTTCAAATGCCGGTGCATCAGATGTCTCACTGAGAGCTCCTACCCAACTGTGTCAGTGAAGGAACTCTTTGCTGAAAACTCCAAACGCAAAGGAGCCTGGGAGGCTCAGTCGCTTAAGCGTCCTACTTCAGCTCAGGGCATGATCTCATGGTTTGTGAGTTCAAGCCCCACGTCGGGCTCTGCACTGACAGCACGGAGCCTGCTTGGGATTCTCTCTCCCTCCCTCTCTCTCTCCGCTCCTCTCCCACTCGCACTTCCTCTCTCTCTCAAAGTAAATACATTTAAAAACCAAACCTCAAATGCATGAATATTGTACAAATTTTTTCCTCTTTCTAGGTGGCCTCCTTTTCTGCCTCTAAAGTCTGAAAGTGAGTTCAGTCTCCAGTGCAGAACCGTTTTGAGGGAGCACAAACACACATGAATTAAAGCAAGGTGCTCTGGGTCCATAGGGAAACCCCCGGGCCAGACACACAACGGACACCCCACGGCAGCCCTCGCTCAACACCCGATAAGAGACTGAATTGCCGAGCAAGTTCACACTTTCACGTTTAGACCCACCTCCCAGTCCTCGGAGCCGTCCTACCCGTCTCGCATCCCTCAGAAGTACACTGGGAGGGTTCCTCCTCACCACCTGCTCCTGGACATCATGTCAAAGAATCTACAGAGACAAGAACATTTGGGTGAAAGCAAGATCAAACTGTTGATCCGCACATCACTTCCTCATGTTCCTTTACCAAAGTCCGACGGTGCCCGGCTCTGATCTTGGGGCATCGAGTGCCTGGTCCGTGGACAGCCTCCTGCACCTGCTCCCTGCTCATCCGTGGCTCCAGGAGGACTCAGGGATTTCTCACACTCTTACCACACTCAGCACATCCCTACCGGAAAATATGTCTGGATCACCTTTCTTCCTGAAAAAAAAAGAGTGTGATGATGTTGTTTATTGCTCCTGGCAAGGATTTATAACCTATTCAATCGTAATATTTCCTAAATGCCCTAACTCTCAACACACCCACAAAACTCCTATTCATGAAATTGCAAATAAAACCCACTTTGTGTCTTCTGGGGGGGATCTTTCTTGGACGTTGCCAAGAGAATGGTCATAAGGCTCCATCACTTGCGTGCCTCTCAAAACTGGGCCCTGTGGACCAGAGAGGGTGAGACGCAGCACAGCCAGAGAGAAGGCTGTATTTGGGGCTCTGATACTCACCTGAAAGAGGAAAAGAAGAGCCCTTGGCCAGAGGTTCAGAGGGGCTGGATCTCAGAGGAGCCAGGACAGCTGTCCTCCAGCTGCCCTGGGGAGAAGGGAGAATTACATCAGGGGGAGAACCCCACCCCCGAAGGCCACTTTGGGTGCTCAACTCATTTTTATCGCCAGCAGCCATACTGCTCACAGCCCAGCAGGCTTTGGAGAAGCATTTGGGGGGAAGAATATTGCCTTATAGGAGTTGAAGTCAAGGCATCCAGTACAATACAGAACAGCAGTTGAAAGAAATAAGGAATGTGAAATAACTGAAATGAGACTGACAAGACACAGGACTTAAAGAAATCAAGAGCGAGTATCCAAGTGGCTTTCCATTCTGGCTGAAATAATTACAATCTTCTGCGCTCCTTACCACCTACTGACTGGTGCCCTTAGCCTGGTTCTCCTCACTCTTAAATTGAGTTTCCTCATTTGCATACACCTAGCTCCTACCTAATAGTTTTGTGGTGAAGATGAATGGAGAGAGAATACAGATGGCAGATGTTTCACACCGTACCGGGTTTAGAAGAATAATGGTCGTTACCTTTAATATCACCAGTTCTAACAACAATCCTGCAGAATATTATTAAGTTTATTTTATAAATTAGAAAACAAGTTCAGAAAGGTGATGCAATGTTTCCAAGGCAATACAGATGCTAAATGGGGACACTGGGATTTAAATCTAGTTTCTTCAGGTGCCAAAGCCCACGCTCCTTCTAGCTCAGCACTTCTCTGACTTTAAGGTGGTCACCTGGGGAGCTTGTGAGGATGCAGATTCTGACTCGGCAAGACCGAGTATTTCGTATTTTTAATAAGCAAGAGGAGATGTTCATACCACCAGCCTGTGGGGTATACTTTGAGTAGCAAGTTTCTAGAACATTCTGCCTCCTTATCAAACCCTAAGGGCTCAATGATCATACCAAATCTGAGAGTGGGGTGAGTACGCATCGACAATGATTCAGAAGAAGAGGGGCACCTGAGTGGCTTGTCGGTTAAGTGTTTGACTTCGGTTCAGGTCACGGTCTCACGGTTTGTGGGTTCCACCAAGCACCACACCGGGCTCTTTGGTGACACCTCTGAGCCTGGAGCCTGCTTTGGATTCTGTGTGTGTGTGTCTCTGCCCCTTCCCTGCTTGTGCTCTCTCTCAAAAAAAAATAAATGAATGAGTGAATAAACTTGAAGAAGAAGAAGAAAAAGAAAAAGAAGAAGATAAAGAAGAATAGAACAAGAAATAGAAGAAGAAGAAGAAGAAGAAGAAGAAGAAGAAGAAGAAGGAGGAGGAGGAGGAGGAGGAGGAGAAGGAGAAGGAGAAGAAGGAGGAGGAGGAGGAGGAGGAGGAGGAGGAGGAGGAGAAAGAGAAGAAGAAGAAGAAGAAGAAGAAGAAGAAGGAGGAGGAGAAGGAGAAGAAGGAGAAGAAGGAGAAGGAGGAGGAGAAGGAGAAGAAGGAGAAGGAGGAGGAGGAGGAGGAGAAGGAGAAGGAGAAAAAGGAGAAGAAGAAGAAGAGGGGAAAGAAGGGCTGATAGAAATCAAGCCCTGGAAAAGGGGAAAATGACACGTCTATCATGCCTACACTCCCAGGACCACGTGTGTTCGTTTGGCAGCTTACGTGAAGCCGGCATTTTGCAAATGTGTCAGAAAGCCACACAGAATTATAAAAGGCAGCCTTCGTCTCTCTACTGTAAAAAATCCAAAAAGTAGTTATTTCCTTCCTCCCCGTCTCTGCCACCCAACTTCCAGGAGAACAGCCGGATTTCCGGGTTATAAGGTCACCAATCTAGAGCCTGGGGCAGCCAGCAGTGCACGAGCGCGGGGTCATTCTCAGAACCACGATCTCAGACACGGGCTTTGTCTCCGATGAACGTGAGTTCGCCCCCAGTGTCCGCTGCAACTTAGATTCCTCTGCTCTGAAACAGAAACGTTTTCGTTCATCATATTTTCCCGAAGATCAACACACGTTCATATGTGGGAAACACTTACTTAGAGCATATCCTGGAATGAAACGAGCTCTCAACACTTGTGGGCTTTTCACGTTACCACTCACATGGACAGAGCAGCGGTCTTGGCACCTGCACTGGGTAATGGAAACCATTGTGCACCCGTATTCAAGGCTTGCCAGGTGCTGAGTCAGGTGATTCACGGGAATTCTCCCCCACCCCTGGGCACATCTTCTACTATTCCCTCACTGATGATATTTTACAGATGAGGACACTGAGGCACGGAGGGGTTAAGTCACTTGCCCAAGTCACCGGGCTGGTAGATAGCGGGACCGGCGTTTGAACCAGATGATGGGACTTCAGAGCCCTACTGTTGTCCCCTCCTCTCCAGCTGCATTATTTGGTGCTGGCGGTGGTTGCCCCTGTTATGAACGGTTACAGGAAGGGTTAGAGGGTTCCCCGGGCTGGTAAAACCTCAGAAAGGCAAATAGTTTTAACTCGCCGGTAGAGGCGATCAGAGCAGTTCCTAGAGAGGTGACAGTCACCCTGATAACGCACAGAGGGACAGATCCATGCCCCGAGACCAGCCGTTAATGACGTCCCTTTGTGCGGTAGGCTGATTCTCGGCCCCAGCCCCGTTGCTGTCAGAACTGATTAAGCTAAACACGTTTTCAGCGATGCCGTTCAAAGACTTCTGTAATTGACTGTACGACAAGTTACACAGAAGCCACCGAATTAGCAAATCTACCAAGCCTCTCCAACAAAGAGCCTTCGAAGAAAAGGAGCTAATTATGCATATGCTGTCCAGACAAGGAAGAGGGTGTAAACCAAGATGCCTCTTGATGACAAAGAGAAGCGGGACCTCCCGGGGAGGTCACGGAACCCACAACGCGCAAGGGACCCGGGGGCTGCTGCAGCCCATCCCTTCTGTTGGCCGTGGAGGGAGGAGAGGGGTGGCCAACAGCCCTGCGTCCCGAGAGTCAGACAACGCTTGCACCTCTTGCCGCCCTGTGCTGTGACAACACACACTGTGCGTCACCGAACGTTGAAGTGAGCAGTCGCAACTAGAAATGGCAGCTGTCACCTACGGGGCAGCAGCAACGAGCTAGTCGCAGGTTGGGATCCTTCCCCTGCTTTCTCGTTTCTAACGCTCAGGAATATCCCGCAAAGGGATTGCTCGCTTTTTCAGATGGAAACCAAGGTTTAGAGGGTTGTCTAATGGCCACCATCACAAGCCAACCGTAGCCAAACTGCGCCCGGGCCACGGCCGCCGTTGTTCTTTCGCCTCCGTGCTTCTCTCCCACGATGACCTCCGGATGTCTCCTGCCACATCGGGGCGCAGTATCCTAGATGAACTCCAGGACCAGGGCAGGGACAAGGCAGAGGGCCACACCGCCACTGGGAAGGACAGAAACTACCGGGCACAGAAGAATGCACGTTCCTTCTGGAGACAGAAGTTTCAACCCTAGTGAGGTCGCACAAGCCCCCATCTGGATCCTCACGGATCTTGCTGGAGAGCCATCAGAGACCCCGGCGATATTCAACTCTGCCAACTCCCCGTGCTGGCACGTTGATATGTTGGCATCGGCAAAAATGTGCTTAAAACGTTTCTCCCAGGTAGCTGAATTCTCCCTAGTCGTTCCGAGCATTTCAGAGTTACCCACGACCACGGGACTCGCACTCCACTTACATATCGGGAGAGTCTGTGATTCTCCTCCTGAGACTTTTACCGAGTCCCTAAAGACCAGCCTTTAAGGAAAGAACAAAAACTGGGGCGCCTGGGTGGCTCAGTCGGTTGAGCGTCCGACTTCGGCTCGGGTCGTGATCTCATGGTTCGTGAGTTCAAGCCCCTCCTAAGGCTCTGTGCTGACAGCTCGGAGCCTGGAGCCTGTTTCCGATTCTGTGTCTCCCTCTCTCCCTCTGACCCTGTCCCGCTCATACCCTGTCTCTCTCTCTCTCTCTCTCTCAAAAATAAAAATAAACATTAAAAAAAATAAATAAAATAAAATCTTTAAAAAAAAAAAAAGGATAATCAACCGGCCTAACTATCACATAAAGCTGTTGCACAGAATTTTTTTTTTTTTTAATGCGTGGTAAAAGAGCACCTGGGTGGCTCAGTCAGTTCAGTGTCTGACTCTTGGTTTCGGCTCAGGTCATGATCTCACGGTGTCTGAAATCGAGCCCCGAGTCAGGCTCTGTGCTGAAAGTGTGCAGCCTGCTTGGAATTCTCTCTCCCTTTCTCTCTCTACCTGTCTCCTGATTGCTTGCTCTCTCTCTCTCTCTCTCTGTCTTTCTGAAAATAAATAAACTTAAAAAAAAAAGCGTGGCAGAATTTTAGAGACACAGAGACCCTTCGAAGCAATACAATCTAGTCATTAGATTTTTACAAGTGAGGAAAAAACTCCAGCTTTACATCAAAGAAATCAGTCTATAAATCCCTGGTCTACCATATTCCTGTGTAACTTTGAGCGAACTACTTACCCTATTTGTGCCTCGGTCTCCTCAGTTGGCAGAAGGAGATAAAGGCCACCGCTCCCGGGGCGTTGGCGAGCACGAAGGGCCCCATTTCTGTTTTGCTGACCCCCGTGCACCCAACACCTGGCTCAGCACCCGATACCTAGTGACGGTTAATAGGTGTGTGCTCAAAAATGTTAGTTTCCCTTCCTGTAAATGACTCCTCGAAGGTCATAGACTAAGTCATCAAATCGAGACCAGAGTCTGAAGTGGATTCTTCTGTCAGTGCTCCCAGCCGGAGAGGGAAGAATGGGGGGGGGGGGTGGAATAGGCTTAGGAACAGATCAGGGGGCCCCACAGCTGGAAGAGATTACACTTTCCTTCTCCCGGGGTAAACCTGAAACCGACTTTCTGTTACGCTGAGATGAGACAAATACCCGAGTCAAACACTCCCCTGTCCCCGCTTCCCCCATCACAGGAGGAGATCCCGTGGGCAGAGCCGACCACCTCCGGCTAATTCATCCCAGGTGCCCGCCACCATGGGTAATGGCACGCCCGTTCGTAATCCAAACCCAACTCAGAAGCAAGAATGGGTTCCTCAAAGGCGACCGAGGAAAGCAGGTGCTCATGGAGAAGTCCCAGAACACATATCTGGTTTTGCACGATCCACGTCTCAATCTTGCTGTGACAAACCATGCCGAGGCCCAGCTGGTGCAAGCCCGGTCACTGGCTTAACCTCCACGGCCTTCGTGCCCTGGTTCTGGCCAGTCGCACCGGACCATCTCCCACAGGCACCCCGCTGTGAAACAAGCTTAGCGACTCCCCCAGCTCAGGGCCTGTGAGCCGTCAGCCCTCGGATTCCTTTAGCGGCTCCTTCCTCTGTGCTCCCCCTAGAGAGTTTGCTGGGTTTGCTCCCAGACCCCGGCACCTATCTCCATCTGTATTGAATTAGTAGGCTCCGTGTGTGCTTTTCACATCCCCCCATGCTTTCCCCAAATCACGGCCACATGTGGGCCTGCCCAGCGCCCTGGTCATGGGAGGAGCGCCGCGACATTGATGCTGGATATACGCCTCTCTCCCCAATCCCTCACCACCAGTTCAGTCGTAGAAAAAAAAAAAAAATCTGCCTTGCGGGGGGAAGCCTGGCTGGTTCAGTGGCTAGAGCTTGTGACTCTTGATCTCAGGTTGTGAGTTCCAGCCCCTCGTTGGCTGTAGAGACCACTTCAAAAATAAAATCTTTAGGGGAGGGGCGCCTGGGTGGCTCAGTGGGTTAAGCCTCCAACTTCAGCTCAGGTCATGATCTCGTGGTTTTCGAGTTCAAGCCCCACGTCGGGCTCTGTGCTGACCGCTCGGAGCCTGGAGCCTGCTTTGGACTCTGTGTCTCCCTCTCTCTCTGCCTCTCTCTCTCCCTCTCTCTTTCTCTCTTTCTAAAATAAATAAACATTAAAAAAAAAAAGTTTTAAAAAAAGTCTTTAGGGGAGCCTGAGTGGCTCAGTCGATTGAGAGTCTGACTCTTGATCTCAGCTAAGGTCATGATCTTGCAGTTCATGAGTTCAAGCCCCACATAGGGCTCTTTGCTGGTGAAGAGGAGCCTGCTTGGGATTCTGCCTCTCCTTCTCTCTGCCCTTCCCCTGCTTGTGCACGCACACGCTCTCTCTCTTTCTCTCTCTCTCTCTCTCTCTCTCGATAAATAAATGAACTTAAAATATATATATACATATATATGTATACGTTTAGAAAAAAAATCTATCTACGAGCACCTTTCTTCAACTTTTCTCCTTCACCTTTCCACCTTCACACACGTACTAACCCTCCATACGTTCTTAAATTTTAATCCTCCCAGCCAGCTAGCCTGAAGCTAGGAGAAAAGCAAAATATTCAGGAGCAGACGGTTGAATCCAAACTTTGTCATCTCCGGATAGGTTGGCCAAACAATAAACACGTCATCAAAGCACAGACCTTTTTGCGAGGGGGAGAGGGCATTACAGTATTAATAAGGCAACAGGCATCTGCTGTGCGTCACCTCCCTAGAAAACCAGAATGCGGTGCCACACGAACTCTAGGGTGGGGTGAATCCAGGTACGTTCTCCAGGAATGCGGAAGTGGAACACCTTGCAGGCTGTGGGAAGTGAGAGCATCAGTGAATACAGCTGATCCAAAGGCAGTGCCCCAAGGTTGAGTGACAGGTTTAGACTGTGCACTGTGTCCTCTCCCCGCTCTCGTGTCCCTGCATCCCGTGCCGGTACTCCGGGAAGCGGTGAGAAGTAGAATGGCTAGATAGAAAACGCTCAGAAAGGTAGCGAGAGTCTGAAGCAGCTTGTCTTGTGCTCATGTGACGAGAGGAGCCCCCACGGGGAGACAGGGGGTACTTGTCGGGGCCGAAAGCTAGCCCCTCAAAAAGACTCATCTGCACTCCAAATGGGAGAAGATTGGGAGAGAGAGGGACGTCCCCCTCCTCTGCGCCTTCGGGGGACTCTTCACATTGAAGGGAACTCTGTTTTCTGCACTCGTGCAGGTGGTGGCTGTGGCATCCGTCACCCTGTGGAACCTGATTTATCCTCGGGTTGGTGGAGAAGACACGGCTGATAAGAGTAAAAGCAAAGTCAGCCCAGAGCCGTTGGAGTCTAGAAAGCAGCCAAGGCCAAAGCCCCATTCTCCAGTTTGCAGGTGTATGTGTGTCCGGTTTTCACAAATGTTTTATTTTATTTTATTTTATTTGTTAATGTTTTTACTTGTTTTTGAGACAGAGAGAGACAGAGCATGAGCAGGGGAGGGGCAGAGGGAGGGAGAGACACAGAATCCGAAGCAGGCTCCGGGCTGTCAGCACAGAGCCCGACACGGGGCTCGAACTCACGGACTGTGAGATCCTGACCTGAGCCGAAGTCAGACGCTCAACCGACTGAGCCACCCAGGCACCCCACAAATGTTTTCTTTTAAAGTAACTCCAGATACAAAGAAAACCAACAAGACTAGTATAAGACACCCGCGATAACTTCCACCCAGAATCTGTGAGTCCATAGTGACAGAAATAAACAAGTAGATAGTGGATAGATGAGGGGCTCTCTGCTGTAGAGCTGAACGCCACGTCACAAATGCAGAAGAAATGGCCCAAGGAGAGACGCTCCATGAGGCAATCGCCACAGCAATCACTGATTCTGGAAAGAATCACCAGTGGATGTTAGTAGTGAAGGTTTGGTGAGAAATCATCTCACCACAATATAGTAATATAGTGTATATAGTCCGATAGAAATAGTTATGGAGTAGTGTCATATATATTAGTAATGTCGTAATAGTAATAGGGTATATATTAATAATGTAGTCATGGTGATGGAGTAATGTTGTATATTAGTAATATAGTAATAGTAATAGAGTACATATCAGAAACATAGTAATAGAGTATAGATTTGACAGGCCATGCTCCTGATTGCCTTCGCTCTACCAGCACGGACTTACCAACTGTCCCCTTGCTCACTGCCATTGCTGGTTGACTTGTTAGAACCCAATTGTGTCAGACGTAGCGCGGTATCCCCTTCGACATGGACCCTGTGCCTTTTGACACGTGTCCTTCCTTTCTGAGCCCTGCCTTACTCTCCAACACAAGGTATTTTTGGAAGACGGTGAGCACGTCCTCTCTCTTGTTGTTACACAGTATGGGAGTAGGGTTGAATTCAGGCTAACCAGATTTGTTCAGACTTAATCCATGAGAAGGGATTTTGAATCCTAGAGAGTAGCGTGTGCCTGGGATCTTAGAGTTTATCGAATTCAAACTTCTTCCCTTTTCTTTTTTTTTTTAAGTTTATTTATTTTGAGAGAGAGAGAGAGAGAGCACGGGCAGAGAGAGAGGGAGGGAGCGAGAGAGAGAATCCCAAGCAGGCTCTGCACTGTCAGCGCAGAGCCCAACACGGGACTCGAACTCACGAACCATGAGATCATGACCCGAGCCGAAATCTAGAGCCAGACGTTTAACCAACTGAGCCAGCCAGGAGTGCCAGCCTTCTTCCATTTTCAGATTAGGACGCTGGGCTCAAAGCAGAAACCACTTGTCCAAAGAACTTATTTTACAGAAAACCTTCAGAATGGGCCAGAAGAGGAGTGCTGCGGGGAGGCTCCAGCCTAAGTAAAAACAGGATGAAGTCCAAGCGTGTTTTCTAGTGGATCTGTAGCGTTTGGCTCCTGTGTCTGACCAGGATAGCCCAATAAACCATTTTTATTGCAACATGCATAACAGATTTGCCAGCCATCCCCACGTTTACAGATGGCCATTAATTTTTTTCCTAACATAATGCATTCCACTCACACACACACAAAAATCCTTACTCGCCATAAATTGTGAACGCAGAGAGGCAGCATTACAGTTAAACAGAGGAATAAATGTTCCTCATTATTCCCTCATTTATTATTTCTTGCAGGATCTGAATACATCTTAAAGAATATCTTTGAAAAAGCCACGCGTTCCATCACAAGGCTTCAAGACCTCTCCTTACCTATGCAGAACTCAAGAAGTGCTAAAAAGTAGTCCATACAATAAAAGTCAAGGGGCTGTGACACCCAATCACTGACATCACCATTGTTCTGTCATCACAGGAGGAATTTCTAGCCATCCAGGAAGAAAGATACTAAGGATCTTCCCCAAAGCCAACATAGAATTTTCCTACTGAAAATGACTTTATTTTAGGGAATTATTCAAGAAAGCTTTCACTCATATGTGGAACTCGAGAAACTTACCAGAAGACCATGGGGAAAGGGAAGGGAAAAAATAGTTTCAAACAGAGAGGGAAGCAAACAATAAGAGATTCTTAAATACAGAGAACAAACTAAGGGATCATGTGTGTGTGGGGCGGGGCGGGGGGGGGGGGAAACGGATGATGGGCATTGAAGAGGGCACTTCTTGGGACGAGCACCGAGGGTTGTATGTAAGCAATGAATCACGGGAATCTACTCCCCAAACCAAGAGCACACTGTATACTCTGTATGTTAGCCAATGTGACAATAAATTATATTTAAAAAATCATCATCATCGTAAATAAAAAGAAAAAAGAAAAAAAAGCTATTCAATTGCGCAGAGTTTCTATATAGTAGAAAATTATCAACATGTAGAAGAATGCTTTCCAAGTGACTTTTGTCTTTCGTATCAATAGATATTACTTAGAAAAAATTTTTTTCTTGGTCAACTAAGTTATCTTTGCTTATCTTCTTTTTTTTTCTTGATAGTTCCTCTGCTAAAGCTAGTGTTCTTGTGTTCTTCGGTGGGGACACTTTGGGAAACATTGACTGAGGGAATCTGATGTCTAAGGAGAGGAGATCTGTGCACTCTATTTTGCAGGGAGAGAAAAATGAGATAGGAAAAGAGCTTCCAGCATTCCAGCATTTCCTAGAAGGTTTTGGGGAGCAACAAACGTCACTGGCAAAAATGAACAAGATATTAGAGTTTCTGTCCATCCACTGGTCCAATTCAGTATACACATTGAATACCTAACTAGGTACCAGGGATGCCGGAAAAGCAGAAAAGACACTGCCTCTGGTTAGGAGAAAGAGACAATTTAGTAAGCAATAAAAGTCAAGGATGCCATGGCTGTGATCCGGGAAGGGAAGCAGAGAGTAGACCCAGTCCTACGAGGAAAGGAGAGCAGAAAGGTTTTCCCTAAACCTGAGTCCTAGAAAAGCCTCACTCGTCTCCCGCATGTTTTACTGTCAAAAAGAAAGAAAGAAAAAGAAAGAAGTCTTGAAGTGTATGTAACCAAGATTCTCTATAAATGGTAGGTCTGGAATCCAATTGCTGGAGACTTGAGCCCAGTGAATATTCTTTCTACTGTTACCCCCACAGGGACCCAAGGGACTTACTTTTCTTAATTCTTACAAAGCCGTTTATTAAGCTCCGTTCATGCATAGAAGGAGAGACACAGAAGGAAAAGGAGAAGACACAGAACAAACTGGACACACTACTCTCCTTCAGAGATAGTTTATGTTCCCATTAGGTAAGTTGAGACACACAATTTCGCTTAAATGCATAATAGTGGAGGTGGAAGCTGATGTAGGGCAAAGGATCGAGAGGTACTTTTTAGCTTAGAAATCAGAGAAGGTTCTGTAAAGGTGGCAGCTTGTCAACGAGACTCTAAGACCCTGAGGAGTGATCAGACCCCTGGGTGCACGAAGAAGACGAAGAGAATCTCAGTAAGATGCTCAGGGTCCAGGCGGCCACCACACGGGGTCCATGTTGGGGAGCAGCGAGACAGACAGCTGAGCAGGTAGATGGGACTGGACCTTGGGGGGCCTCAGGATGTCCAAGGGGGGGCACAGAAATGCAACGGGGCCATCAGAGCTGGAAGAACTGGGCCAGGCTGAAGGCCCAGCCTGAACTGTCTTCCTAGGATGCCAAAAAAACCCGGTTGGTAAAGGGCACCCTACCAAGCAAAGAACTAGAATAACATTACAGCAGGCGACCGGAATTCTTCATGGTAACCCAAGGATATTTTAAGACATTTTTCACCGTGAACGCTCTGTCAGGAGTCGCTCAAAAGGGATTCTATGAAATAGATGAAGCAGAAAATTACCCAAACTCTGAATCAGTGGGAGCACAGAACAGATTTGAATAGACCTGGCTAAAGTAGCAAGACCAAGTGATAACAGATACGTTCTAAAATATATTAAATACTAAATTATCTCCGTTAGAAATACAGATTTCATGATATTTGGTCCATGGTGTGTGTGTGTGTGTGTGTGTGTGTGTGTGTGTGTGTGTGTTTTAATGTCAGCAAACATCTTCTAAAATCATTAATATGCCCGGAGGTGGTCTCTTGGCTGTCGTGGACGCAGAAATGCATAAGACAAAATCCTTCATTTGAACTGGCTCACGGTTGACATGGTGGACTGATAACTTTAAAAAGACCAACTTAAAATGGCAAATCGGACGGGAGCAGAAGGGAACACAGGAAGAGTACGCACTCTGTGGAACTTTCCCCTCTGCTGTGGCACACTTCTGGGCCCTGGGGCTGCCTTTCCAATGCCTCGCCAGCACATCATATAAATAACTCAGTAATCGGATCTTCTGTCTCTAAGAAGAAACACGTGAGCTTCAATGGCATCTGCGAACGGATTTAAAGAAAGAACATTTGGAAATAAAATTCCCAAGATCTGTTAAAGGATAATGAGATAATGATGATAAAACTCTGAGTACAAAGAGTGTTCATACATTTCGAGGAGAGAGAAAATACATCACAAAATTAGGGATAACATTTCAGTGCCTTCAATAACGGATGGGGAGGGTGACAGCCCGCGTACATGAAGACTCCTCTGAGCCAGGCAAACGTAACACTGATCAGGGAAGGAACGTCCCAAGGTCACACACCTGGAAGGTGGCCAAGCCAGGGTTTTCGCCCAGGATAGCCTAACCCAGAGTTCATGTGCTTCCGGCTACGTAGACCATTTACCACATGACATTCTTTTCGTTGGTCTCCCCATTCCATCGTGTTTCAGAAGTGTTTCATCTTCACCCAAGTCTCTGGCACATAGTAGGAGTTCGACATTCTTTTGTTAAGTGGTTGAATGACCAATTGCAAGATTCTGTACTAGACTATCCACCTGCATTTGCTGTAATCTGTTCTCAACCCCCATCCCCCTGTTCTTAGCAGGAAGACAAATCTTTGACCTTTCCAGCACTCTGCTTAGAATTTTCTAGCAGGAGAATCACCCTGAATGTTAGTTATTGTTTGTTTCTACTTTTTTTTTTTTTCACTCCATTCCAAACAGATAGCCAGCGTTTGTATTCCTTTGTCTCAAATTATCCCGGGGCAACGGGAAAAAGGGGAGATCTCTTGAGACAGACATCTCTCAAGAGAGAGGCAACGATTCCCACATCCTGGAAGGGGTACAGCTATGGGATGCGGTGAGTCGCAGGGCCCCATGGCTGGCTTTGTCTTCAGAATCCAAAGGAGTGATGGGGCTTCTACGCAGTGATTGAGTGGATGGTGCTACTGTCAAAGTAAGAACATCCAATTTCCCAGGCCCCCAGCATACCACGGAGCGACGAGCCATGGAGCCACGGAGCCACGGAGCCACGGAGCCAAGCCTCCTGACTGCACGGAACTGTGTTGGTCAAGACGTTAACAGCGACCACAATGGATCACAGACTAGAGGTCCTTCTAACACTTGATGGCTACCATGTCTTTATGTAATCCGGAGAAAGCGATAGAACCCCAATCATCCTTAAAATCCAACCGAACGGGATGAGGGCTCAGAGTTGGGATGAATTTATTCAAAGTAGTCATTTTAATTGCTCACTCTAAATTGGAAAGATTTGGCTCACCATAGTTGAACTTATTCAAGAGAACGGATATGGTCTCTCAGAAAGGGAGGTGGGAGAGGACATCACGTGGGGGCTAAAAAGCACAGGGGAATAGGTAAGAGATGCAGTGTTACCTCAGAAGCATTGCCCCTCCGTGAGTTCCACACTGATGAGGAGGGCTCTCGGGCGGTTCCCTCCCCGCCGTTGAGAAGATGACCAGACAGACCTCCAAGGAAAATGGTGCTCAAGGCTGTCAGACTCGTCCAACCAGGCCAGGGCTCCAGGCACAGCAAAGATCCAGGTCCTATAGGCCTGTCAGAATTTCCAGGCTCAGGGGTCAGGGCCTCTTGGGCAAGAGCATCTTGGTGCAGCTGGTGGGGGCAGCCCAGAGGAACCTTCCAGAATGATTTGCTCTGTGTAGACCCAGGACCTTTGTGGTATTAGAAGCTCAGTTATATTACTGGGGCCCAGTGATGTCTCCGGTTTCCTGTCCCGGCATCTTCTCATCATCGGCGATCTCAGAGCCTGACTGAACCAGATTTCAAGAAAAGACCATCACGTGGCATTTCTTGGACGGCCTATCTGATGAATCAACACCTATTCACACTGCAATCACTAAGAATTCAGACTCTCGACCAAGGCTCAGGGCTGCTGTAACTGACTCGCTCTGTCTGTGGCAAACGTTCATGGGGCTCTTCACAGTTTACACAGAAATCACCAGCCATTAGAGGACGAGGAGGTGTTCCGAGGTTTCACAGGGGAGAGTTAAAAGCTATGACTGAGGCTCCGGGGAAGAAAGACTTGGACCGTAGTGTCAAATAAAAAATAATCATAGTTACAATAACGAGTCACGGTATTTTTGTCATTTCTACATCCTGAAGTAAACTGTCCCGGACCAACTGTGTCTCAGCGATTCTAAAACTTGAATAATGGGAATATTCCTCTTATTTGTATTTTTTTGAATTTTTTTAGTATTTATTTTTGAGAGAGAGAGAGCATGAGTGGCAAGGGGCAGGAAGAGAGGGAGACACAGAATCGGAAGCAGGCTCCAGGCCCTGAGCCGTCAGCACAGTGCCCGACGCGCGGCTTGAACTCGTGAACCGTGAGATCACGACCTGAGCCGAAGTGGGAGGCTCAACCGACTGAGCCACCCAGGCGCCCCCGGAAATATTGCTTTGAAAAGGCAGGATTTACCTCAGATCCCTCAGAAACTATATTCACGGACCCCAGGAGTCCACAGGCCGCTTTTTTAAAAATCACGGTCTCATGAAACCAGCCCTGTGATAGGAAAGTGCCTCCCCATTAGCAAATTGTTGCTCCAAGAGGAAACTTCCATCTTTGTCACTGGCACAACCCTTCGTAGGGTTATCACGGCCGTGAAAGGCATTTTAACTCCCACGAAAGGTGCTATCTCCTGAGTTTGCCTCTACAGGTTCCAGAGGGTCAAAACTCCTTGGTTTGAGGATCCCAGTTCTCCGGCGTGGGTGCCCGTACCCCACGTGCGCCCCAGGAGGGGCCGCAGACGCGATGACCCCGGCAGCTCACACCCTCGGTAGGTGCAACGTCCCCTCCCCAGCCCACCTTCACCCACTCCTGCCAAGATCAATAACACCCAGGAAGAGGGATACGGAGGACCAGGTGGGAGGAAGAGGGTGGCATCACCAGCAAATCAGTGATACGTAAGGGCGATGGGAGCAGGCAAATCACGTAGTTATAAAAACTGGGTTACAACAAGGACTCAGAGTCCCGAGGGACAGGCTGAAAGGTGTGTGGGAAGGAGCCCTTCCTGGAAGAATGGTGTTGTGCAAAACATTTTATTTCTAGAGTTCCCATCTCTTCCTCTGTAAGAGAAGCAGGTAGATGTGTCTGTGGCGATTCGTGGGGCCGACGTCTCTCTACAATAACTAATATCTGTTTATTGTCCGATGGTTTAAAAAGACACGCTTGTACCTCCGGCTTCGGCTCAGGTCATGATCTCACGGTTCGTGGGTTCGAGCCCCGCGTCGGGCTCTGCGCTGACAGCTCGGAGCCTGGAGCCTGCTTCGGATTCTGTGTCTCCCTCTTTCTCTGCCCTTCCTTTGCTCGTGCTCTGTCTCTCTCTGTCTCAAAAGTGAATAAACCTCAAAAGGAACTTTTTTTTAAAGAAGCGCTTTTACGTTTATTTTTTATTTCATCCTCTTGACAACTGGGGGTTGTAATCTCTGTTTCATTAATGAAGAAAGCAAGGCTCAGAGAAGCTAAATCCCAAAGCCAAGAAGGGATGGACGGGTGCTGTATCTGATGTCTCTGGTACCAGAATGCACCCCTTTTTCCTGCAGAGCAAGGCCTTGGACCCTACGGCTGCCCAGGAGCTGGGCCTCATGCAGTAGGAACAGAGGGGGAAAGAGAGGGAGACAGAGCCTTGGATCTCTTCGTCCTGTCCTACAAATCCCCCCAGTTTCCCGATTCCTGTTGCCATTCTGGTCTGGACCATCCTGCCGGTTGCCCCAATTGTCTTCAGGCCGGAGGGTTTATCCCAAACATGGTGGAAAACTCAGGCGCCTTTTCATGCCTCTGTCCGTTCCTTCAGCACCTTCTCCTCCTCATCTCTGCCTACTGTTACCCTAGTTCCCCGGCTTGCCAGTCTCCACCGAGACGGCTGCACAAACGTGAGCATCGTGCTGGCCAACGGGGATCCTGTCTCAGAGGTACCCAGCCCACGTCTCCCCTGCGAGATTTCATTAGGGTAGGGGGGAGGCCGGCCGCAAGGGGTGCCGCTCACACAGAGCCATCTCTCAGTACCCCACGGCTGGTGATTACGTAAACCTATGAGAGGTAAGCTTTTAATCACACGAATATAGATCAGGGGAACAGGTACAGCCACATCTGAGTTCTATCTAAACTGGCTTGGAAAACCCCACGGGGTGATGGTCACTGAGGATTCTTGTTTTTAACATTATTTTGTTTTTACAAGGCATTAAACCAAGTCAGATTAACAATGCCATACCAAACATAGTTTTCTAAGAATTCTGTTCCTCCCAGCCGCTATGGAAGGGGGGCAAAAAAGAAAAAAAAAAAAAAAAGATCTAATGAGACCAGAGTGGGTGCACATTTATGCCAACCAAAGCCACAGTACGGTGACAGAATCTGGTTTTCATTTCAATTAAATCCTACCAAATAATAAGAATGCATCTGAGCACTATCATTTAATAATTCTCTGAGAATCTTTCCCCCAACATACTGGCAAAAAAAATGTATACTCTCTGGAAGGAGTTGGAAATTCATTCAACTCTCTATTAAATTATCGCTTAATGGGAAGTGTGGCTAGCATGCACCTTGTCTCTCTATCATTTCAGCATCCTGGAAACCACAGTCAAGAAAAGTCTCACCATGTGGCTCTAGAGTGACAGTGACAACCAGGAGAAACAGCAACGCCTTTAGCTCTGGTGAAAAATCCCCTGACCAGGGAGAGCAAGGTTGGTCTTACAACGTGCATAATCACTGTCTCTCCACAGAAGTCAAGACAACCAACTGTGCAGGTGGGGTAAGGAAGAAAGTTGGGAAGGGCACGGACAGTGAAGCCTCTCTTCCTCAGAACATTGCTCCTGGGATTACCTTCTCAGAGAAAAATCATCATTCTGTGTATTCCATGCATCGTCCTATGATTATAAAACACAGCTCCAGCCCTTTCTTCATACTGAAGTTATCATGACCCAGAGTCCCTACTGGCCTGACAAACTGGTGAAAATTTGCCAGGGAAAGGCAAATTTAAAATATCCCTGTATATCCACTAGAATGACTAAAATAAATTAAAAAAAAAAAAAAAGGAGAAGAACCTAAAAATGCCGTGTATCGGCAAGGACGTAGAGCGACTGGGATTCTCCTACGTCGCCGATAGGATTGCAACCTGGTAGAACCACTTTGGAAAATAGTTGACCATTTCATACAAAACTTCATATACACTTACTCTATGACCCAACAACTCCAAGAAAAATTAAAAATGTGTCCACACAGGACTTGTATATGAATAATCATCCTAGCTTTATTCATATCACAAAAATTGGAAATAACCCAAGCACTCACCGACGACTGAACAGATAAGCGAATGTATATTCATACAATAGAATATTACTTAGCCATAAAGGGAAGGAATTACTAATGTCCACAACACATGGTTAAGCATCAAAAACATTACACTAAGCGAAAGAAAAAAGATACAAATAGTTCATCTTGTATGACTACAAATATGTGAAATTCCAAGAAAATCAAAACTAATATACAGTAACAAAAGCAGATCGATGATTGCCAGAGTCAAGGTAGGAGGAGTTCAACCATAGAAAGAATAACATAACTTTTTGGGGTGATGGGGTATATTGACTATGGTGGCAGTTATTATGCCTCTTCCTAGAGCCTATGATGTCCCTCTTGCATTGGCTTCGAGGTTCTATCCAAACAACTAGACAAACATGACCCTTTGCTCTTAGGAATGCCCTAACGAATCTCCGTGGCTTAGAGTCCTACCTAACCATCCAGCAGCCCAAAAGAGAGGAAATTCCTCCCCGCAGCCCACATCACCTCTCAAGTCCTCATCTTCTCTCCTGTGCTGGAGAAGCTTCAAGATTAACATCCATTCTTGGTGAGCCAGAAGAGGAAATATTATCCATTACATCCAAATGAAAACAAACCACGGCTGTTCTGGGCAAACCGAATCGGACACTCTCAGTAGTGTATATCCCAAAGCCTAGGTTGTGCAGTCTTTACATAGCCTCCATCGTGTGGCCCCCAAGTCGTGTTTCTCCAGCATAATATAAAATAAAAGTAAGACGATCACACCCCTCCAGTAAACAAATACTCTTTTCATGCCACGCACACATTAAACGTGTGCTCAAGAGTGCACGCTCACACTCCATCTTCTCAAAAAAGCAATATATAGTCTCCCCCCAAAAAACTAAATCCAAATTTCAGAAAAAAATATATATATTTCTCTCGCAGTAGTTAACTCTTCTGCTAATTTACCCAAATTCATATAGTCAACAAAACACGGGGGTGGGAGGGCGGGGGGGGGGGAATAGGTTCGAGGGGAAGGAGGTGGAAGAGACACAGAGCAACAGATCCTGGGTGAGAAAAGGCATTAAAAGTTAAAACCGTGTAATTTAGATGATCCTGGGGCATCAACCTGACCAAAAGCACAAATGCAGGTTACCTGGATGGTCCTGGATAAAAAGCCACCCGGACAGATGGATATAGATATATACTTATATACATATTTATAGACAGTTGATAGAGACCATATCAATATAGACTTGTAAAGAATTCCTGACTCCCCACACACTATGTCTACTGACCTTCAGGAGTAGATTCCAGTTTGAAGAATATTGTTCCAGGGGCTCTTTTTTAAGCATGAGAAAAGAAAATCTCTGTCTTGGTTCCATTGAAATGGAGCAGTTGGGCATTTCCAACTCTCTGAGGAACATAAAATGCACAGTGGCCTCTTCATAACAAAGCTAACACAGTCTAAGTTTAAAAGCTGGACATAATCCAGAATTTTGGAAACAGCCAGCGAGCTGCAGTATCTCAGACAGAACATCAGAATTCTTTTTCCCTTGTGGCAAAGTAAACAAGCCTGGGAATAAAACTGACGTCTGCTTCTCACCTACTAAATGCCAGGCATTTTGTACACACATTACATATATTACCATATGCAATTTAATATATTCCGCGATGTAGCAACCAAGAGATAGCAACCGGCAACCAAGACTGGTAATTTGAAATCGTCTTACACTCTTACGGGAGCTGCAGAGAGAAGTTAAAAATCTTGCGTGCAAATTCAATAGAAGAGTCTCTGTATTTCCAGGAAGATTCATTTCTGGTGTGATATTTTCATTAATGTCCACTTTTCTCACTGGCCTGTAAGCTCCAGTAGGGCACTGGTCAGATCTGGATTTGGCTCACGACTTGGCTCTCCAGTTACTAGCACATGGACTTCTGTGCGGTAAAGACTCAATAAATCTTTGCTAGATAAATGAACAAAGAAATTGTTGTTGTTGTTTCCCATATTGGTGATATTCATAGGACACATTGATTTTTCTCAGTTGGAGGAAACAATGCTTAAATTCTTCTCTGTGGAAACAGAAGGCAGAATATAAGTGACAACACCTGGAAACTGAACTATGGGGTTCTGAGCAGGACCTAAAAATAGGTTCCTCTGACAGCAGCTTCACCAGACAAATGTTAGGCTCTGAAAAGCCTCCATCAAGAAGACACGGGGCAAAACAAAATGTTCAGTTGTCAAGTAACACTCTTAACTAAAACTGAAGTAGAACAGAACCCAACAGTGAGACATCGTTGAGTCTAAGTCCCGGTTACATAATATCTTTCAGGAAAATGAGTGCTTTCCAGATTAACTTGAATGCCAAAGCAGGAGCGAACGTAATCACGGCTGATATTTTTGTTCACCTGCTTAACTGACAGTTAACAATAAATAATTGTCTCATTCAGGATGATTCAATTTTTGGAAGAGAGGAGAGGAAATGACTCACAGTATTGACGGGCAACATGGGTGCCATTTCTTCTTGCATTTATGCTATCCTGCCCTCTTTAGTGGTAAAGATATCATTCGGACTGGGGTCCTGAGGAATCTGACTTGCAGTCTCGAAAGAAGAATAAAGATATATTTATAAAAATAAAGAATAAAGAATAGAGATTCACCACTGAATTATTCAGTGGATCCAACAGGATAACTAAATCGATCTACCTGGAAAAGAGCTTAGTGATAATAAAAATCACACCACAGTAATAAATTTCAATTAACACCATTGAATGCTTTCTATGGACCAAGCACTCTTCTAGGTGCTGGAGAAAAATCAGTGAACCCAACAGGGAAAGTCAAAAGCAATGCTCGTGGAGCCCGCCTACGAGAAATAGACAATCTCCTCCTGATTGCACAGGCTCACAGTAGCTCTACGTTGAGGCTCTAGATGAATGCTAAGAAAGGGAGGGGGGAAAGTTGTCCTTGGCAATTTCCACAATAGAGAGCAGGGAACTGGATTCCCCGGTTACTTCTAGTTACCCTGCATCCTCCAAAGCCCTTTAATCATCTATGGACACAGCTATCTCTTACACTTTGAGCTAGAAATTGGACAAGGAATAAAAAATGGTCCTTTGTCGAAAATGGATTGGAGTCCATGGCTTATAATCTGGGAATCAGAGGCTAATTTTTAAGGGTGTGAGTTTAGTTGCTAAATCAAGTGGTTCATTCTCAGCTCTCGCATTTTATTGACCAAAGAGCAACATTTGAAATACTGGATCACATCCTCTCCTCGTAGATTTTCCTCACTTGGCTCTCAGAACATCTCATCCTCTTTGCTTTCCTCATATCCCCATGATCATTCCTTCTCAGTATCTTTGGGGGAGTCCTTCTCTAATCTTTGAACCCTTTAAAATGGCGACGACCCAAGGCTTGGTCCTAAGTATTATTTGACTCTTGATTTCACCTAACTCTAGTGGGGATCTCCTTCAGTCTCGTAGCTTTAAATACCAACCACAGAGTCTTAACAAAGTAGCTGGTATCAGATTTATGCCTCCACTTTAGACAATAAAAGATATTTAAACAAGATATGACAGACAACTGTTTGTAAGCATTGGACAGTAACTAATGTTGGGCTATAGTTCTTGAGAGAGGGGAATGAAACGAGATGAGCTCTGTATTTGCTCCTCTTTCCCCAAGGAGCATTCTTCAAAACAGCCCTAAAGGAAAATAGAGCTCAGACAGAGAATAGGAATCCAACAATGGAAACAGAAATCAAAGCTTGGGAGCAGTAATGTGTCTGAGACTTAGGAGGTAAGTCAAAAAAGAGGAAAAAAAGTCATAGAACAATATTTCAAAAAAAAAAAAAAAAAAGGTCCACATAAAATACCTCTCTGGTCTTTGGATAATTTCTACACTTCATATATGCAGACAAAGATTCCAGGAGCCTTAAATGGCAGCAGATCTTGGGATGTCGATTACTGAAGAGGGATTGCAAGATCACGTAGCTTTGGAGAGAAGTGGGGGTGTGGACCCAGACAAACCTCAACCTTGGCAAACAACAGAGGCATTTAATTGTGACCAGGAAAGGGCAATGTCCCAGCAATACTCGCCACGTGCCAGGATTGAGAACATGTTCTAAGACAAAGGGATTCATTCAGATACACCTACTGCAAGATACACCAAAATGAAGATCAGCTCAAAGTAGTGAGGTCAAAGTAGTCCGCCAAAGTTATTTGCCTGTCAGATAAAACTCAATATTTTTTAGAAGACAATAACATAATTCAGACTCTACAACACTTCATGCATAATGTCTAATATAGAATTGAAAAATAACAGCCATATGAAGAGAAAGGGAAAAGTGCCTGAAAATCAAAAGATCACATCATCAGTGGAAGTGTACAAAGAGATGATCCCATTAGTGAAGTTAGCATACAAGCACTTTAGAAAAAAAAAAAAAATATGTTAGAGAATAGAGGAAAAAATGAACAAAATTATTGAAAGATGTAATATTTTAATAAAGACTATGAAACTAGGAAAAAAATTAAGTGAACATTCTAGAACTAGAATGTAATATCTGAAATTAAGAGCATACTAGATAAATTTAACAACAGAATACATAGGGATGAATACGACATTAGTAAACTTGAAGACAGATCAATAGAAAATGTTTACCTGAAAGCGCACAAGGAAAAAGAAACAGGAAAACAAAAAAAAACAAAGAAAAACCCCCACAATACGTGGGACACAGTTGAAATGATCAACATATATGCAAATAGTTCTAGAATGAAAAGAGAAAGAGAGAGAATGGGGCAAAAGTGAGCAGTATTTGTGAAAATTATGACCAAGTATATTCTAACTCCTTGGAAAGACATCAATATACATCTGGACATATACTTATATACCAGTAGGTTAGATAGATGATAGATCAGTCAATAGATAGATAGATAGATAGATAGATAGATAAAGGTAATCATGGCCAAAATGCTGAGACCAAAGAGCTGGACAAAAATAAAATCTTAAAAGCAGGGGCATCTGGGTGGCTCAGTCGGTTAAGAGTTTGACTCTTGCTTTTGGCTTAGGTCCTGATCTTACAGTTCGTGAGTTTGAGCCCTGCATCGGGCTCTGTGCTGACAGTGCAGAGCCAGCTTGGGATTCTCTCTCTCTCCCTCTCTCTGTGCCCCTCCCCTGCTTGTGCTCTGTCTCTAAATAAATAAATAAATAAATAAATAAATAAAACTTAAAAAAAATCTTAGAAAAAAAAATAAATAAATAAAAAATTAAAAAAAAATAAAAAAAAAATCTTAGAAGCATCCACAGAAAGAGGACACAAAGAATTAGGTAATAATTTTATAAAAGAAATTATGAAAGTCTCAAGACAATGGGATGAAATCTTTTAAGTTAGAAGAGAAGGGTTGGAGAAGCTGTCAGCCTAGAATTCCACAACAAGCAAAATTAATGTCAAAATCGAAAGCAAAATAAGCATGTTCTCCCCGTGGTGTTGTAAATCTTCTGTATCTTGACTGTATCGACATCAGTATCCTGGCGTGATAGTACACATGTATTTTGTTAAATGTGCCCTTTAGGGAAACTGTAGAAACGGTCATGGGATCTCTCTATGTTATGTCTTAAAACTGCATGTGAATCTACAATTATCTCAAAATGAAAACTTTTTTTAAAATTTTTAAAAAAATGTTTATTTTTTAGAGAGAGAGAGAGAGGTAGTGCATGAGCAAGGAAGGGCAGAGAGAGAGAGAGAGAGGGAGACACGGAATCCAAAGCAGGCTCCGGGCTCTGAGCTGTCAGCACAGAGCCCAACACGGGGCCCAAACCCAGACTATAAGATCATGACCTGAGCCGGAGTCGGACGCGTAACTGACTGAGCCCCCCGGATGCCCCTCAAAATAAAAACTTCCAAATAAAGTTTCAGACAAACAAAAGCTGAAATATTTGTTGCCAGCAAAACCTGAACAACAAAAAATATTAAAGGAAGTTCTTAGGATTAAGAAAAGTGATTACATCTGGGAGCACAGTAATGTAAAAAGGAATGTACATGTTTTAAGCAACAATAACCCAATGTTTTATGGAACTTACAGCATATGTAAAAGAAAAGCTTTTGAGGGTGCCTGGGTGGCTCAGTCAGTTGAGCGTCTGACTTAGGCTCAGGTCATGATCTCGCAGTTCGTGTGTTCGAGCCCCGCGTCGGGCTCTGTGCTGACAGCTCGGAGCCTGGAGCCTGCTTCAGATTCTGTGTCTCTCCATCTCTCAGCCCCTCCCCTCCTCATGCTCTGTGTCTCTCAATAATAAAAAAAACAAAAGTTTAAAAAATTAAAAAAAAAAAAAGCTTTTGAGAATAATAGCAGTGTAATGCCGACATAAAGCAAACTGGAAGCATTTTGTAATTTAGACAACACTCACTGAAAAAACTGGGCTAACAAGTTATTACAATAAAGCTAATAGAAGAGACCCGTTGATTAGTGATCGTTTTTACAATTGATGAATCCAAAGAAAACTTGAGGAATATGAAAAGAATAGATATGAGACAAATCGAAAGTAAATAACAAGATGTTGGATTTAAATTTGATCATATCAGCAGTTACATCTAATATAAATGAATTAGGAGTGCCTGGGTGGCCCAGTTGGCTAAATGCCTGACTCTCAGTTTTGGCTCAGGTCATGATCTCATGGTTCGTGGGTTTAAACCCTACATTGGGTTCTGTGTTGACAGTGTGAGCCTGCTTGAGATTCTCTCTCTGCCCCTCCCCTGCTCATTCTCTCTCTCTCTCTCTCTCTCTCTCTCTCTCTCTCTCTCTGTCTCTCTCTCAATAAGTAAAGTTAAAATAAAATAAAAATTATAATATAAATGAATTAAATATTCCAAATAAAGGAAAATATTTACAGAGTTGATTAAAAACCAAAACAAAATAATTCTGCTTGCAAAATGCATGACCTTCCCCAGACCGCCAGTTCAATATGATGGAAGTTCTACTCTGAGGGGATATGGACAAAAAGATGGGACTTCCTCATCCTTCCTTTCGATCAAAGGATACTGTATCTCCCCAGGAGAGGCAAGCTATCAGCATTTCTACTCCCTTCCAGCTCCATGTTGTAATGACAAATTCCATGTGAATGGAGCAGGGAGGTTGGGAACTCCCTTTCTCCACCCTGTCCCGTTGGACAGGGGCTCTGCTGCAGGTGCAAAACGATGCGACCTCACTTGCCGTTGTTTCAATTCACTGTAGGGTAAAGGTCTTACATTTGCAGAGGCACAACAATAAGACCAGAGACCCCACCTACAGACCTGCTCGTAAAGCTTAGGGGTCATTCCAAGAGAGGCAAGCCTCTATCCTAGCCCCCAACTCTGCAGTAGTGGCTTAGAGATTTTGCTCATTGTTTAGACAGAACAAAATAACAAAATCAAAAGTTCTCCCCAACGAAATTGTCTTTATTCAGTGTGTGAAGAGATTCAAGTCTAAAGACTTTCTCAAAAACAATGAAGACATCGATGGGAAGCACTTAATTAGTTCATCACCCCACAAGAGCAAAGAGATAAACCATCGGCCAGCTAGTTAACCAGGGACAACAAGGCAAGGGAGTACTCTCTTGATGTCAGACCAAACCCCAAGTACCGACCTCAAAAACAGCCCTTGAAAGGGGTCCAATTTAATCAGACTAGACTGCAGACACATTTATGCCCAAGGACATTGTTATAAACAATAACAAGCCAGCAATTTGTGGAGCCCAAGAGCTGGGTGTGATACCAAAAGTGGCAGACGACGTAACCAAGAGAGTAGGGAAAGACACAGCTAAAGAGACCCCTCCTGAAGCCACGGTCATCAAATGCACATCCAAGGTGGAACCCACAGTGTTCACACTGTATGGAAATAGACTTCACTGAGATAGTCTACAGAGGTCACTAAACGAATAGATAACAAACAAAAATAAGCCAAGCAGGGTGGGAGTGGGGAGAACCAGTATCCAGCATTGTTAAAATATATTATCTAAGAAGTCCACTTTTTAGTCATAATTTTAAAAATAAGGCATGTAAAGAGACAAGAAAATGTGATCCATGCTGACCCCTGAGAGGCCATGCTGTTGGATGGATCATTCAGTTGACATTGAAGTTATCTCTAACCGTAGGACATCTGGAGCAGAGAGCAAGCCAATAAGCCTCACATATTCATGGGACTCTTGCAACGTTCTAGACATTTTGATCTGCACGGTCTGACTTCGTATGTCTTATTTCATCTGATTTCTGTCTTTTTATGAATGCAAAATGTGTGTGTGTGTGCATACGTGTATGTACATAAAGCAACTTATCATATTAGAGACCTGTCCAATACCCTCTTCCTTATCATTGGATATTTTTAACCATGTGCCCCAAATTTTGCATCCTGATTTTAATATTACTTGATTTTCTAAAGGCCATTATTCATTGCCTTTATCCTGACTGTGCTTCCATCCACTTCATTCACTCCACGTCCAACACTTTATTAACCTATCACGCGTGCCATATTGTTCAAACAGAAAATTGAGACTTATTGCATGACAAGTATGAATTCGGTTTAGGAGGATTCTAGAGTATTGGAAATGAAGATTATCCTATAAACTCTGAAATACAGATTCACCGCAGGTATTAAAATAATCATAAATTTATCTCTGGTAGGCATTCTGTATTCACCACGTTCCCCTTCATAATTACTTGATAAGATGCCATGCCCATTTGCATCTGAGGGCACCAAGGCTCAGCATGTTAAGCGACCTCCCCAAGCTATACGTCTTGTTGTGATTAAGGGCGGTATTCATTTTGTCTGTTTTAAAATCCCTGGCTTTTCTCCAACTGCCAATCTCATAACAGACCTTTGCTTAGAACACCATTTCCGGCTTCTTCACGGTTACTGGTCCCTTTCCTTAAAGATGTCAGTATTTGTAGGGCAATAGGGCTGCCTGCCTCTGATAAGCCCCTCCTCGATTCTCAATCGCAGTCTCAGATGGCTCATTCCCGTGACCCAGATCCTCATTTCCGTCCCCTGGGCTGCCTCTAATCTGCAGTTCCAACAGATTGTAAATCCCAGCTATTGTCTTGCTACTGGCAGACCTCTCCCCTCCGTGGAGCTTAATGAATTACGGTAATGGCTAACACATGACAGAGCAACTTAAAAAAAAAAAAGGATTACATTTAAATATTTACCGTATAAAGCCACCATCCTGAGTCTATCAAATACCTCTTAGACATAAGAAAATGCGTCTGGCAGTGTCACTGAACACAGCATTTTAAAAATCTAACAGCTGGGATGAATATGTTTAACATGAGTGTTACCATGAAGAGGGCTGTTATATCGCATCAATGACAAACGCCGAGAGGCCAAAAGAAAGTGGTAGAACTTTTCCAGAATTGTATGTGAATGGTGATGATACTGGGGATTCTCGGCTTTTATGCTTTCTTGTTAAAGTTTGGGAAATTATGCTCCAAAGAGGAGCCAGGAGCCAAAGTAGGATGGGGAGAAAATTTTGATCTGTGATGCCTCAAACCCTCCCATCCCCGAGTCGTTCCATCATCCACGCGGTGAAATCTGCGTCCACGGTTAGTGCACATACATTAAGGAATTCCTACTTATTCTATCCCGTAGGCATTTTGGTTCCATCCTGGGTGCCTACCGTGTCAACGTTCAACATGCTAGAGCATGCATCGTATATTCATTGTATATTATGAGTGGAAAAGCTCACCCATCAGAGGAGATCTTAGCATCAGAATGAGCTAAAGATAACTTCAGGGCATCTCGGGAGTGCCTCTGGGCAGGTCCTCAGCTCCAAACCAGCTCAGACCGGCCCAAGTAAGGGGCCATCCGGCCACCAAACACTTACCGAGGGCTGTTAGGTGACACACACCTAGCTGGGTAGCTCCTCAGTGGGAACTGCTGAGTCTGCAAAACGAAACACATTCCTTCCCTGCTTTTGTCTGTTTCCCTCATACCTCCTGCGAACAGCTTTCAGCCCTGGGATTTGAGTAAATTCTCCTCACATCCCAGCTAACACCAAGCCAGAGGGCGCCTCCTTTACCTCCTTGTCCCTTGGTGACTGAACAGGATGGACCAGGGGCAGAAATGAGTAAAGCCCGACTTGCACACTGAGCCAGGCGGCACCCAGACAGAGAAGTCAAATGCCCTTGACGGGCTGGCGCCACGAGCTGTCTCTGACCCTGCAGAGATGTCCCCAGTCCTAGATTTTCTTTCTAGGGTAATAGCGGGACCCGTGGTTGCATTAGCTTGGGAAATAAACACTACTTAGTTGACTGTTGCCAACAAGGGGTAAAATGGAACGGATATACATTCTATTTTACGGTTTACAATCGCTCGCGTGTTGACCTGATTTAATTTTTACAACAAACATGGAACCCGAAGTGTAGCAAGTTTAGCCTATTTCAAAACTCAGGTAGCTCCGAAACAGGAGGAGTCGTTGTAAAACTTTTCAGCGAGTTCCGTCTTGAGCACAGCAGCGGGGGAGGAGGCCTTCTGACCCACTCTCTCCAGTGAAACTGGTAAAAAACTCCTTATTAAAAACAACAGCAATGTCTCTGGAAATGGTTCTCAAGCCGTACATCAAGTGAAGAAACACTTAGGAGGAAATTATACCAAAAACTCAGGAATAACGGCAAGGCACCCCACCCTCAAGGCCCAGTGGGATAAAATCGTCCCTCGGGACCTTTGCAACCAAGGACACAGGGCCCTCTCTCTCCTTCATCAAAGGGCTGCCAGGTCTTGAAGGGCAGGACACCAGGACTTCTCATGCTGCCTTCACCACTGACCGCTGAGACTGCCCGCCAGGCAAGTGAAGCTAGGAGGTGGGGGCTCCGTGTTTCCTTCCAGCCCCCAGCGTGGGACTTACGCTCCTCCTAGGGTGTGGCGCCACTGAGAAACCTGGGGACCGGGTTGCCCTGATCCTGGCCGACGGGGTGGAGATTACAGGCGGGTGGAAGCAAGCCAAGAAGACCTACTCCGAGTTCTCAGCTTCCAAAGTGGGTCATTGAGAGAGAAACTTGCTGCTGTCTCCACCCGCAGCTCCAGAGCCCAGGATCGGAGACCTCAGCCTGGGGGGAGGGAGGGGGATGACACCATAAGACAAAGAGCTCTGGTCTCCAGGAAAGAACAGGATAAGAGACAGCTCAGAGAAGTACTCCTTGGGTCCAAACTGAGGTCAAACACTGACTGACCTTGGGAACTCACCCTTCAAAGGAGCCCACACCTCACTGAATTGTTTTGGGGAGCATAGGCCTCAGGGCATTGTTGGAAACAAGGGAGCACTCAGCCGGCCATTAGTGGAATTTAACAGCTTGGCAGTGGGCAGGTGAAGAGACAAAGACAGCCCTGCCCACCCCCCATCATCCCAGGTTGACTGCCCCAACCTCCTGAGGAGGCTTCACGTTACAGGAGGGGAATAGACTTCCTTAAAATCGTACAGCCAGTCACTAAAAGAATAAGCAAGAGAAAAATGCAAATAGGGGCCCCTGGGTGGACTTCTGCTCAGGTCATGATCTCCCGGGTTTGTGAGTTCGAGCCCCGCGTTGGGCTCTGTGCTGGCAGCTCAGAGCCTGGAGCCTGCTTCGGATTCTGTGTCTCCCTCTCTCTCTCTGCCCCTTCCCCACTCATACTCTCTCTCTCTCTGTCTCAAAAATAAATAAACATTAAAAAAAAATTTTTTTAAGTAAAAAAAAAAAGAAAGAAACGATCCCAAACAGTAGCTGGGATCCACAGAACAAAGGAAGAGATCCAGAAACAAATTATGAGGCTGATATACCAAAAGCTGTAAGTATTCAGCTACCTTTCTTTCCCCTCTCAGCTTATTTAAAAAAAAAAAAAAAAAAAAAAAAAAAAGCAACATCAAATTGTATAAAGTAAAACTTTTAGCAATGTGATGTTGAGTCTGTAACATCCATAGCTGTAACTCCTGTCTAACATCACTGGAGAGGTCAAGCAGAATACGGGTGTGAGGTTTCTAGATCTCCCGGAATTAAGTTCATGTACGTGTGAGGGTATGTCTGATAAGTTAAGAGATCTGTGGTAAGAATCCAAACATACTGGGGAGACCACTCAAATATACAGTGAAAAAAAAAAACCGTTACAGAAAAACCAAGCGACGCATTTTTAAATATGCACTTCATGCAAAAGAAAGCAGTAAGGGAAAAAGAGAAGCAAGTCCTGAGATGTGGGAAACAGAAAGTAATCTTTCAGACAGAAATACAGTTCTGTCGATACAGTAGATAGGAATGAGAACAGGAATCCAAGCAAAGGCAGAAATCTGCAGATGAAATGTTTAAAAAAGCAAGGTCTCTCCGTTTGCCGTCTGTGAAAGATACACCCTCAGTTCAAAGACACCAACAGGTCGAATGCAAAACGATCAAGAGATACATCAGGCAAACAGCAACCACAAAAAAACTGGTGTGGCTGTACTAATAGCATTTTTAAAACAAACCCGACACTTGTTACCAGAAATAAAAGCAAGCATTGTGTAACAATAGAAGGGTCGATATATTAGGACTATATGACAGTTGTAATCATGCCTTCTGACGACAGAGCACCAAAACAGGCAGAGAACAAATGCACAGAAATGTGGGAATGAGGGGCAATTCAAAGGGAACAGGTGGAGACTTCAGGGTCTGGCTCTCAATAATGGGTAGAACGACATCAGAAAAGATCCAGGAGGTAATACAAGACTTCAGCAACCCTGTAATTCCGCTCGGCCCCATAGACATCTGTAAATTACTCAACACAACATCAGCAGGATACGCACGCTTCTCAAGGGCACGGGGAGCCCCGTCCGGCATAGACCACATGCTAAGCCATAAAACGGACCTCGGTCAATGAAAAATGTAGAAATAATTCACATGACACCCAGTTTGTCAGCTGAGGGCACCCAGAACTGCGGGGCCCCCCGGAAGGTTTGTTTGATCGCTTGCTTGCTTCCATGGGATGTGATGTTTGCCCTGATGCCCAGTTGTTTTGAGCCACTGTCTTTGAAGTCGGGGGCTCGGGTGCCGCGGGGAGCGGGGCAGGAGCTGGAGGTGGAGAGAATGGCACCCTGGTCTCCACCAGCAGCTCTCAGCCTGGACCCACCTCCCCTCCACTTGGGTGCTCCCTGCAGGGGCTGCCCCAAGGTCAGGTCAGCTCATATCCACAAAAAAACCGGACACAACAAAGACTTAAATTTAGACCAGAAAAAATGACACTGATGATTAGCAGAAGAGACATGCCTATGGTCAATGAACCCCCCCCCCCAAAACAAAGAAAACCTACTAAGAGGCTAAAACAAGACTTGGGGATTTTCTTTTCAAAAAGCCACCATGCAGCAAGGAACTCGAGAGACATCCCGCCCAAACTTCTCGTGACAGGATGAGGTCACGTTCTCACAAATACTTTCAGTTGGAAAAATAAAAATGCATTCATTGCATACACACACATATATGTAGTTTATTTTTAAACCATGGTATTTTTTTCTTTCTTTTTTTTTTTTTTTTACTATTTTCTGTTAAAGGTCACTTCACATTTACATTTAGGTGTGGCTGAGCTTTAGTTTAGCATAACATGATATTTGGTCCTCGCAGAGCCCAAGTTACTGGGCACAAAATGGTTGAACAGAAATGCCATGAATTGCATATTCAAGCAGTACTAAGTAGAAAGTATGAGGTTTCTTGCCAACCTAGAAATCTAATTTGTAGTTCATTCCTCAATTAGGAAGTCACTTTTCCAACCCCAACCGGAAGGCGTGAAGTTTAACCCTTCTTGTAGGCAAGAAGTCCCCCCCGCCAAAATCCCAAATGAGGAGCACGTGTTTGTGGGAGCAGACAGGGTGGTCAGGCTGAGCTCAGAGAGGAAGGAGCTTACATTCGGATAATAAGGAACCAGAGACTGGCATCTGTAGGCTGACATTTCGTCAAAAGTTTCAATGTATGTAATCTGCAGGGTGTCTCTGGGTATACATGTTCTGCTGAAATGTATTCATGCATAATTATTCTAACTAAAGGTGTCTGGTGACCTTAAACTTGAAGGAGATTTTGTTGTCTTTTTTTTTTTTTTAATTTTAAGGTGAAATAAACTTCTGATAGCTTTCTACTGTGTGTGTGAGTGTGTGTGTGTGTTTTCTTTCATGTCAACAGACACAAAATACGTCCATCATGAAGCAGAAGTTTTTTAAGTGGAACCATCATTTCCATGTCTCCCTCTTTAAGGGGGGCAGATCTGTTTCCCCCAAGTTCCAGCACCCTGACTCCACGGGAAGGTACAATAGGTCTACATACCTACCAATATTCTCTTTTTGTATAAAATGCAGGGGAGCTTCTGGGGATAATGTTTAAAAATTGCACAAGGGCAGGGGCGTCTGGGTGGCTCAGTCGGTTAAAGCATCCGACTTTGGCTCAGGTCATGATCTTGCAGTTTGTGAGTTTCGTGAGTTCAAGCCCTGCGTCGGGCTCTGTGCTCACAGCTCGCCGGGAGCCTGTTTCGGATTCTGTGTCTCCCTCTCTCTCTGCCCCTCCCCCGCTCACACTCTGTCTCAAAATAAATAAACCTTAATTTTTTTTTTTTTTTTTTTTAAATTGCACAAGGGCAAAGAATTTCCTGAGATGAAGAAGCTTGAGACCCTAACCCTTTCCTCCGGGTTCAGGAATTCTTCAGATAGTTCACATAAACTTCTTTGAATACTTCAACAATCAATGAAGGACAGCAGGGGCAAAGTCACCCTGGGGTGAGCCTCTGTGTGCCCCCTGAAGTCACCAGCTAGGGTTGGGGGGCTGGTTCTGGACACAGCCCAGGGCCAGTGACAGAGCCCACAGCCAAGGCTTGTCCAGGAAGGTCGCGAAGCTGGGGAACACACAGGTGCTTGGAGTAAGTTCCAAGAGGAGCCAAGTGGGGGCTCAGACTGACTCTGGTTAGAGGAACAGCCGAGAACACACTAGAACCATTGGCACGGACTCCATCTCCCATCCTGCCATGGGTACAGCTTCCTGCCCACCTGATTCCAAGGTGGCGTGGCCGTGGGCTCCTGCAGCCCTTCCTGCAGACTCTGCCTGTGCCCTCAGCCTGACGGGGGCAACAGCCACAGGACGGAGAACAGTATCACACCTCTGGCCTGAGGATCAGATTTCAGACTTCTCCACTGTCCTCTTGGCTCCTAGAGCTCTCCTGGACATGTTATTTCCTGTGCCTGAATTTCCGGGCAGAATTAGAACTTTTTCCTTTTCATGAGACGGAGGGAACTGAGGAGAAGAAGAAAAATGAACGGGCTCTATGTTTGCAGATTACAGACGGAGTCATGTCACGCAGAGGCCGAGAGAAATCACCTGCTTTCCTACATCAAACCACCCAACTGGAGAGGACAACGGCTACTTGGAGCTTGGAGCTCTGTGAGGTGAGTTCAGCTTTTCTTAGCCCGTCTTCTTATTGTGTTCCCGAATTTCACATTTAAAGAGCCCACTGTTCTGCAATTAGGGACAGGTACTCGGATCATGTGGGTCCTGCGCTGTTACTTTAATTCGGATTCCAAATTAGATGGTTTTGGCCACAACCTTCTGAGCTTCCTGACTGTGAACTCACAGACTTCTTTCTTCCTTCAAATACTTCATGCCGTACTTACATTAGAAACACTCCACAAATGGGGCGCCCGGGTGGCTCAGTCGTTTGAGCGTCCGACTTCGGCTCAGGTCATGATCTCGCACTCCGTGAGTTCCAGCCCCGCGTCGGGCTCTGTGCTGACAGCTCAGAGCCTGGAGCCTGCTCCGGACTCTGTGTCTCCCTCTCTCTCTGACCCTCCCCCATTCATGCTCTGTCTCTCTCTGTCTCAAAAAATAAATAAACGTTAAAAAAAATCTTTTAAAGAAAGAAACACTCCACAAAAACCATACCAAGCCTTAAATGGACTGTTAACAAAACAAAAAATAAGGGGAAAAAAAATAATGCTGTGGAAACGCTGCATATTAAATAGAGGAATGAATGCAAGTATTTTTCTGAAGTCTGCATTTTAAAGATAAACAAATCTTCAAAATTCCCCTCTGAGATTCTTTCAATGTATTAATACATTCGCTGGAAGCTTGAAGTTTATTCTTTGAAAAATTAGCAGAAAGAATTAGCACATTGTGCCTCAAAAGAATACTTTAAGATGCTTTCTCCTTCGGCATGAAATTTTATTCTTAAGGGGCTAAAATAAAAGACAATGAAGGTAAGAGCTCAGTAAGCCCCCCCCCCGAAAAGACATTGTTGAATTCAATTATTCGTTTTCGTGAAGAGTTTACATTCATATTTGAGAGCAGTTTACAATGGAGAAGAACGAATTCGAAACTAAATGAAACTTGAGGCTTCAAAAAGTAGCATTGTCGTTTATTTCTTTTGTTTTGTTTTGGATTCTACACATCTTTCGGCAACTGATGAGCGTAAGATGACTGAAACAGTCATGCCCTATGCGAATCAGGGAAAATACAAAGCGGGGGCCCCTCTTCCCGCTTCTTCCACACCCTAATAGGCTCTCTGGACAGATTTGAAGACTGATTCCAATTGATGTGCCTGCACGAGGTGCCCGGGTGGCTCAGTCGGTTAAGCACGGCTCAGGTCAAGATCTCACAGTTCATGGGTTCAAGCCCCAAATCGGGCTCCAGGCTGAGAGTGGGGAGCCTGCTTGAGATTCTCTCTCTTCCTCACCCCCCACCCCCGCTCTCTCTGCCCCTCCCCCACTTGCAGGCACACACGTGTGCTCTCTAAATCAATAAATAAATAAACTTTGAAAAGAACTTAAAAAATGTTTCAATGTGCCAGCACACAGCATCTACCAGGAACCAGAGACCGTGAGGGTGACTAAAAATCTCATTCCTGATATCAAGTTGCTCATAACTATGTGGGTGAGACAGAATACACGTCAAGAGAAGACATGAGGGAGTGGCCAAGGTGTAGGCGGTACTTACGAGAAGCAGGAGCAAAAAACATTCATCCGGGCAGGGGTGGGGTGGGGAGGGGGCGCGGGGGGGAATAAGGACAATAGCGAGAGCCAGGCGTCGACATGTCATCCTCAAAATCGGTGTTAATTCTTCCCCGTGCGAAGACGTACGAAAGTGAGCCACGTCTGGAGGGGGAACCACCAGACGAAGTACGGAAGTGCAAGTGGCAAGATCAGGGCCCGAGCGCCAGGGGCCCCAGGAAGGAGGGAATTACAATCATCCCTCGTTGCTCAGTTTTCGATTCCCGGCAGCCATGAAGCCCCTGAGACTTCAAAGGAGTTAAATGTCTTGCTGAACCAGTTCCCGCCTTTCGTAAGTCACCGGACGAACTGAAAACAGGGTGTTTCCCTCCTTTGTGCTGCAGAGAGAAAGAGGGAGGAAGAAGGAATCGTGAGGGTTTTCCAAGGATGGTAACGCAGGACCAAGAAGCAAATTTGCCATCGTGATTTTAATTTTCCTGAGCCTCCTCCTCATTGAGAATTTCACGAAGTTACTGTTTATAAACCCTGCCTCTTTGGTGGATCGGCTGACTTCTGAATTCTCTGGGAGATCTAGTGTCTCCCTAGGCAAGGTGGCCGCCACTTTGATCTGATGTCTGAGGCCAGAAGAGACGCTTCGGCCGGGCAGAGAGGCTTGAACCCTCGTAGATGGAGGAAAACAGGCGGGAGGGTGTTCTCTGCCATCCCAACTCTCGCTGGCCCTTTTTCAGGCCATAAATCAACTGTTCGTTGGCAATTTTTTTAACTATGGGATTCGGGTGCTGACACAGATATGTCTATAGCTGGTGTATTTCGACTGGATCTCTCATAAGTTATGACAAAACAGCATTCCCACAAGCCCTAGCATCTAGGTTGTGGCTTGTTGTACCGTAACATATACCAAAAGTGAAGGAGACGATTTTGTTTCATCCATTACCTCCTGCAAATGTTTGTAAACTTCTGGAGTGTAGACATTGGAACCACCTGCAGGGCTTAATTAAAAAGTTTCTCCTTTCCTCCTACCACCCACCCTTACCAGGGAGGATTCCCATCAGATTTTTAAGGCTCCCAGGTGATTCTGATGATCAACAAAGCATGGGAAATACCAAATTAGAGTTCCCTAACCATGGTAGCATACCATTTAAATGTATTAGCATAATTACTTTAAGGATAATTCACACGTTCATAATCATTAAATAAAAGGATGACACCAGATGAATGTAATCCTGAACTGTACCCGTCCTGGGGAAGAATGGGGCGTGGGAGCCACGGACCACGCTAGCAAAACGTGAACAAGACACATCTAAGTCCTGGAGGGCAGAGCTCAAGTCCTTGCTTCTCCCAGTGGACCTCGGGCCAGCAGCTCTGGCCTCCCCTGGGAGCTTGTTAGAAATTCAGACCCACCCAGACCTACGAGATAGAATCTGCAGAGTAACAGATTATCGAGTGATTCCTACACATAGGAAATCTTAAGAAGCCATAGAATAATTGTTCTCCACCTCGGCTGCCTATAGAATCACTTGAGACGATCTTTAACCCAGCAATTCCAGTGTCCCACCCTAGAGTGACCCTATCATGCTCTAGGGCTGGAGCGTGGGCATCACTGTTTTGAAACCAGCAGCTATTTCTGTGTTATAATACCATTTATGTCTTTAAAGAAGAGAAGCGGGGGGCGACTGGGTGGCTCAGTCAGTCGAGTGTCCGACTCTTGATTTCCGCTCAGGTCACGATCTCACAGTTCGTGGGTTCAAGCCCTGCGTCAGGCTCTGTGCTGACAGCATGGAGACTGCTTGGGATTCTCTGTCTCTCTCTCTCTCTCTCTCTCTCTGCCCCTGCCCCACTTATTCTCTCTCTGTATCTCTCTCAAAATAAATAAATAAAACTTGAAAAAAATAAAAAGAAGGCTTTTCTCCCACTTTGAACTGGCAAGCCAGTGAGGACCTCCTTCCACAAATTTGAAACTGGGGTTCAGTGTGTTACCCATTGAGGTCAAGCATCACACTGGGCCCACACACCGGCCGGGGAAAGACTTCTGGGCTCGGACAGCTGTGTGTGTGCGGGCCAGCTCCTTCGACTCTGCTGGTACCTAAGGCTTTGCTGGTGTTGACCCTCTGACAGGCCGCCCCTGATGACCCCACCTCTTTTCCATTACGGCCCCATGTTAACTAATGTCCAGTCTGTCTCCTTCACTTCACCTGGGATGAAAAGTTGTCACATAACTTTTTGTACAGATGGAAGAATAAAGCTAATACGTATTATCATGTCTCTAATCCTAAGCCATTAATGATTTTTTTTTTATTTAGAGGAACAAGAAAGAAGGAATTTCATTTACAACCAATTTTTTCCCAATATCACGCTTTCCAATATGTATGATACGTGACAAATAAAAATTAACCATAATGAAACTGAGTTGTCTTCAGGCTTATAAAATTCGAGGTCAGATGATGTGTTCAGCCCCATAAAGCAAAACGTTCAATGTGTCGACTCACATCCCTCAAATGCAGCTGCGTTCGTAAGGGGACACAGCTTAGGTGACGCAGAGCAATGGGTGTCCCAGGAGCCCCGTCAGACACTGATCTGTACAGTTTTCTCCTACTAAATTCCTGCTACGAGATTATTAATTCAGAGAAGAGGCTTTCATTTTGTGTTAAAATATTTGTCATACTCTGGGGCGCCTGGGTGGCTCAGTCGGTTGAGCGTCCGGCTTCAGCTCAGGTCATGATCTCACAGTCCGTGGGTTCGAGCCCCGGGTCAGACTCTGTGCTGACCGCTTGCTGGGAGCCTGGGACCTGCTTCGGATTCTGTGTCTCCCTCTCTCTCTGCCCCTCCCCCACTCACGCTTTGTCTCACTCTGCTTCTCAAAAACAAATAAATGTAAAAGAAAATTTTTTTAAATAAAATATTTGTCATACTCTTACCTGCCGTGTGGCCCTAGCATCACCCATCTGCACATTAGTTGATAAAGAACCCAAGAGATGCTCAAAACTGTCATTCATTCAAAAATATCATAACCTCGGGGCACCTGGTGGCTCAGGCAGTTAAGTATCTGACTCTTGGTTTTGGCTCAGGTCATGACCTCACGATAGGTGAGTTTGAGCCCCGAGTCAGGCTCTCTGCTGTCAATGCAGAGCCTGATGGGGGGGTGGGGAGGATGGGAGGGGGCTCGATCCCATGACCCTGGGATCATGACCTGAGCCAAAATCAAGAGTTGGCTACTCAGCCAACTGAGCTACCCAGGTACTGCATTCATTATTTCATTTTACAAATAAGGACATTGAAATAATCTTTTTTTATGTTTATTTTTGAGAGAGAGAGAGAGAGAGAGAGAGAGAGAATGAGTGGGGGAGGGGCAGAGAGAGAGGGAGACACAGAATCGGAAGCAGACTTCAGGCTCTAAGCTCTGAGCACAGAGCGCGGTGTGGAGCTCGAACCCGCGAACCATGAGATCGTGACCTGAGCCGAAGTCGGACGCTCAACCGACTGAGCCACCCAGGCGCCCCAGGACATTGAAATAATATTTCACGTGCACACATTGATTTGGAGGTCACTTTTCCTCGAATTACAGCTCTCAGATCACTGAAAAGTCAGAATTACCGCCAGTCCCATAGCTAACTTGGGAGCACCCACTAAGCAGGAGGTTGAAGGATACCGTGGCCTCAGTACTCAGTGAGCTTACAGTTCACTTGGGAGGAAACGATTTTCTGAATTGAAACTTTTACGTAGCAAAATGCAGCGTTTATAGTAATACAGTGAGTAATTCAGATAACGAGGCCTGGAAAATAGGAAATGGAGCTCCGACCTTCGCCACACGGCACCACTTGGATGGGGGCCGTCACAACATTCTGTCACCATGGGGGGGGGGTGGCCTGGAGCATCACAGCGCCCCCCCACCCCCAGGTCTAGAATCTACCACACGGGGAGAGCGGACTCCATGTTATGAGTGAGGACCTAGCTGGCCATCGTGATGAAAAGGACGGGGCACTAAAATGAGTCAGGAGTGGGGGCGCCTGGGTGACTCAGTCGGCTGAGTGTTTGACTTTGGCTCAGGTCGTGATCTCACGATCCGTGAGTTCGAGCCCCGCGTCGGGCTCTGTGCTGACAGCTCGGAGCCTGGAGCCTGCTTCGGATTCTGTGTCTCCCTCTCTCTCTCTCTCTGCCCCGCCCCTGCTTGCACTCTGTCACTCTCTCAAAAACAAAATAACATTGAAAGAAAAACAAAAAGAAAGAAAGAAATTTTAAAAAATGAGTCGGGGGGCGCCTGGGTGGCGCAGTCGGTTGAGCGTCCGACTTCAGCCAGGTCACGATCTCGCGGTCCGGGAGTTCGAGCCCCACGTCAGGCTGATGGCTCGGAGCCTGGAGCCTGTTTCCGATTCTGTGTCTCCCTCTCTCTCTGCCCCTCCCCTGTTCATGCTCTGTCTCTCTCTGTCCCAAAAATAAATAAACGTTGAAAAAAAAATTAAAAAAAAAAAAAATGAGTCGGGAGGAGAAGAGGCTTGGGATGCCTGTTGTGATTCTCGATGCAACAGAAATTTCAACTCCGACATCCCGGGTCTTCTGTGTCTCCGGCTAACGTAGCCTGAAGTCGGCTCACTGCAGACACTAACTCTGAGCGCTCTTGGTTCAAAGCGCGCTTCTGCTCTGGTGAATTCCCTCACCGTCGCTTGCGGCTGGACGGCACTCATCACATGCTGCCCAGGGAGCCTGCGAGCCCGTCCAAAGGCAGAACCGAGCTGTCCCAGGATGGAGACGCTTTCATCGTTCTGTCTGCGGTTGCTGCTTCCAAGTCTGCAATCCTCCCTGGATCGATTCCAGAGCCTCCTGCCTCGTAGACATAAATAAATGCTTGCTGGGCCTGAAGCCTTTGCCGGAAGAAAGAAAGGAGAAGCAATACCCACTTTTCTGTTCTCATCCTCGGGGCTGGGAGCAGAAGAGGGGCCCCGTAATAGACAAGGGGCGTTGCAGGCTGTTCCTTTACACCGGGGTTGCGAAGTGACTACTTGAAGGTCAAGTCTGCTCAAAGCCATCTGGGTCTGACTGACAGGAGAGGGCCATGTAGTTAGCCACAGGCCCCACCCACCTCTATCGTACCTTGCACCCTACTTAGGGTACCAGCTCTGCCCCCGAAATCATTTGAGTTTGTAAATGATCCAGAAGGCAATCCCTAGATCCAGAAAGCAATCACACCCCAGAAAAGATTAGACATCACGTTTGTCTGCTAACGGTTTGGACTGACAAACAAGTGTGTTATTTTGGAGGCTTTTAAAACACATTTAAGCCAATACACTGTGGTTCTAAAATAAGCATCAGGTGGTTTCTCGGTGAGTCTCACTATAGGTAACTGCCATGATCTCAAAGTTTGGTTACTAGACAGAGGATAAGAAATGGTTCAAGCTTCTGTGTGGACTTCTAGAGAATGTTTGTGAAAAGACACCGTGTTCTTCCGTGCGTGTTCTGTGATTTTCGGCCTTCGTCTTCTCTCGGGGCAAGACAAATCCTTAAAATTAGCTTTGGCAGAGACAGGATCACTTTTCTCCGGGTTCGTTATATAGAAATCTAGTTATCCGGAGATATGCATGACACAGACTCCCTCCCAGCCCTTTTATAAAGACCCACCCCTTACACTGTGACCCCAGGGAAGTCTTGAATTTCTTTGACTGTCTGTCTCTTCACCTGTCAAGTCGGAAATGTGCCCATCTGAGCAGGTTACTTGAAGAATTCAAGAACGAGTGGTTAGTGAGCGCTTACTAGGTTTCAGGCCCCGCTGTGAGTGCTCTACATGTATGGGTTCATTTGTATTCACACTAACCCAAGACAGGACATGCTATTACCGACATGAGCTGTGAGATCATGACCTGAGCCGAAAACAAGAGTCGGACGCCCGACCGACTAAGCCACCCAGGTGCCCCCCCAAACGGATTCTTACAATTGCAACGTTTTCTGCAGAACACTTTGCAACCTGTGTGTACATGCTCCTTCTGTAAATTAGAATATCCTCGCGAACATCTTAGCCTTCTCAAGGTAAAGGAAGGTAATTGTGTGTGTTGAGCTGCACAATAACACAGCCTTGTTCCGAAGCCGCCAAGGTGTGCACATTTTCCCCTTAAATGGACATACACGTTCGCCACCATCCGTCATTCACTTAGGAGAGTTTGTATCTTCTCTCTTAAAAATCGCATTAGAGGCTCTCTAGCCTTGTTTTCCGAATGCATTTGCTGCTATCAAACACCCCCCCCCAACGTCTCTTCTTATGAGAGCTACACTGAGAAAGTAATGAATGACTTTGTTAGAATCTAGTGTTTAATGGAAGCGTAAATAGGCAAAGAGCATCAGTCTGATGGATTCCTTTACGGGAAAGTTTTGTAAGCACCAGAGCAGATAGCTTGTGTCCTCCCAAGGTAACACGGCGTGTTCCAAGGCTCTTCCCGGTGTTCCAGACCATTTAGACAGCCAAGTGTGTGAGGGCCAGATGAGGGAGGATGGCTGTGTTTGTCTTGGCCTCTTAACGTCCTCAAACGTGGATAATATTTTGTAGCCATGCCACTTACTTGTCTACACAAGCTAAATGCTCTATTGTGATTATCCTTCAAGACAAGTGCCTGCACCTGACGACTGGTCTAGACCAGTGACATTGACGAGGTCCAATTCTCATTCCTCTGATGCATCTGTCAGTGACAATCGTCTTGCTGAGAAGGATGGATGATGTCAGCAGGAGACTCCAAAAAGGTCTCTCGAGCTTTCTGTGGTCCTGCGGTCCTTTCACTAAAAGCTCTTAGTAATAGGAAGCTCTCTGCTTGGAAAGAGACTCGACTCGGTGTTGGAAACACGCTAAAAATGGCTGGGCTCTCACAGGTGATTTTAGTGAGTTATAATGAAGAGTCACCAGAGTCTGAGTGTCTGTGGACGCCACGAGGATGACAAGATGACAAGCATTGAACTGAGAAGCTTGTTGCAACGTTACGAAAGGATTCCATAAAAACCTCTTGTCAAATTAAAAGGATTACAGAGGATCCGGTGAGCTCCCAGAAGCATGCTAGACACACTCATCACGGGGACCACCAACGCCTGCCCCTGCCTTCAGGAGCTCTTAGAATATACTCATGGTTGTTCTTTGAGCACTGAATCCCTGAGAGAGTTTGGAAAATTAGACTGCAGGGGTGCGTGACTTAAGCGGCCGACTCTTGATTTCAGCTCGGGTCATTATCTTGCTTGCGGTTTGTGAGCTCGAGCCCTGAGTCAGGCTCCACACTGACAGTGCTCTTGGGATTCTCTCTCTTCCTCTCTCTCTGCCCCTTCCTCCCTCTCTCTCTTTCTCTCCCTCTCTCTCTCTCTCTCAAGAAATAAACTTTAAAAAATAATAAAAATAAAAATAAGAATTCGACTGTATTTTCACTGCCAACTCATCAAAAGCGAACTCTAGGCCGCTGAGGTTTCACCAAAGGATATTCACCTTTATTTAGTGTTTTTATTTATTTTTGAGAGACAGAGTACAAGTGGGAGAGGGGCAGAGAGAGAGGGAGACACAGAATCGGAAGCAGGCTCCAGGCTCTGAGCCATCAGCACAGAGCCCGACGCGGGGCTCCAACTCATGAATTGCGAGATCATGACCTGAGCTGAAGTCGGACGCTCAACCGACTGAGCCACCCAGGCGCCCCCATGGCATACTTTCTGAAGAGGCAGCTGGCTATAAAGAAAGTTCTAGAACTAAGAAAAGCCCAGAACAAAGACAGTGGTTGATGTGTGTCTCGACATGAAGTCACACTCTGGTTAAGTCTGTTGGTGTGCTGATGATATGTGAATTTTAATTATAATATTTGATACAGAATTTATTTCCTCATTTTTCCATGTGTTCAGCCTTCATGGAGCCAAGGATGTGTTAGACACTGAAGAATAACAACTCAGCCTTTTCTTCCCTCCCGAATTCACAATCCAAATGGTGATGGGGCAGAGACGATCTGTTCTACAGAGAACTCAGAAAAAGGTACACGGGGTCTAAAACTATAGAAGAGGAAGTCACTAACTCTGCCTTGTGAGGGTCCAGAGAAGGCTTCATGTGCCGGGATGTCAAATGAGACCTGGTATTCGTTAGGCTCAAAGGACGCTGTGTATTTCCTGGATGTGTGGAAAAAGTAACAGGCTGTCTATGCAGAAAAGGAGGCAGTGACCGGATCATGGATGAGTTTACCAGACGACAAAGTGTGAAACTTCACCTATCCTGATGCTTCAGAGCACAACAAGGAAACATTCAGGTTTCAGCTGTCAACAGGGCTCTGGCGGCAGAGAAAAGCCTGGGTGGGGAAGGGCAGGGCGGTCCCGATCGCCATCGGTGACAAAGATGTGATGGAGACATTGCCAATGGAATGACGAAGAAGTCAGAGAATTCTAGGTGAAAAGTGACGTACCTGAGGACTAATTCGACGGGGGTCACCTAGGAAGTCTGACAGGCTTTGGCAGAAATGACAACATTGGGAAATCAAAGGCATCAAAATTGGCAAAGATGAAGTCAAGCTTTCGCTTTTTGCAGACGACATGATATTATACATGGAAAACCCGATAGACTCCACCAAAAGTCTGCTAGAACTGATACATGAATTCAGCAAAGTTGCAGGATACAAAATCAATGTACAGAAATCAGTTGCATTCTTATACACTAACAACGAAGCAACAGAAAGACAAATAAAGAAACTGATCCCATTCACAATTGCACCAAGAAGCATAAAATACCTAGGAATAAATCTAACCAAAGATGTAAAGGATCTGTATGCTGAAAACTATAGAAAGCTTATGAAGGTAATTGAAGAAGACTTAAAGAAATGGAAAGACATTCCCTGCTCATGGATTGGAAAAATAAATATTGTCAAAATGTCAATACTACCCAAAGCTATCTACACATTCAATGCAATCCCAATCAAAATTGCACCAGCATTCTTCTTGAAATTAGAACAAGCAATCCTAAAATTCATATGGAACCACAAAAGGCCCCGAATAGCCAAAGGAATTTTGAAGAAGAAGACCAAAGCAGGAGGCATCACAATCCCAGACTTTAGCCTCTACTACAAAGCTGTCATCATCAAGACAGCATGGTATTGGCACAAAAACAGACACACAGACCAATGGAATAGAATAGAAACCCCAGAACTAGACCCACAAACGTATGGCCAACTTATCTTTGACAAAGCAGGAAAGAACATCCAATGGAAAAAAGACAGCCTCTTTAACAAATGGTGCTGGGAGAACTGGACAGCAACATGCAGAAGGTTGAAACTAGACCACTTTCTCACACCATTTACAAAAATAAACTCAAAATGGATAAAGGACCTAAATGTGAGACAGGAAACCATCAGAACCTTAGAGGAGAAAGCAGGAAAAGACCTCTCTGACCTCAGCCGTAGCAATCTCTTACTCGACACATCCCCAAAGGCAAGGGAATTAAAAGCAAAAGTGAATTCTGGGACCTTACGAAGATAAAAAGCTTCTGCACAGCAAAGGAAACAACCAACAAAACTAAAAGGCAACCAACGGAATGGGAAAAGATATTTGCAAATGACATATCGGACAAAGGGCTAGTATCTAAAATCTATAAAGAGCTCACCAAACTCCACACCCGAAAAACAAATAACCCAGTGAAGAAATGGGCAGAAAACATGAATAGACACTTCTCTAAAGAAGACATCCAGATGGCCAACAGGCACATGAAAAGATGTTCAGCGTCGCTCCTTATCAGGGAAATACAAATCAAAACCACACTCAGGTATCACCTCACGCCAGTCAGAGTGGCCAAAATGAACAAATCAGGAGACTATAGATGCTGGCGAGGATGTGGAGAAATGGGAACCCTCTTGCACTGTTGGTGGGAATGCAAATTGGTGCAGCCGCTCTGGAAAGCAGTGTGGAGGTTCCTCAGAAAATTAAAAATAGACCTACCCTATGACCCAGCAATAGCACTGCTAGGAATTTATCCAAGGGATACAGGAGTACTGATGCATAGGAGCACTTGTACCCCAATGTTCATAGCAGCACTCTCAACAATAGCCAAATTATGGAAAGAGCCTAAATGTCCATCAACTGATGAATGGATAAAGAAATTGTGGTATATATACACAATGGAATACTACGTGGCAATGAGAAAAAATGAAATATGGCCTTTTGTAGCAACGTGGATGGAACTGGAGAGTGTAATGCTAAGTGAAATAAGCCATACAGAGAAAGACAGATACCATATGGTTTCACTCTTATGTGGATCCTGAGAAACTTAACAGGAACCCATGGTGGAGGGGAAGGAAAAAAAAAAAAAAAAGAGGTTAGAGTGGGAGAGAGCCAAAGCATAAGAGACTGTTAAAAACTGAGAACAAACTGAGGGTTGATGGGGGGTGGGAGGGAGGGGAGGGTGGGTGATGGGTATTGAGGAGGGCACCTTTTGGGATGAGCACTGGGTGTTGTATGGAAACCAATTTGTCAATAAATTTCATATAAAAAAAAAAAAAGAAATGACAACATTGACTGAGGTAAGCGTAGAAGAGAGTTAGATGATGTGAACAATTCAAGTTCACTGGGTGTACAATCTCTTATCTCACATCGGCCATGCACCATGGAAGGAGGTACTATATTAACATTTGTGCTTTACAGATGAGAATACCAACGCTTAGAGAAGTTGGCCAACACTTCTCAGTCAACAACTCTTTTTTTCTTTTAATATGTATTTATTTTTGAGAGAGAGACAGAGTGCGAGCGGGAGGAGGGGCAGAGAGAGAGAGAGGGAGACACAGAATCCCAAGCAGGCTCCAGGCCCCGAGCTGTCAGCACAGAGCCCGACACAGGGCTCGAACCCACGAACTGTGAGATCATGACCTGAGCCGAAGTCGGGTGCTCAACCGACTGAGCCACCCAGGCGCCCCTCGGTCAACAACTCTTAAATGAAAAGCGCAGAAGAGGGAAAGAATCCGAGTCTTTCCCTGAAACAGCTGGGCATACTTCACGGCTTCCCTTTGCCTCTCTCCTTGCTCAACTCCTTGAGGACGAGGCCTGTAGCCTATGTGGTCCACTTTCCCTCCAGTGCTTACTAAGTGCCTAGCACACAGCAAGGATGAAAAATGTGTGGTTTGGAACATGACTGCGCCTTGGACATAGAGCTGGTGACACCAGTGGCCCAGACTAATGCTCTTACTTATTGGTAACTCGTCCTTAAATTCCTTATTCACTCAGGATCGCTGTGACCTAGAACGAAGCGTGACCAAACACTAGGGACCTCAAAATGGCACACATTGGTTTTTAAGCTATTGTCCAAACCCACCCTATTCCTTGAGGCTGGGTCCAGCCCATGAAACGTCACGGGTGCTTTGTCATAAGTTCCCTGGAGGCTCAGCAAACAGGGGCAGGAGGGGAAGGTGGGAAGAAGAGGAAGGACTCAGTCCACATCACCTTACCAATAGTTCTTCATCCCGGCAGTGAGAATTGGTTTCCCTTCACGCTTTTCCCAACACCTCAGGAGCCAGCGTGAACCCACCACCATGATGGTTGGCCAGAGGCTGCAGGCCCTTCGGGGGGCTTCCCCAGTGCTCCCTCAGCACCCCTCTGCTGCCACGGCGACCCCTGAGCCTCTCAGTCTTCCCATATCTGCTCAACCAATCCCTCCTGTTAGAATCCTGTCCCTGGGGGTGCCTGGATGGCTCAGTCGGTTAAGCCTTTGACTCATGATTTTGACTCAGGCCATGATCTCACAGTTCATGGGTTCGAGCCCCACGTCAGGCTCCATGCTGATGGTGCACAACCTGCTTGGGATTCTCTCCCTGTCTCTCTGCCCCTCCCTTTCTCCCTCTCTCTCTCTCTCAAAATAAATAAATAAACTTAAAAATAAAATAAAATAATGAAATAAAATAAAATCCTGTCCGTGGGAATCACCAGCGTCCATTCTGTCTTCCCGACTGGTTAACGATGGACAGAGAGTGTCAGGCATTTATTTCCCCCTTCCCACTGAAGGAAACTCTCAAATCTTCCAGCCAGAACATTTTCGTGGGCAGGGAGGCAGGCTGTCTGTCCTGATGACGGAGCTCCCTAGCCACCTGGTAAGGTACACGCGAGGAAAGCCTCTTCTCCCCACCTTCCCCCCCCCGCCCCTGTTTGCCGAACCTCCAGGAAACTGCTGGCAAAGCACCTGTGAAGTTTCAGGGACAGACATCTGGAGAGGAGGGCACCACATTCCGGCCAGAAAGCATCAGTTGGGTCGCTGCTCAGAGTTCACTGACCTCATCCGCTGAACATCAGAGAAGGAAAAAAAAGAACAGTTGAATCTCCTGACTTTTCTTCAAATGGCAAATTTCCACCGTCCATTACTTTATGGATTAGCTGTTCGACTCAGTCCTAAATGATCTGATAGACACTGTGCCTTAAAATTATTTCTGATTCAAGCACTGCTGCTGTACAATCATGGATATTTTTATTGATTTTTCTTAAATATAATTGCTCACTATGATCTTCAGTATCTCCCCCCAAAGACAGAAAAGCTCACTGGTCCAAAACTTCAGAGAGTGTCCACACTGTGCTTAATGGTGATCTGTTTTGTTCAGCTGATCGGTGGTTTTTACTGTGTTTGGTACCAGCTGATAAATGGCAAGGCTACTACTGTTTAAATGCCAGCAGAATCCTCTAAAGGTTTGTTAGCTTTCGAAAGAAAGAAAGAAAGAAAGAAAGAAAGAAAGAAAGAAAGAAGAAAGGAGGGAGAAAGAAAGGAAGAAAAAAAGAAAGAAGAAGGAAGGAAAGAAGAGGAAGGGAGAAAGAAAGAAAGAAAGAAAGAAAGAAAGAAAGAAAGAAAGAGGAAAGGAGGGAGAGAGGAAGGAAGGAAGGAAGGAAGGAAGGAAGGAAGGAAGGAAGGAAAGAAGGAAAGGAATTACCTTTGGTCTTGCTCCACAGAATTGGGCATTTGAACTGTGTCAGGAGGTCTGCAGGCCTCACCCTCAGGGTCATTAGCGAAGAGAAGGTGGCAGGGAAGGGAGGCACAGGCCACTCCAGTGGATGAAAGACAAAGAAGGGGTCCCAGGTTGTGCACCAGCACCGTGAGGTGAGGCTACAGCCGGGCACCGTGCGCACATCAGAGAACACTCCATCAGTCATGTAGAGGTGGGAACCGACTCAGGGAGATGAACCGATCTGCCCGACGTCACCCACCTACCTGGAAGCAGGGCTCAGCCTAGAATTCGGGTCCATAGACGACGTCCAAATCAAGGACACCTTCCGCTATTTCAGGTCGTCACCAACACTAACTTCAGGTTTCTGTACTTGGACCAAGAGGCAGCAAGATTTTCTGGAAAGGGCCGGATGGTATATATTTTAGGCTCTGCGGCCACACGGCCCTGGCCTTGGCTTCTCAGCTGAGCCACTTAAAGTCTCAGTGGATATGAGAAGCCAGCGTGGTGGTGATGTCGGGACCCAGAGACATTTATGCTCTTTCCCGCAAGCCTTACCATAAGGCCTCCAACTCACTTCCCCAGATGTCCGCTCTCACTCCCGGCATCAGCTTTGAATTCCAGTCAGTGAGGATGGCCGGGAGAAAGTAGGGACACAGCCAGCTCATCTGAGAGCCAACTCGGAGGATGTTCACGCCTCTGTGACTCTCACTTCATTGGTCACTCTTCACTCACACGACCACTTCTGGCTCTAAGCAGTTGGGGAGGTGACTAAGGTTCTGGCAGCCAGGTACCCTCGAAGGGTCCATTACCAAAGGAAGGCAGATGGTGAGGGCCACCTGGGCGGCTTAGTCGGTTAATTGTCCGGCTTCGGCTCAGGTCACGATCTTATGGCTCATGGGTTCGAGCCCTGTGTGGGGCTCTGTGCTGACAGCTCGGAGCCTGGAGCCTGCTTCGGATTCTGTGTGTGTGTCTCTCTCTGCCCTTCCCCTGCTCGCTCGCTCTCTGTCTCAAAAATAAATAAACATTAAAAAAAAAAAGGCAGATGGCAATATTGTAGATGAACAGTACTTGTAGCAGATATTTAATTTATAAGGAGTTTTTTAGGGTGTGTATGAAATAAAGCTGATTTGTTCTGTCATTCTGAGACCAATTTGCTAATACCTCCTTCAGCAATAGATGTTACAATAATACTCTACCCTATTTTTTTTTAATTTTTAATGCTTGTTTATATTTGAGAGAGACAGAGAGACAGAACACGAGCGGGGGGAGGAGCAGAGAGAGAGGGAGACACGGAATCCGAAGCAGGCTCCAGATTCTGAGCTGTCGGCACAGAGCCCAACACGGGGCTCGAACGCACGAACCGTGAGATCATGACCTGAGCCGAAGTCGGACGCTTAACAGACTGAGCCCCCCAGGCGCTCCCACTCTACCTTCCATATAAAAGGGAACTTATGTAGGGGCGCCTGGGTGGCGCAGTCGGTTAAGCGTCCGACTTCAGCCAGGTCACGATCTCGCGGTCCGTGAGTTCGAGCCCCGCGTCAGGCTCTGGGCTGATGGCTCGGAGCCTGGAGCCTGTTTCCGATTCTGTGTCTCCCTCTCTCTCTGCCCCTCCCCCGTTCATGCTCTGTCTCTCTCTGTCCCAAAAATAAATAAACGTTGGGAAAAAAAAAAAAAAAAAGGGAACTTATGTAGATCCTAAGTAGGTTGAAAGAGAAGGCTTATGGGAGGGTCAGGGTCCGCAGCAGGTGAATCGGTCAAAAATATTTGTTCCTCTTCGCTATAAAGCAGGGAACTAAAAATTCGTGTTCGTTAGATAAATGTTTCAACACAGGCGAGCTAAATATGATTTAACTCTCAGGCTAGGCCTCTTTTTTCTTTCTTTCTTTTTTATTTACCCCTTAGTGTTACTGAGGTATAATTGACAAATAATATTGGATATAGTTAAAGGGTACAACGGGAGGCTTTGATGTCTGTCTGGTGAGATGATTATCGCCGTCAAGTTAATCAACCCATCCATCACCTCACACAGCCGCCTTATTTTTGCAGGTTAAAAATGCTTAAGATCTACTCTCTTAGTAAATGTCACGTATATAACACAGTGGGGTTAACTGTTTTAAATCCTCAGGCCTCATTCATGTAACAGAAAGTTTGTTGCCTTTGACCAGCATCTGCTGGTTTCCCCCAACCCCCAGCCCCCAACCCCCGGCAACCACTGTTCTACCCTGTTTCTGTGAGCTCAGTTTTTTAATTCCACAAATATGTGATCCTCACGTCACATTTGTCCTTGTCTGTCTGGTTCATTTCATTTAGTATCACGTCCTCCAGTTTTATCCGTGTTGTCTCAAATGACAGGAGTTCCTTCGTTTTCTTGGCTGAATAATATCCCGTTACATCTGAATGGGTAAAGACAATGTGGCATATACTTTTTAAGATGTTTTTAATGTTTATTTATTTTTGAGAGAGAGAGAGAGAGCAGGGGCGGGGCAGAGAGAGGGAGACAAAGGACCTGAGATGGGCTGTGCGCAGACAGCAGAGAGCCTGACGCGGGGCTCGAACTCATGAACTGTGAGATCATGCCCTGAGCTGAAGTCCAATGCTCAACCGACCGAGCCACCCAGGCGCCCCCAATGTGGCGTATACTTTATAGGGACGAGGCTAGCACACCCGGGTGAAGGACTGGTGGTGGATATGCCAAACATTTCCTCAAACCAAACACCAAAAGCTCCTTAAGAGAGCCAGGTGAAAATGACCCACCAACACCGATCGGACACCCATGGATGTTTATTGTGAGGACCATGGCATTCGGTTTACTTGCTTCAGTGGTCACACTTTGAAAGTATTGAACTCCGGGGGCACCTGGGTGGCTCAGTTGGTTGAGCGCCCGACTTCCGCTCAGGTCACGATCTCATGGTTCTTGGGTTCGAGCCCCGCGTCGGGCTCTGGGCTGACAGCTCAGAGCCTGGAGCCTGCTTCGGATTCCCTGTCTCCCTCGCTCTCTGCCCCTCCCCTGCTCTCACTTTGTCTCTCAAGAATCAATAAGCATTTAAAACAATTGAAAAAAAGAAGAAAAGAAAAAAAAAGTATTGAACACTGGATTCAAATGGTGAAGGGCCCTTCCCCTGGTTCTCAGACATCAACCCCACTATCTCTTAAAATGCTTCAGAACGCAAGGAAATTGCAGACGGGGTATTTGGGACGTTTCCTTGAGCAAATGATTGTTTCCAGAGCACGCAGTCCAGTGAAAGCTTGTTCCGAGATGATGATTTTCATATGTACACAAATTGGTCGCAGCCCCCTTCCCTCCCACATCTGCCACAATGTCATTCTAGGCCCCGGATCAGACCCTGTGGTGTCAGCCCGCTGGCCGTGCTCAAAGGTGCCCGCGGGGGCGAGGCTCACCCAGAGCCCAAGTGCATTTCTCTCGGAATAAGGACAGAAATGAGTGGATACCTGGCTTGCATTCATCCACACGCTGCTCTCAAAAGGAACAAGATAATATGCGAGGCACCACGTGGTAAAAACCCGCGATGTTCAGGGGCGCCTGGGTGGCTCCGTCGGTTAAGCATCCGGCTTCAGCTCAAGTCATGATCTTGTGGTTCACGAGTTCGAGCCCCACGTTGGGCTGTGCGCTGACAGCTCGGAGCCTGGAGCCTGCTTTGGATTCTGTGTCTCCCTCTCTCTCAACCCCCTCCACCGCACATGCTCTGTCTCTCTCTCTCTCTCTCTCTCAAAAATAAATAAACATTAAAAAAAATTTTTTTTTAAAAACCCTCGATGTTCAGAGCCCAGTGCCTTTCGGGGCATTCAGGCATCCCGGGATGGTGAATCTCGACCTGCTACAGTGTTTTGAAACTCGGTTCTGAATGACTTAACTGACTCTTTCCTTGAGTCTCATCTGTCTGTCCTGCCTGTCACTGCCCAGCCGCCGTCTGTCTATTCTTTGAGCCGCCTCGCCCATCGCGCAAGCCTGAGAAGGGAAGCCAGTTCAGTTTCCTTTTAGGTTGCTTTTTTTCTGGGAAGCCCCCTCAGGTTGGCCACGTGCACAGCCCCCTTTGGAAAGGCCGTGGACTTTCCATCGCTCTCCATCGTGTGACCTCCCAGCAGAGCCACGGCTCTGAGAAAGGCTGGGTGCGTGAGCCAGAGGCAACCAATCCGGAGAACCGGTGACGGGCTTTGCTCCAATAACGCTGACAGGGATCCGAAGCATCAATCGAATCTTTGAAGGGTTTGAAGGAGAGCTTCGCCAAAACTTAGCCGTTCATAAGCAAGGCAGAAGATGCCCATGGAGAAAGCTGTACACGGGAGCCCTGTGAGGGGGTCAGCACGCAAAGCACCGGAATCAGGGGGATCTCCGTCCCCACGGCGGCTGCGGACAGCCAGCGCAGGAGGCCCCGGACGTTCGTCAAGGTCACGTCCCAGCTGCAAGGCCGGTTTTGTCTTCCCTATTCCCCGGACCTTTGCAGAAAAATCAAGTTTCCAACCTTGCCTAAGACACGGAGTTTGTCTGTTTCCTGCAGCGTCCCGGTCATGACCTCGGTTCTCTAGAAACCAGTTCTCACCGCCCCTGCTGTGTCACATCCACGGAGGCTCCCAGAGCCAAACACAGCCCACCTGCCTCTCCTGCCAGGCTGTCCCCCTCGGGATCCGCTCACAGCCTCTTCAATAGGAGCTGGGGTGCTTGATCCCCCCCAGGAACCACTTACCCTCGGCCGCTCCCGCGTCACAAACAGTATTGAGATGAGATTGGAAGATCTTTACAGTACAGTTTACCTCCGAAGAGCTGTAACACCTGGGGACCCTGCTTGGTTCGAGGCCACCTGCCCACACGTGGGAAAGCAGAAGATCCTCAAGATGGCTGTGCACCTTCACCCTCTTTGATGTGCAGAATTTCCTCGCCAGTCGACTATTCCCGGCTGCAAACTTGGTACTGCTAGACTGGGGTCAGGAGAACCTTGTTCTAGAACCTGCGTTGGCCTCGGTAAACCTCAGACGTCTCAAGTGTGAATTGAAGTGTAACTTGCTTCTGTAGACCCCTTACAGGGTAGCACTAATAGCCAAACTAGAACTCACGTTATTTGTTGCACATAGTGGATGGGGCCCGGGGGGCTGAGTCAGGTGAGCGTTTGACTTTGGCTCAGGTCGTGATCTCACAGTTCCTGAGTTCAAGCCCCACGTCAGGCTCTGTGCTGACAGCTCAGAGCCTGGAGCCTGCTTTGGATTCCGTGTCTCCCTCTCTCTATGCCCCTCCCCTGCTTGGGTGTGCTTGCGCTCTCTCTGTCTCTCTCTCTCTCAAAAGTAAATAGACTTTTTAAAAAATGTTTTAAAAAATGGCATCATTTTCAAAACCTTCCCTAAAGCTGATGGTGGCCTTCTTGAGCCCATGCTGTAAGCTGTTAACGTGATTTTCATAGGTAGATATATATGTTTCAGAAGTTATACTAAAACCACTGTTTTTAGTATACTAAACCCTTATACTAAAACCACCTGTTTCTTAAGCTTCACTGTCTGCACTTAAGGGGTGACAACATAATTTACATTAGTGGGAGGCCTGCTCTTTCATTTGGGAAAATATTTTAATGGTCTTTGGTTATGTAAAGATCTAAGTAACTGAGCCAGTTGTAGAAGGAAGTTGAAGAAAAAGGAGAGAGAGAAAGAGACCACCCCATGATGTGCGATCGTTTTACAGATTACTCTGTCCTGAGGGGCAGAAGTGGGGAAACACATCACTGCAGAGATTTTATTCTGGTCTTAAATGATTTTGCTTCCGTCCCCTGATAGCTCTAAAGGAGGGGACACAAAGACCTGGAACTCGGGAAGGAGCAAAACTAAGAGTGGGAGCTCTATTCTGGGGAGCAAGAAATCCAAGCAAGGGGCCAGTTGGTGCAAGATGTGAGGGTAGGTCTGCATTCATGCTTGAGATAGGGCAGTGAGAAGGGGCACCTTTCCTTCCTGCCTGGCACGCCTGAGCCCCTGGGACGAACCAAAAGCACTGAGGTTTGGCATTCTGGGAGGTGACTGGGGTAAGCAAATGGGAGCAAAGCCTCGAGCTTCTGCACAGAACAAGATGTGACAAGATGGGTCTGAGGCCGGTGGAAACCAGACTCTCAAAACTTGGGTTGTTTTCAGAAAATCAAGAGAAGGGCGCCCATAAAAGCATGGAATTTCTGCAGCCATGCACAGCCCAAATGTCTCACTGAAGGTGACTGCACCAGAGACGTTTTGGACATCCAGGAAACCTGGAGTTACCTTGCACATCCCCAGAGGCAGAAGTCCTATCGTGCAGATGAGGCAACAGGACGTGATGAAGAATAAAAGTTGGCTTTGAGCCTGTGTGGTGTTGGGTAAGTTGCTTCCATGCTGGGATTCAACATCCTCAACCAGAAGCTCTTGTGAGGTTGCCATGAAGACAGAGAGTGTCTGTAAAGTGCTCAGCCATATTTCATAAATGGTAGCCACTGTTGGGCACACGCACAGACACGCGTGCCTCACGCCAGCTTGACCAACAGCCAAAATCGAGTTTATTTTGAGACACGATTATGATTGAAACACAGACCTCCGGGGGGCGGCGGGGTGGCGGGCAATGACTTCCACACCTGTATGTGTTGAGGGCCTTAGACACCATAAGCGTTCAATAGTGACCAGCCAAGCTCTTTCCACACTACCTAGCAATGTATTTCTGGGTTAATAGGAGGTGATGCTTCCAACCTATAAATCCCATTAAGTTTGAATCCCGGTTACTTCAAGATAATGCATAAGAAATGAGGTTGTCATGGCAATTTAGATCTGAGACTCACACCCGATCACAGACCCTCGCTCTGAGGCTCAAGAGACAGTATGTTTTCCATGCTTCATTTTTCATACTGGAACTCTCTTCAGCTTCGAGCATCCACAGACTCAATTGTTGGAGCCTCTGTAGGGTAGAGTTTGTCTTTTTAGATTGGACAAATAGTGTTCCGAGGTGGTAATTAGAAACCTAATACATATATTTTTTACATTGGGAAATTTCACATTGAAAAATTCCACATATCTAAAGCTTTTAGTAATGACTAGTTTTAATCTAATAAATAGTTTGAGGTAAACATAGGGATAATTTTCAAGTGTATTTCCCTTGATAACTGTGTGATATCAACTCTGTACTGTTCTAAATGAAACCCTTCCATTAGCTACTCTAAGGCTATATTTTCAACATCCAGCAAAGAAAACATACCTCTTGCCCTTGAGGACTCTCTCACCGAACTTAGCTCAGAGACATTTTTCAGGTTTCTCTCTGTGACATGATTACTTAAACGATTGTAAAGAGTCCCAAACTATTTGAATTGTGACTTCTACACAAACAGGAAGATCGCTCTATCAGAAGACCCTTCACAGAGGTGAGAGGCTCTACATCGTTTACCCTGATGGCCCGGAACGTGATAGAAAAGAATTATGTGCTTCCGTATACTCTTCTGGCTATCTCCAGAACCCTTTTGGACTGTTTCGCTTCTTTTCCTACATTTATTGTTTTCAGAGAGCACAGGTTTTTAAATGCAGGAAGTGAGCTCCCAGCTTTTACCAGACCAGCAGACTTGACGGACATGGGGCCTAGCCCCCTAATTCTCGTTGGTTCTGACACTTTCTTGATCTTTCTGCTCTCAAGCACCATTTACCACTTTAGCTAAGAAAATGCTTCTTCGTGAAGAATATATGATTAATATTTCCAAGGGTACAAAATGACCTTCAGTCCTATTGTAATGTTCTCACGTATATTGTCTAGGAAATCCACTTAAAATCACTAGGCTCTATCAGCCTCTTTATATAGAGATCAAACCCAGCCGAGAAAGAAAACCATTAAACATGTTATCACACAATCATAAGCATAATTTAGGAAGTGTTACTAAAAAGAACAATTAATTTAATATTCAAAATAATAATATGGGAAAATTATTTCCATTAGCGCTGAAGACAGTGGGTTTCCAGAATGTTCTGAGTGGTTCCCAATTCACAGAGCCCATAAATGGCACACTCAAGGCTGAATATTCTTTGTGTTAATTTATTCATTAAACTTTACTGAGAAGCTAATATGTTCCAGAAATGCCAGCCTCTTTGCTAAGGGACGAGACTCACCGGCCCACCCTGGAAGATCATAATGTCACAGGCAGACAGACACATCAGCCAATAAAGTGCCATACTATGTGATCAGTGTTACAGAAACGGAGCATTCGGTCTCTCCGGGAGGCCAGGGAAAGCTTCCGGGGGGGCAGACTTTCGGTCAGCTCTGGGTTTCAAAGGATAGCAATGCCTCGGGACTAGTAGGAGGAACCTTTAAAAACCGGGAGCAGAGCCCTGGGATCCGGAAGCAGCCTTTGGTGCTTGGGGAGGACAGCGGGTTGGGACCACGGGAACACAAAGTGCCAGCGTCTGAGTGGCAGGAGCTGAAGCCGGGAAAGGAAGGCGTGGAGAACGTGCCGGGGCTTTTGGTGTTTCTGTGTTATCTTTATCTGTGGTTTCCTTCTTCCGAGGACTTCCCGAATGTCTGTTCACATTCGGTAAATTAGGATGGCTTTGTCTCATTTTTCCTTTTAAATTGACAATTCTGGGTGCCTGGGGGGGCTCAGTTGGTTAAGCGTCCGACTTCAGCTCAGGTCACGATCTCGCGGTTCGTGGGTTCGAGCCCCGTGTCGGGCTCTGTGCTGACAGCTCGGAGCCCGGAGCCTGCTTCCGATTCTGTGTCTCCCTCTCTCTCTCTGCCCCTCCCCCACTCATACCCCACTCATACCCCACTCATACTCTGTCTCTCTCTCTCAAAAATAAATAAAACTTTATTGGGGCGCCTGGGTGGCTCAGTTGGTTGAGCGGCCGACTTCGGCTCAGGTCATGATCCTGCAGTCCGTGAGTTCGAGCCCCACGTTGGGCTCTGTGCTGACAGCTCAGAGCCTGGAGCCTGTTTCAGATTCTGTGTCTCCCTCTCTCTCTCTCTTTGCCCCTCCCCCACTCATACTCTGTCTCTCTCTCTCAAAAATAAATACACAGTAAAAACTAAATAATAAATAAATAAATAAACAATTCTGATACCCAGCAGACTTTACACATGTACTCACTGTAAATTAAAAAGTCTCATATTTCCAGGACACCTGGGTGGCTCAGTCAGTTAAGCATCCAACTTCAGCTCAGGTCATGATCTCACGGTTTGTGGGTTCAAGCCCCGTGTCAGGCTCTGTGCTAACAGCTCAGAGCCTGGAGCCTGCTTCAGATTCTGTATCTCCCTCTCTCTCTGACCCTTCCCCACTCATGCTCTGTCTCTCTCTCTCTCTTTCTCAAAAATTAAAAAAAATAAAAAAAAAATTTTAATAATTAAAAAATAAAAAGTCTTGTATTTCCAACAAACATAGAAAACCTAACTTCTTCAAAGGGATGTTTTTTTTCAAGTCACCCCCCCAAGACGTTTGGGGAGTAGTCGTTAGAACATGTCATATGAATTTGGGACATAGTCATCAGGAGTATCTTCCTTTGACAAACCTTCACCCTTGAGGGGGAGTTTCCTTTCCCATGTGGCCAAAGCCCAATCAGGACAAAGAAAAATGAATGAAGAAGATGACTGAGCTCAAAATTACACGCGGAGGCCAGCGCGGTGCCCCTCTAAAGCATCAAGCCCAGTGTTCTTTGGGGGTGTCTAAAAATGGCCTTTTCAGGGCATCTGGGTGGCTCAGTTGGTTAAGTGCCCAACTCTTACTTTCAGCTCAGGTCATGATCGTGAGTTCAAGCCCCACATCAGCCTTCTCTCTCTGCCCCTCCTCATCTCTCTCTCTCTCTCTCTCCCTCTCTCAAAATAAATAAATAAAGACTTAAAAAAATAAAAATAAAATTGGCTCTTTGGAATCCAACAGAAGCAGCACCAACGGCATGACAAGTCGCTGGAATGAGGGTTTGAAGAGTAATTAATGACATGTGCTTCAAAAAATACTAACACCTCACTACTTGGCCTTCGCAATCAACATCACCAGCTCTTTGGCCCCCCCACTAAAGCCAATATTTTACAAATAGTTTTATCGAAAATATAGGCAACACAACTCTAGAGGAGAAAGATGTGGGACGCCTGGGTGGCTCAATTGGTTAAGCATCCGACTACGGCTCAGGTCATGATCTCGAGGTCCGTGAGCTCGAGCCCCGCGTCGGGCTCTGTGCTGACAGCTCAGAGCCTAGAGCCTGTTTCGGATTTTGTGTCTCCCTCTCTCTCTGACCCTCCCCTGTTCATGCTCTGTCTCTCTCTGTCTCAAAAATAAATAAACATTAAAGAAAAAAAAAGTTTAAAAAAATGAAAGATATGAGGAAAAAGAGAATTACCTCAAGTGTTCCAATTTTCTGCCTGAACCCACTTCATGAGAGCATGTTTCTTTTCTCTTGTTTACTGTAGGAAGAGGTTCAACTGGCTTGTTTCACCCAGATTTTGTCTCTGTCCCTACACTCATGTCAGAGTGGTCTTCTGAGGTATAGAAAAGCACACCCCTCTTGAATGAACTACAGACTGTCTAGAACACCCTTTTCACGGTGTCCCGTGCAGCCCAAATACCTTGTATATTAATATCCCAGATCATATGCCCCTTTGCAGTACTTTCCCCGGCTCTCCTTCTGTCGGAATTACTAGCTCCTTCCTCACTGCCTCTACAGAGCGGTTCTCTCTATTTAATAGGATTTTCCAAACAGCCTTGTACTTAAATTGTTGTCATGTCTGGCTTTTCCTCCAGTACAGAAGCTCCTTGTGTTCAAGTAGCACAGCGTGTCTTATCTCTGGGCTCTAGCTTGAACAGTGCGTAACAACAATGAAAGATGATTGAATTACATTAAACATGTAATGTTGAACTGTTTGAACTCAGATTCAGACCTGTGTGAATTGGTACCCAACACAGTCGTCTGAGAAACAATATATATATGAAGTAATACAAGTGGGAAAATGCTAAGCGTTCCCTGATTGAAAGGAACTAATGGGTCCTCATTGGATTTATTTTCTTCCTTTTTTGGTGCATAGTATTTTTTTGATAAAGTGATTATTCTCTAAGCATCTTTCCTCCTCTTTCATACATCAGTTTCATAAAAGCATTCTGGCCATATTAAATGTTTTCATGTTAATATTTTTATTAAATAATCTCTGCAAACTTATTGTACTCTAAATGTGTGGAAGACCATTGGGCTGAACCACAGAATTGTCAATTTTTATAGACTATTCCCTCACTTTTCAAATGAGAGAACTTAATTTTATATGCTTTTAAAAAATCATTCTCCTTTAATATTTGTATCTTTACTTCTTTCTCATACACATTGACAGCTGTCATCATTTTTTATTTTATTTATTTATTTATTTTTTGTTTTAGAGAGAGAGAGAGGATGTGCAGAAGCAGGGGAAAGGGATAGAGGGACAGAGAGAGAGAGAGAGAGAGAGAGAGAGAGAATCTTAAGCAGCCTCCATCTGTAACATAGAGCTTGATGTAGGACTCGATCCCACAACCCTGGGATCATGACCTGAGCTGAAATCAAGAGTCAGGTGCTCAACTGACTGAGCCACACAGGTGCCCCCCTTTTTTTATTTTAGAGAGATCATTATTTTTTACAGACTATTTTTAGAGCAGTTTTAGGTTTACAACAATATTGACAGGAAGGTATAGATATGCCCTAAGAACCGCCCCCCATCCCTGCACATGCACAACCTCTCCCTCACCGTCAACATCACTCACCAGAATGGAACATTCTTTACTGACAGAGAACCCCCACTGTGACATCATAATCACCCAAAGTCTATTGTCTACCTTAGGGCTCACTCTTGGTGTTGTACATTTTGAAGACCTGGACAAACATATAAGGACATGTATCCACCATTATAATGTCATAGAGTATGTTCACACCCCAACAAATCTTCTGTCCTCAGCCTATTTATCTCTCCAAATGCCCTTCAACGATCCCTGACCCTTTGACTCTCTCCATTTTCTTTGCCTCTCCCAGGCAGTTATACAGCTGGAATCATACAGTGTAGACAGCCCTTTCGGGGTGGGTTCTTTCACTTAGTGACATGCATTTAAGGATACTCCATGTCTTTTCAGAGCTTGATAGCTCATTTCTTTTTACTGGTAAATAATATTCCGTTGTCTGGATGGACCACAGTTGATTCCTCTTTTCACCTACTGATGGACATCTTGGTTCCTCCCAAGTTTGGGCCATTGTGAATACAGCTGCTATAAACGTTGGTGTGCTCGTTTTTGTGTGGACCTGAGTTTTCAGCTCCTGGGGCTAAGTGTCAAAGAGCATGACTGCTGGATCATAAGGCGAGGGTATGTGTACTTTTATAAGAAACCACCAAAACTCTCTTCCCGCGCGGCTGTGCCTTCAGCAATCCCGCCAGTGTGTGACGATTCCCGTTACCCCACGTCCTCACCAGCATTTGGTGTTGCCAGTGTTCGAGCCTTGGCCATCCTGGTAGGGGGTCAGTGGCTTCTCACACCTTGGCTGATCTTTTGTCCTCGGAATGTAAACGTCACAAATGCTTCTCATTTTTTCTTCCCCCTTTAGGTGGAACATGATGGCCAGTGGGGGCTGGAGCTGGCTATTTCCTTTCCCCAGGTCAGTTGAGTCCTGCAGGTTAAGCTGCGGTTGACCAGCTTCCCCCAAAGGCTGGACGTTTTGGGGAAGAACGGAGGGCTCTAGCGTATTCACAAGAGCACCTCCTCCCCTTTCTCTGCCGGAAGACGGAGACACTTTTCTCCAGTATTTAGTGTGGGAATCTGGTCAAGCTCCTAGAGGTTAAGTCTCACACTATTGTGCCCCCACCCCACACTCAACCGGGTCCCCCTGGAGTCTTTTAGCTCTCAGAGTTGTCCACACTGAGCCTCCACAAGCTTGTCTATCACAGGTCAAGTTTTCCTCCCTTGCACTGGTTGCCACCACGGCTTCTGCTCCTGGGTGTCTATGCCATTAAGCCAGGACTCCCTGCACTTGTCTCTGTCTCCGGTGTTGGAAACGGTAGTTCGCCCCGTGTGCTCCCGTCTCTTATGAACCAAGAGTTGTGGATTTTTCAGCCTGTTCAACTTTTTACTTATTGTTGGGCCAAAGTAGCAACTTCCTACCTTCTTATACATGGAACGGGAAGTTTCTAAACGTTATTTTTTTTTTTAATTTTTTTTCCCAACGTTTATTTATTTTTGGGACAGAGACAGAGCATGAACGGGGGAGGGGCAGAGAGAGAGGGAGACACAGAATCGGAAACAGGCTCCAGGCTCCGAGCCGTCAGCCCAGAGCCCGACGCGGGGCTCGAACTCCCGGACCGCGAGATCGTGACCTGGCCGAAGTCGGACGCTTAACCGACTGCGCCACCCAGGTGCCCCACTAAACGTTATTTTTAATAAATGTTTTAAATGCAGGTACTATGATGATCTATTTTTCTTAACGGTGGCACATTTGGGGCATTTAGTTTTTTTTGTTGTTTTTTTTTTTTTCATCTTTCCACATTAGTAATGTAGATTTTAAAAGGCTGAACCACCTTAGGGTCAACTTCAGCTGATGTTCACGGACCAAAGCTCTCAGTCCATTGACCAAAGTCTCAAACGATACTACGGATTGTTAGGGAGGGTTTCGTTTAAGAGTACAGCAGCACATTTCTATAGGACATTGCAGAGCACGACTTCCTAAATAACGTCTCTAGAATGTTCTCCGTTCAAAATCTGCCCTCACAGAGCTGCTGCAACTCCACGTGCTTTCCCCAACATACTTCGCCACCTTGTCTCCCTCGTCTTTCCCTTCTGAAGGAAGGAGCTCCTGAAACTGACTGTTTTGTCAAGACCGGCTGCCCCACTAGAATGCTGGTAAACCTTCCATTATAGTAAGCAAATAACATTTCCATTGAAGTCTTTGTGCCTAAAGCTTTACCTACATCTCAGATTTACCCATAAAGGGAATTTCCAGAAGCAAGCTTGCTTGGTCCAAAGTTACGAATGTAGTTAAAACTTTGAATAGTTGCTGTTATTCGTTCCATCGCGTCCCCATACGCTGATATGTTAAAGCCCCAACCCCCAATGTAAAGCGAGGTCACTAGGGTGGGTCCTAATGTAATCTGACTAGCGCCCTTATAAGAAGAGATTAGGACAAGGGCACCTGGGTGGCTCGGTCGGTTAAGCAGCCGACTTTGGCTCTGGTCATGATCTCGCGGTTCATGGGTTCAAGCCGTGCTGACAGCTCGGAGCCTGGAGCCTGCTTCGGATTCTGTGTCTCCCCTTCTCTCTGCCTCTCTCCTGCTTGTGCTCTCTCTCTCTCTCTCTCTCAGGAATAAATAAATATTTAAAAAAATTTTTTAAAGTGATTAAGACAAACACCTACAGAGGGGAGACCATGTGAGGACACAGCAAGAAGGCAGCCATTTGCAAACCAAGGAGAGACACATGAGCAGACCCCTAGTTCTTAGACTTCCGTCTCCAGGACTGTGAAGAAACCCATTTTCATTGTTTCAAGCACCAAGCCTGTGGTATTTTATGATGGCAGCCGTAGCAATGTAATACATCTTGTTAAAAGCTTTAGACCAACCTATGCCCCCACCAGCAGAACTGGGGAACAGCACTCAGCTCTCAGAAAAAGAGTCTGTGCTATGATCATCCCAAAGCAAGTGACCTGTCACCAGGGCAGCAGGACAAGGCACGCACAGCCACAGGCCCGCAGAGCGGCCACACGGGCTCCCCGCAGGGCCCTTTCCCAGGGTGTGGACGGGCGCCATTGCAGGCTCCGTAGGCTCAGCGGCCGGGGCCATGGCAAGGACACCTTCCAGAAGGGCTGGACGCTGCTCCAAGAGGGGCCTCTCCGGAAAGGGTACAGTGGGCGCCGGAGAAGAGAGAGTAACCTTAGCAACCCAAGCTGATTTATGGCCTGGTGTGGCCTTGTGTACGGCTGCTTCCAGCCCAGATAATTCACGGCTGCACATGCCCCCATCACCCTGCTCTTGGCCAGGCTGCCACAAGGTTATCCGACAAAGCAGAGGGGAAATCCTTTCTGGCTTGTGTGAGGGGCTGCCGGGGGACAGCTTCTGGAGGTGCCGCATGGCCCTGTAAGACAGCCCACATTTTATTTTTAGTGGCAGTGTCCTTAACTCTCTTCGAGACGTTACGGCAGGGCTGACCAGCTCCTGGCTGGGAAATCACAAGGACCCATCCCCTCTCCTCTGGGGGCTTCCTGACGTGTCCCCGCCTCTGCCCCTGCTCCCAGACCACTTGATCCTCCCCAGCTGCTCTCCACACGGGCCTGTCGTGGCATCCCTGCCCCTGACCCCCATCCTTTACAGCAAGGCCATTTTTTTTTTAATGTTTGTTTATTTTTTTTTTTTTAATTTTTTTTTTTCAACGTTTATTTATTTTTTTGGGACAGAGAGAGACAGAGCATGAACGGGGGAGGGACAGAGAGAGAGGGAGACACAGAATCGGAAACAGGCTCCAGGCTCCGAGCCATCAGCCCAGAGCCTGACGCGGGGCTCGAACTCACGGACCGCGAGATCGTGACCTGGCTGAAGTCGGACGCTCAACCGACTGCGCCACCCAGGCGCCCAAATGTTTGTTTATTTTTGAGAAAGAGAGAGAGACAGAGAGACAGAGTGCCAGCAGGGGAGGTGCAGAGAAAGAGGGAGACACAGAATCCGAAGCGGGCTCCAGGCTCCGAGCTGTCAGCACAGAGCCCGACGTGGGGCTGGAACCCACGAACTGTGAGATTGTGACTTGAGCTGAAGTCAGCCGCTTAACTGACTGAGCCACCCAGGCACCCCGTGGCTTTTGGTTTTTTCAATGTTTATTTATTTATTTTGAGAGAGAGAAAGAGAGAGCACGAGCAGTGCAGGGGTAGAGAGAAGGAGAGAGAGAATGCGAGGCAGACTCCTCACTGCCACTGCAGAGCCCAGCACAGGGCTCGATCCCACCAACCCTGGTATCATGACCTGAGCCGGAATCAAGAGTCAGACACTTAACCGACTGAGCCCCCCAGGCACCCCACAATAAGGTTGTTAAAATTTGGTGTCCCCATTGTTAAAAAATATGTTCGGGGCATGTATACCCAATACATGCATGCAAGGTAAATTAGACCTTTACTATGATACACATATAACCTATCCTATAAAAGTCATAGAAACAAACCAAAAAAATTAAAGGAAAAGGCTGAAAGCCAAATCCTTTCCCCTGAGAGGAAGACTGCCTCTTGCCATTGTTCACAAGGCCATGCTTCTTCACCATCTCTACCTGTGTAGACATTGTCCCCTGTGTCTCAATGGTCCACTGGTCCAAACTTCTGCTCTCTGAGCGTCCAGATTAATTACGAGCAGTGAAGACCGTGTAGCCAGGCAGCACGAGAACATTCCAGAGCTCAAGGAAAGAGTATACACTGTTTTCTTAATGTGTATTTATTTTTGAGAGAGAGAGCGGGGAGGGGCAGAGAGAGGAGACACAGAACTCGAAGCAGGAGGCTCCAGGCTCCGAGCTGTCAGCACAGAGCCCAATGTGGGGCTCGAACCCACAAACCACGAGATCACGGCATGAGTCAGGGTTGGACGCTTAGCCAACTGAGCCACCCAGGCGCCCCAGTACTAACTACACCATTCTTTAAAGTTGCTTAAAGACGTGTTTCAGTCACAAATTAAGGACTTAGAAATGGAAACGTAAAATGGTAAGAATCCCTAGGAGCCCTGAAAACAAATTTAAACCTGAGAGTCTAGGATCTGGTGATAAAAATAACTGCAGGTGTCCAGAATGTATTCTTATGAAATATATGCGAACAGTGATTCCTAGTTATTAACCTGAGTTCAAAACACCAGCCTATTAGGCGAGCTTACAAATGGAAGGAGGAAGCCAGGGTTGTCCAGTTCCTATCTCATCACTAGGGAATTCCAGAGAGAACTTCATTTTGAACTCTACTAATAACAAGAATACAACTTTAAAATCTTTTCGAGAAAGTTAAATATAGCTACAAGTAGCATATCAATTGATAGGTAGATCTTCTCTATTAGAAAATAAGGGGAAGCCATCGAAACGTAGTTTATTAAGCAAAGATAGAATAAAAGAATACGAACGCGTAAACGTCAGCATAAAATAAGGTGACAGGAGTAAAAACCTATTATAATAGGTCATTTAAATGTTTTTAAATTTTGCACGATGCTGGGAAAATATTTATTGGAAATATTAAATAAAATATTTATTGGAAATATTGGAAAAAAATTTATTGGAAATAATATTGGAAATACTAAGTATTGGAAATATTTATTGGAAATATTGAAAAATATTTATTGGAAATAAATTTATTGGAAAATATTTATTGGAAATTTATTGGAAAATATTATATTTAAAAAACACAATACAGGGGGCTCCTGGGTGGCTCGGTCGGTTGAGTGTCTGACTTCAGCTCAGATCATGATCTCACGGTCCGTGAGTTCGAGCCCCGCGTTGGGCTCTGTGCTGATGGCTCAGAGCCTGGAGCCTGCTTCGGGTTCTGTGTCTCCCTCTCTCTCTGCTCCTCCCCACTCATGCTTTGTATCTCTCTCTGTCTTTCCCAAAAATAAACATCCAAAAAATTTTAAAAACACAATCACAATAAATCAACCCCAAAACACGTATATACCTATGCACACTTCATGCATGGGTATGTATAATGTAAGTGTGTGCATGCATGCATGTGTGTGCATACACACAAGAGCATCTACAACTATATATTACAAACATACATATGCATACGCACATATCTACGTGTATGTACTTATATACACATATACATTTTTTAAATCCAAAATCTTACCATAATATCAGTACAAATAAAGCCATGTTAACAATAACTAGCCAAAGTGTGTGTTGTTACCCTGCCCCCCACCCCCCGTCTCCCCCTCCCAGGCACTCGGAAGATAGCTGTTTTCTGCAGTCCTTCCCTAAGGGCGTTCAGATTTTACAGAGTCATATAGGGGTGCGCAAAACAAAACAAAACAAAAATTCTGTTGCCAATAGTTACTGATGGGAAAATCAAACTTTCAGAATCAAGAGACTTTTGTGCCCAATATTTTATTTTACTTTTTTTCATGTTTATTTTTTTTTTTTTAATTTTTTTTTTTCAACGTTTATTTATTTTGGGGACAGAGAGAGACAGAGCATGAACGGGGGAGGGGCAGAGAGAGAGGGAGACACAGAATCGGAAACAGGCTCCAGGCTCTGAGCCATCAGCCCAGAGCCTGACGCGGGGCTCGAACTCGCGGACTGCGAGATCGTGACCTGGCTGAAGTCGGATGCTTAACCGACTGCGCCACCCAGGCGCCCCTCATGTTTATTTTATTTTTAAGAGAGAGAGAGATACGTGAGGCTGGGAGCGGCAGAGAGAGAGGGAGACACAGAATCCGAAGCGGGCTCCAGGCTCCGAGCTGTCAGCACAGAGCCAGACGCGGGGCTCAAACCCAAGACTGTGAGATCATGACCTGAGCTGAAGTCAGACGCTTAACCGACTGAGCCACCCAGGTGCCCCTGTGCCCAATATTTGAAAAGATAAAGATGAAGCTTATCAAAAAATTTGTAATAGCTTAGTCTTTGAACAAACACTACCCTTTCACCTCATATTTCCCTTATTTCTTCTTTTTTAAAAATGCTTATTTTTGTTTCTGAGAGACAGAGAGAGAGAGAGAGAGAGAGAGGAGAGAGAGAGCACGAGAGGGGAAGGGGAAGAGAGAGAGGGAGACAGAGGGTCCGAAGCAGGCTCTACACTGACAGCAGCGAGCCCAATGCGGGGCTCGAACTCACGAGCTGTGAGATCACGACCTGAGCCCAAGTCAGACGCTCAACGGACTGAGCCAACCAGGCGCCCTCCCTTCTTTCTTCTGAACAAATATTACGAGTTCCCTTGTGTTCACATGTACGTTTAATCCATTTTTACATCTATATCATCAGTTTCTCTTTTCCAAGTGCCTTTGTGGACCTTGTGGACTTCCTTCCCCGTGAACCCTAAAGCAATGACTGCAAAGGGTGGGAGGCACACGCTTGTGCAGGCTTCATACCTAGAGGGGGTCCGCGGGCTCAGAAAGCAGCCCTGGCTTCCCCAGCTTCTGGCTGGTGGCACTTTCCACGTGTTTCTTGCGGCACGCTTTTGAGAGCACGGCCCAACTTCTAACCCAACGTGCCTGGCCACGGTCTTTGCGTGCGTTGCCCCACACTGGCTGCCATGCCTTGAGTTGATGCGCGGGGCTCCCCGAGCCCCTGGAAGGAGACATGGTCTCTGCACAGTTGCTTTCAGGGGTGCCCACGACCCACATCCCGCGAGAAGGTGGCATCTCCTGCGGCTCCAGGCAGGCCGTCCCACAAGCTCACGATGGACCCCGGAGAAGCGCCACTCCCACGTGGGGGCGAGTGCCACGTGCTTCCCCACGAGTCAGGAACCTCTCGGTGTCCCGCAAAGACACGCTCCTCCGATGACCCGGGAACGGTTTATTCCAAGTTGAAGGCGGCCCGACGGAGCCAGAAAGGGAACTCTGGGAAGAGACACAAGCCACGGCTTCTCGAGACGGCTCCAACACTCACCTCTCTGGGGTTTTGGCAAATAATTTAACGACCGTTAGGGCTTCACTCTCGTAATCCGAGAAGAGGCCATCAGGGGCTGGGTCCTGCGTCTTAAGACTGTTAGGAGAGTCCAGAGAGGAAATGAATACAGATGCACTTCTCTGTGACTGAGACCCACAGGGCCGGCCAAGGGACTCGGGCTGGACCACTCCCACTGTTGCCCTTTACTCGTCCGTGGGAAACATTTGCAGGCTATTCCGCAGTGGCCCGGACAGGGCGTCTCGAAGGTATCCAGGGAATCTGCGACCACTGCCTACTGCATTGGAGATCTGGGACACGTGTCTTGTATCGGTAAGTTCTCCACATTGCCGCCTACGTTAGTGATTCCTACCCCGAACGGTTTCTAAACTAAAGGTCACAGATACTTTTTCACTCAGCTCTTCCATTCTGTCGCTGATCTAGTTCTAGGCACAGGCTGGCCTTCAGCTCAGCGCCTCCTGATTCTGGGAAAGATGTCTTTTCCTCAGTGTGAACCCAACTCAAATAATAAACGACACCAGAGCACAGACAGCGGCAAAACACTGATTAATGGAATTAGACATCACTTTCCACCCCAGCACTTGGAGGCTAGTGGCAATATGCATAATGACGTGCCACATGCTCCAAGTATCATCAGCACGGCCCGGAAAGATTATTTATTGCCTCCGGGAGGAATTCATCGGCGGGAAGGGCCGGCGTCCTATTGGTGAGCCAGCTTCCCCACTCCCTGGGAAATGATCCTGTGGGGGCTGAGTGGAAAGATGCGTCTTCCCCTTGCTGGCCGGCTTCTCATCTGTTGCCACACATCTCTCATTTGGCTGAGCATTCACGCAGTAACACGAACGTAATCTAACTCCCCGGCTCTGGCCACGTGCGTGATCTTGCTAGGGACTTTCCCCAAACACGCGGCCCGAGAGAGCAATGCAGTGAAATACAAGTATCGGCAAGGTCAAGGGTGTAGGTCCCGGGGTCAGGAGAGCTGCGGGAGACCCCCGTGCTGACGCCCACACGTTTGGTGGCCTAGGAGGCTGTGTCTCAGTGTCCTCATCTGCACAACCAGCAATGAGCTCCTCGGGTTATCCTGAGTATCACTGATTAATACCGAGTGTTCCTGATGACGGTGGGTGTCAGGGATGCGGCCCGGAGTCTGGCCGTGGGTGGAGCTCAAATCCCCGTGTTTGCTCTTGGATGCTCAGGAAGCCGATCCTTCTAGTTCACAGAATTGTGTGAAAGTCAAGGGAAATATTTCCGGCAAGAAATGCTACTTCGCTTTGTAACCTCCCTCATCACAAAAGAAGATGTATCCAGGCGGAAGACTTAGGCTTTAAAAAGTTTACTTCGGGGGCGCCTGGGTGGCTCATTCACTTAAGCATCTGACTTCATCTCCTGTCATAATCGTGATCTCACGGTTCATGAGTTCGAGACCCGCATCAGGCTCCCAGTGCATGGCCCGCTTTGGGTCTCTGTCCCCCTCTCTCTCTCTGCCTCTGCCTCTGTCTCTCTCTCTTTCTCTCTCTCAAAAATGAATAAACATTTTGTCAAAAGTTTTTATAACAGGTTCTGGAAACTCCAAAATATCTGGAATGCAGCCTGGCCGGTGGGGAGCTCATAGTACACCAGAGCACAGAAAGGCATCAAGAAATAATTCCTGCATAAAACGGCAAATGTTACACGAATAAATAAACACGGTGCTACAGAAACTCAGACGAGGGACTGTCTGCCCACCTGGGTTCAGGGAGGGCTTCCTGGAGGAGAGAACAGCTGCTTTGAGTCTCAAAGGAAGAAACAGACTCCGAATACTAACACAGTCGGGGGGAGGTGGTGGGAATCCACATAAAGGGAACAACACACAAGATAGAGGGGCATGGATTTGTGTGTGTGTGTGTGCGCGCGTGTGCGTGCGTGTGCGGGAAGCCACAATTTAATATTCATTCAAGTATAAAGCTTGACGTAGGCCTACTGCGAGGGACAGGACCAAGCCTGAGACCTCATCCTGAGGGCAAGAGGAGGCCGCTGCCTGATTCTAAGGCAATGTGCGTTTTAGAAAGGTTACCGGGGATGCAGCTTGAGGGGCTCGTTTCTGGGGCAAGAAGAAGAAAAGCCGGAAAACAGCGGACAATCTCTCGGATGGTCTGAGAAGAGCCGTGATCTGATCCAAGGTCATGGTGGACAGGAAAGGAGGAAGGGGCTTAGCGGAGGCCAGAGCGGAGTTTGCAAACTGGTTGAAGAGACGGCTGAGAGAGGCGAGGCCGATGGCCAGATGGCAGCCGGGCTGCAGAGCCTTGATCGCCGCGGTGCAGAAGGGAGAGAAGGGCAGGCGCGGGGGGAGCCCCGGGGGTGCGGGCGAGGGGCTCCCCTGGTATTGAAGGGTCTGCGGGACTCCCAGCCCACGCCGTTGGGAGCAGACCAGCTTCGACCGGCTGCAGTCGCTTTGTGTCCGGTCAGCACGTTGCCAGCCGCGCGGCACGTTCTGGAGAAGCGCAGATAAAAAACAGCCAGAAGCACATTTCGCAAAGCCCGAAGGGCCAGAGCAGCTCGTCTGCAAAACTGGGAAGCTTATGATGATACTTGTTGTAGAGTCAGTAAGATCAACGCCACCGCGGCGGGCGCTCTGGACCCCGCTCCCCGATTAGCTCCTGGATTCCAAGGGACATCGCCCACACCAAGTCCCAAGGGCCAATGCCGGGAGACAAGCTCAGGAAGTACTTAGGAAGTACAGACTCATGACTCTTCCTTTTCAGACCTACGACGACCTGGGGGAAACACGTAAAGTTAGTTTCTGGGGAGACAGGACTGAGCCTGGTGCTCGGCCCAGCTCTGCGCCGGTGGTGAAGACGTGCCCGCAGCAGCGCCTCCCAGGAGGTACAGGACGTGGGGCTCGGAAACCAATAAGGGACACACGCGGTGAAAAGGACTCAGCCTCCCAGGAGCTAGCACTGAGCCCCTGAGCACTTGCCCAGACCGGCTCTCTGCCTCTGTTTCTCTGCGAATCCACTCCCCTCTCTTGCCTAGATTCTGGGGTTCTTCAAACTCTCGGGCAATCCCAAAACAGGGACCGCGCTTCCCAATTCAGTAACACTAACATGTTCTGCTTTCAACGCACAGTTGTCATTTCAAAAGATCTAGGGGGGAAGGGAGTCCGGCCATGTGAACTTTCTGCCATCTTGACCTAACCTCCTATGTAATTTGATGGCCCCCGGATTCTGATGTGTTGGCATGTCTGTTACGTCCCGGAGACAAGGCGCCAACACAGAGGGGGATCAACGGTGGTGATCGCCAAGGCACGCGGGTGCTTTGAGGCCCGTCCACTGCGCCGCCCTCCAAAATTTCACTCCCTGCTGACTTTGCAGTGTTAAGGCTTTCGGAAGATGTCACATGAGCCCATACGGGCAGCACGTAGGCACGACAGAAATAACGCGGACTGCTGAAAAGAAGACTGATCTGCGTGTTGGAACACCTGTGCTTATCTTCGTTTTCTCTTTTACTTCTCTTTGATTTTAGTCCTACGACTTTGCCAGGTCTGAAGATTTCAGAAGTTAGTTCAAGTGTGCAAAGCGGTTACCCTTTCTTAATTGTCAATTTCCATACCTTTGCTTGTGTTGTTAGCAACTGATGGTGTCTCATCTCGTCCACTACACCAAAGATATTTTCCTTTTTTTTTTTTTTATTTCTGAATATAATTTATGGTCCAGTTAGCTAACATACAGCGTATGCAGTGTGCTCTTGGCTTCGGGAGTAGATTCCCATGATTCATTGCTTACATGCTCATCCCAACAAGTGCCCTCCTCAACGCCCATCACCCATTTTCCCCTTCCCCCGACCCTCCCTTCCCCCATCAACCCTCAGTTTGTTCTCCGTATTTAAGAGTCCCTTATGGTTTTCATCTTGGGGTAAGGATGGGAGTGGTTAACGGAGCTGCTAGTAACATCTGTCCTAATTACGATCTTGAGCAATAACACTTATATTTCCTCAAAATTAATATAATTAATAGGCTCCTGCATCCCCAGAAGGAGGTGAGCAGGCTTTCCCAATGAAGGAGCTTTCATGACGATGCAGTAGCCACGGAGGCTGTTAACAGAACTTGCTAGATTTCAAAACTGCTGTTCGACAACGTCATGGCGTTGTTCTCGTATGTGCAGAACCTTCAGGATTCCATGCAATAGTCAACCACAGCTCAAAACCAGTCTTTGAAGCTGGAAAAGAAATGCCAACCTTCTCTTTTCAAGAGCTGATGAGAAAACAGTAGAGGGGAAAGAAAGAAAGAGAGAGAAAGAAAGAAAGAAAGAAGAAAGAGAGAGAGAGAGAAAGAAAGAAGAACGAAATAAAAAAAAGAGAGAGAGAAAGAGAGAAAGAAAGAAGAAAGAAAGAAAGAAAGAGAAAGAAAGAAAGAAAGAAAGAAAGAGAAAGAAAGAAAGAAGGAAACCTTCGTGTACTTCTATAGATGCATCCTACAGGAAGATTCATCTGAGTTTCAAAGGGCAGCACTAACCATTAATTAACCATAAGGCTGGATGGTCTAGGCCGAAACAGTAGGAGAGGAAAAAAGAAAATGAATGTGGTCAAAATGCTTACCGTGTACAATGGCAAATAAGGAATCACTCTGCGATCTGTAAAGTTACAAGTCACTAAAATTCTCCACAGGTTGGATTGAGTCCCTGGGGGAAGGTGCTGGGCTCCCCACCCTTGACCCGCTTTGTGTCAGCCCCGGCAGGTCCTGCCCAAGTTTGCTCCACCGACTGAAATTCATGTGTTCACCTGAAGTTGGCCTTATGTTTTCTAGTGTTTCTCCAAATTCCAGGCTTTAGACAATCCCCCGGCTTTGCTTTCACTCTGCTCAGATTGGCGCCTCATCCACTTTGACCCTCCTCCTAAATGTTACCACATGCCGAATGCTGTTTGTCTTTCTCTGATCTTGTTTGGGGAATAGGTTTCAGGGAATCCTGTGTGCGGTTGAAAAGCGGAAGAAGGCAGGAAGGCAGGAAGGAAGGAAGAAAGGAAGGGAGGAGGACAGGGAGGAGGGAAAGAGGAGGGAAGGAAGGGAAGGGAAGGGAAGGGAAGGGAAGGGAAGGGAAGGGAGGAAGGAAGACAGGAAGGAGGTAGGAAGGAAGGAAGGAAGGAAGGCAGGAGGGAGGGAGGGAAAGAGGGAGGGAGAGAGGGAGGGAGGGTTAGAAGGAAATGGGAAATCACGCAGGGCGGAGAAAATCTCAGCCAGACTTGCAGGAAGATGTGCGAGGAGGGAACCAGAAGCTCTGACCTGCCACGTGCCAGGAACTAAGCTAGTTCCGTAGGAATCTGTACACAGCTACCTGGCTAGCTGTCTGGTCCCTTAATCCTGGGAGCCCTGCCTAGTTTGCAGATAAGGAAAATGAGGCTTAAAGAGATTAAGCGAACTTGCCTAAGGTCACACAGCTCGAAAATGAGGAGCCGAGGTTTGAGCTCATGGATATTTCTGGCTTCGAGTCCAATGACATTTCTAGAAGAATTTGGAGTCAATTGAGCAGACGTATTTAAGCCGTCAGTGGTCTGCAGTGTTTAGAAATGTCTCCATCCAGCACGTAGACCCTGACAGGAGAGCCTTCTGCACACCGGCAACTATGAGTTCAGTTCCATGCTGCTTCGACTACAGTAGCTAATTAGATCAAGACGGAAATCCTGACACAAACCATAGTTCAGACCAGCTAATTAGATTAAGATCAATATAAAATCTTCTTCAGACAAAGGAGCAATTGGACATTTCTGGCAGATGTATCTGCAGGTTGAGTCAATAAGATAAGGACAAAAAACACATGTTAAAGAGTGTTAGTGTGCCAGAACCCTTTCTCCGCTCTCTCTAATGAAGTGAGCCATACGAGTTCCTCGGGAGATGGGAGCCAATTAAAGTAGCAGGGAGGGGCTCCTGGGTGACTCAGTCGTTAAGCCTCCGACTTCGGCTCAGGTCGTGATCTCAAGGTTCGTGGGTTCGAGCCCCACGTCGGGTTCTGTGCTGACAGCTCGGAGCCTGGAGCCCGCTTCAAGTTCTGTGTCTCCCTCTCTCTCTGCCCTTCACCCGCTCATGTTCTCTGTCTCTCTCTCTCAAAAATGAATAAACATTAAAAAAAAGAAATTTTTTAAATACGCAGGAAAAGCATTGGTTGCAACAGTTAGAAAGCAGGGGTCCTGTTATGCGACCTTTGGCCCCCAGAATTCTTACATCTAAATGGGGTTTAAGACAACCAAACGGTTCACAAATCTTTCCTTAAGACATAGAAGCTCGTGGTCAGTGTCACATACACCATATTCTTTGATCCCAGAACAGCTCTATAGTGGAGGCATTATCATTCTTTTGAAAAAAAAACAAAAACAAAAAAACTTTTTTTAATGCTTATTTCTATTGGAGGGAGAGAGAGAAAGAAAGGAGGGGGGCAGAGACAGAGAGAGAGAGAGAGAGATGCAGAACCTGAAGCAGGCTCCAGGTTCCGAGCTGTCAGCACAGAGTCCGAGGCGGGGCTCGAACCCACGAGCCGTGAGATCATGACCTGAGCAGAAATCGGACGCTTAACCAACTGAGTCACCCAGGCACCCCAATGGGGGTGTTATCACTCTTATGGGAGACTGGGGTTCAGGGCGTTACGTGAATCCGCCCAACGGTCCCCCGCTAAAATGAGAGACAGAGGGCAGACTGTTCTAACTCCCAGTGCTGCACTTTGGCCGACAGCGAGGACGTCCCGGTGTTTGTGTCAGGGAGACAAATCGAGCGACCAGACACCGCGGCCAGCCCTACGCCCACGTTGATGCTCATTCACCCCTGGGTCTTAACACTCCTGAGTCCCAGAGCCCTCGCCTGTGAGACCCCAGTTTCAGATTAGTGGTTTGTAAACTTCAAGGATCATAATTTGTTCTGAAATTCTGCTATGGAATTGACCCCTGGGGTGAGAGATGGCACTCCCACAACACGTAACTTCACAGCGTTCACTGCCCTTCACGTGCCCTCTCCCTGGGCAGGTGCCCGCCGTGGAGCAGGGTTCCTCGAAGCCGGTTAGTTCCCAGGCCGCTCAGGTGATCTCACACAGCATATCTCTCCTAAGGGGAGAGTTCTTCGATCTTATTTGACTCTTCACTCTTAAGAAAACTATCAAATAAAAAGAAGCAAGGCAAAAATGAAGTACTTAATTCATGTGCAAAAAAACAAAAACAAAAACAAAAACCATATAATTGATTTAAAGTCATAATTTTGTTCAGATTTTTTCCCCAATCTGTAACTCCGAACCTAGCCAAAGAAAATAGTAGATAAGGCATTGTGAACAGACTTACAAAACGGAGATGGGAACTGGGTAGATTTACAATATTATAAAAGTTCCTTTTCCTTTCAGTCTTCCTGAACAGCTTTGTTGATGGAAATAGACCCCAAACCAGGAACAAAATCCTCGCAGGCGAGCACAGCTGGAAAGCTTCCGTGAGGTCAGCTTGGGAAACCCATGCTCAGAAAGCCAACATGGAAGGTGGTGGCCACCGTGTTAATTAAGGGATGGCTTAGTGAAGACAAGGTCACGTCCATTCACACTCCACCTGCTCCAGATGTACTTCCTACCACCCACCGTCCTTGGCTGCGTAGGGGAGGCCCACGTCAGGGATTGGAAGATGAGGACCCCAGTTCATTAATCCAGGGACGAACCAAGCAGGAGCCGGGTGGTCAGGCGTGGTTTCAGACCCAGGAAAGATCAAGTACCGACCAACAACGGTCAGAGCAGGAGCTGCAGAGATCAGGGTCCTGAACGAGAAGGGGACAGCAGAGGAGGGAGAGTAGGACAGGGACGCCAGCGAGAGCCACAGTACCCTCGGTGAACAGCCCCAGGAGGAGGTCCAGAGCCTGCTGCTGAAGAGCAGGATGCCTGGTGAGGACGGGACTGGCATGTCAGACACACTGAGTGATCAAGGGTGTCCAGTGGGGGGTTGGCAATCAGGTTTAGCTCATCTGGATCATCTCAGCACCATACGCTAGATCTCGGGTGATCTTCCCCAGTGGCCTGACACGGACTATCTCACACATTTTTTGGCGAGGTCGTATTTTTAACCAAGATGGGTGCGAACCAGATGGGTTGCCCCCAGGCCTTCACTAAACGCAAGCCCGCTGAGCCCTTGCATTTCCAGTTACCCCACAAGACGCGTGTGGCCCCGAGCACAATGATGCCGCAGATTCAGCTTCTACGAGAATCCATTCGGGGGCAGAAACATTACACGGTGATCGGCCACCTACAGCGGAATGAAATTACTAAAACGATATATATAATGTCCCTTTTAACCTCTGATTAATCTCCCCTTCTAAAGCTCAGCCTTGAATGCAAGTTTTCTGGTAATCTTCTGCTCTTTTCTAGAAATCTCTGCTGGCCAGATACATCCAGCGGGTTAAACGCTAGCAGGCTCTCATCCACAACCAAAGACAGGGCTCGTGTATCCTGCCACGAGCATATAGAAGGTTGCAATCAACTTCATATTTACAGATGAACGAGAAATAACCACAGGGGCTATCGCTCAAGAGAGTTTAATCCTCCGAACCTGGGTTCACTGAATGAAACCACCACGATGTCGCTGAAACGCAGCTGAGTATAGGCGGTTCCTACCGTTGCCAGAAGTTTCTGGGGCGAGGTGGCGCCACCTGAGGGGCCCCCAGGCCTTCCATTTCAAAACGAGGAGTCTCGAGCCTCAACGGATGGCTCCAGTTTGCCATAGCTAGAATGTTCCAACACGGATTCCAGTCCCTCCGATTCCCAAGTCCAAATCTCTCCCGGACACCCCCCCGGGCTGCCCCTCGTGCTGAGCTCAGGAATACTGCCTCAGTGACACGTCTGGGACCATGTCTGGGGCCGGGTGAGGACCAGACATGGGCCACGGTCTGGGGGAAGGGGAAGCCCCAGGAGATTGGCTGCCATCGCCGAGCTGGCTCCGTGCCCGCCGTCCATCCAGCCTGCAGACGACATCAGTAGGCATCCCTGCTCCCCTTTTGTTACATAGGAGACCACAGCTTGAAAAAACAAGCTAGCATTTTCCGGGAAAGGTACAGCTGGGATTAGGACGCAGTCAAACCTAACACCAAAGTCCTGGGCTAGTTCCCTCCTGGACTTGTTTTTTAATGTTTACATGCGCTTAATGGTTTATGGCACTTCCATAAATACTAAATGCAGAAAATCAGGGTTGTTTTTTTTTTTTTAATTTATGAAGTTGAGGTATTTTCCACACTTACACCAGAGAGTGTTGTTGACTATAAATGAACCATCGCTCAAGTAGCTTAATCCGAATGGGGAATTAAAACGGCTGGTAATGTAGAGATTGCTTTCTTGAGACAGGATCGCGTTCCTGACAGACAGCACACACTCTAGTTTCCAGGCTGGTAAATCCAATCGTTTCACTGTCGAATATTCTAGCTCTCCCATAATAAATGCTCATTCTGTTTCCATACGCTGGACAGATGACTGGCAAATTTACCCATTTTAGAAATCTTAGATTAATCCACATTAATTTAATTTGTTGCATTTAACCCCTGAAATTCTGTGACAAATGCAGCCCAGTGTCACAGACATAAAAGTCAAAGCTCAATGAGATTGGACAACTGGACAGAGGTCACACAGCCAGGATGGGACAAAGCCAGGACCCCAGCCCTGCTGTGTCCAGCTTGTGCAACCAGGTTGGCTCTATAAAGAGATTTTTAAAAGCAGTCTGAGGCCCCCATTTTCCTTTCATCTTTTCTGCCCCCGTCCTCTATATCTGACTATTAATTTGCAGTATTCTACAGTCACAAATAAACTGTTTTATGCTGAAGTCACCAATTAACTTTGATTGTTTTATTGGTGCCAGGGAGAGAAAGGTTCTCATCTGCCCCATCTGTCATAAACCTCTTGCTTAAAAATGGCTTGGTGGAGACATCATCCTCCAACACAGAGATAAAAGGAAGATTTAAAATGCATGATGTGAATCTATCCTAGAGGCTAATTGCACGCAATGAGGAGGGAGAGGAGCCTGGTCCGTTGGTGTTATCAGCTATGTATTATCCCTCTCATCTATTTATCGTCAGGGCTATTATTAGGAAGATTAAAAACCAGTGTCTACAAATAGTCCTGAAATTTTTGTCTTTCATTAGTGACTTATTATTATTATTATTATTCAAGACCTCCTTTTTTCCAGCAAAGACAATGATTTCTTAGTCTACACCAGGATGCAATCCAGAGAGAATTCATCAGGGCTCAGGAAATATTAAATGTTATTTCCAACCACTGCATCGTACTGTCAGGGGCCATCTTTGATAATAATGGCCTTAATTTATAGAAATATAAATAATCCAACAGTGACACCAAGAATCTATGATCGTATAAATCTGTCACAGATCATTACAAATGAACATAGTTAAATGAAACTGAACTATAAATATATCCACGCCTCAGCTTGTGATGGCAAAAAGTTTACCAAAAAGAGACCAAGAACCACAGTTGCAATGAAAATGGAAGCATCCTTAGTCAACAGAGGACTTTCACCTTGAAACACAATCCAGTTTTGCATTTTATTCTTTTGAAACCTTAAGGTACAATGAGCATGGTTTTGTTTCGTTTCGTTTCTGTTGTTGTTGTTAAAAGAAAGCAGATGTCATGCAGGGTAGAGGCTCAGACAATCCCCATGCTGCTAATGTATGCACCCTTTTATAACATAAGTAGCAATAATACCTTATATTATGCTTGTGATGCTCATTGTAGTAACTAGATTTATGATTTTATAAAGAATCCCCTGCTGTAGTGTTGTTGGCTTAGGTGGGTAATGTTATTTTTTTCCCCTTTTAAAAACTACATGTATTTGCTGTTCGAAATTAATGAAATCCACTTCCAGGAATGTTCTCTTTATATAAGAAAAGTCATCTGCCTACGGCAGCTGAACAGAGACGTCTTTGTCATTTTTTTCTCTTTTTAAAATTTCATTTTATTGATCACTCTAAGAAAATGCTGAAATTGCCTCATAGAGTAGCAGGGAGAGCACATATATAGAACTTTAATTCAGAAGATAAGCTGGACTGATCCTTTCGCATATTCATATGAAACACAGCTTATTAGAAACACTTTCAATGTAAACAAACAGGCTCAAGAACACAAAACGCACAGAAAGATCATTGTTGCTGAAGGAGCATGACATTTTCTTTTCCTTACAGAATTGCAGCCTGAGCTGGAAGAGGGCAGCATCTCCACAAAGTTTTAATTGTTTTTAATGTTTATTTTTGAGAGAGAGAGAGAGAGCACGAGCAGGCGAGGGGCAGAGAGAGAGGGAGCCGCGGAATCCAAAACAGCTTCAGGTTCTGAGCTGTCAGCATGGAGTCCGACGCGGGGCTTGAACCCACCAACCATGAGATCGTGACCCGAGCTGAAGCTCAACCGACTGAGCCACCCAGGCGCCCCGCCTCCACCAAGTTTTAAATGTTGCCTTGCAGATATGTAATGTGGAAATTTTTTATTCGACGTCCATTACAAAAGTACAAGGTTTTTAAAAATTAAAACTTAGGCTCTGATTTTACCAAGATACAAGGTGAGATCCGGGATCTAGAGGTCCATGTGCCCAGACAAACGACAGCAGGTAGGGTCACAATGAATGACACCATTACGGAGCATTATTTAGAGCTTTTCGATCAAAACCCATCATTAACTAGTAGTAGGATGAAATTTTATTAACACTGTGTGGTTGGAGGAGGTTTGGGGAGGAGCTTTAAATCCATTTAAAGAAATGTAAATATGTTAGAATCCCAAATCATCACGAGCAATTTTTAAGTGGCTACCAGCTCAGTGTGTGTGTGTGTGTGTGTGTGTGTGTGTGTGTGTTCTGAATCCCCACACAGGTGTAACTCAGGATCTAAGTCAAGGCCGAGGCTCAGGTCTGTTGGAGGGAAAGGAGTCCCTTCTTTGGGGCTAAGCCACCGGCCATCCTGTGTCCTTGGCCATGAACACGAAGGCTCAGAGCCACAAAGCGCATCAGCCAACGCCTGGGCTAGCAGCTGCCCCACAAAGCTGTGGAACCAATTTCCTTTCTCACCATCGTTTGTGTCCTTGGCCGCGGCCACCACATTGGGAACGTGAGCATTCCGTTTGCCCTTGGCCTCTGTTTGTCACCACCTACTTTGCAAATATTGTAGCTCCCCCAGAAGTGATCTTTCTCACATATTCACTGTTTCTTCATTTTGTGCCCCTGTTATTGGCTTTCGCTCAGCATCTTTCTGTTTGCCTCAGGGGAACAGCTCTTCCCGTCACCTCTCAGTGTCCTTCCCCGTGTTATGGTAGTCGGCTAAGGGGACGCATGTCATGGCTAATGAGGTAGAACGTGGCGAATAAAGCACTAGAATTCAACGCCTGATTCTGACCCAGCTCCACAACTCCCTGGTTATTGACCATGAGCCACAGACACAAATTTCCTGCCTCTCCGTGTCTTCATTTCTAAACTCTGCATGTCAATGTCTGCTGTCTACTCCTCTCTATGCCCTCACGTGGCCCAGGCCATCCTGCCCCAGGCTCCTGGTAGGACTCGGCAGGTCAGAGAGCATGCCTTTGTTTCTCCTTGGGATCCTGACTGGCCGACAGTACTAATGTGTCCTCGATACAGGTTTAAAAGTGAACCTGATCACCGGGAGAGCCCGAGTGCTCAGAACCAGAGGTGTGAAGCTCAGGAAGGACCTCTTTGTGCCTCAGCACCGCCCCCGACATCTCCACAGATGCCCTCATTCGATGCCGTCAGCAGAATAATGCCCTGCCACCAACAGCAAAGATGCCCACGTCCCAATCCCCAGATCTTGTGAATGTGTTATGCGATGCGGCAAAGCAGAGTGAGGGTCGCAGATGGAATCAAGATACACATCGGCTCTCCGGTAAAAGGGACGTTTATCCTGGCTTCTCCAGATGAGCCCGCTGTAATCACCAAGGTCCTTCCCTGCGGAAGGGGAGAGAGAAGACGAGTTAGAGGAGGACACGGCCACTGAAGGAAGGCATAGAGAGTACCTCCTTGTTGGCTTTGACGATGGAAGAAGGGCCACCAGGCCAGGAACGTGGGAGGCCTCTGACAGCCACAGAAAGCGAGGAAATGGATTCTTCTCTAGAGCTCCGGGAAGGAGCACAGCGGGCTGACCCACGGATTGTAGCCCAGTGAGACTTGTGTCATATTTCCACCCCACAGAACTTTAAGCGAATACATTTGTGTGGTTGAAGTTGTTAAGTGCTGAGTGATCTGTCACAGCAGCAGTAGGACATACACAGTAGAAGGTGTGAGAAGCCACCATTCCCGTTTCATTCCCTGAAAATCTGTTTAATCTGAACTTGGGACCACCTCGACTGAATTCTGAGTCCGAGCCAGATGATGGATAAGGAGTTCGAGTAAACATAAAAAGTGATGACACTTTTCCAGAATGCTCCTCTGCTCTTTCAAAGATTTTCGGAGTATTGACCTCATTAGGAAAATGCTGGAAGTAGCAATCCCCAATTCCCATGTTTGCCTTTGGTAGCTTTTTCTGTCCATCAATGAAAGGACCACCGTGACCGTCCTGGGGAAGGCAGCTCCTCGGGCCTAACAGCCCAGGCTCCATTCGTCCTCCGTCTGCTAATTACAAATATGCGCACAGAGCTAAATAATTCATCTCTGTCCTACCTCTGTACAGGTTCCAAATTTTGTACAGTATTTCCTGCCCGTGTTTCGCAGTGCTCTAGGCACGCATTCCGCAGGTTTAATTCAGCTCATAAATCAATCTCTTTGGTCCTTTCATCCCATATTCTTCTCTAAGCCCCCTCCAATCTGTCAACAGACTTTGTGGCACCGAGGCACCCCTCTCTGGATCTGTCACACCAGCGCTGCGAAAGGAAAAGCTCTACTAAAGGGACCACTTCTCCCTTTAATGAAGAAACAAATGGCAGCCGTGGACGTGCCTGGGCGTTTCAGGTGCGGGGTAGGTTTTCAGAGATCGCCCTGCTCTACAATTGTACTTCGTTCAACCATCCATCCGTTCATTCATTCATTCACCTGTGCAGTTTTCAAATGCACTTGGAACCCTGTGCCAGACAAAGCAGTGAATGAGACAGACATAGATTCTGGGCTGACAGATCTTATATTTCACTGGGAAACAGATAATTAACTAATACAAAAATAAAATCGAGAAGATAATCTCTTATGTTGACAAATGAAATCAATGAAAGCGGGACGAGTGTCGGGGGCGGGGGGAGGGGGACTGGATACACCAGAGACAGAGGTCAACTGAGCCTTCTTGGCAATGGACACTTGCGATCTGAGAGCTGAAAGAAAAAGTACATGCAGACTTGCTGGGCCGGGAGGGCCTTTCTGACGAGTATGTCCTGTAGAGAGTCAAGGAGGCTGTGCAGGAGGCCAGGAGGGAGGTAGAGGATGGCCAGGAAGGCAGAAGGCAGAAGGCAGAGTCCACAGACCGTGAAGAACGATTTAGCTTTGATTCTGATTGCAATGGGAAGCCGACGGAGGGCTCGGACAGAAGCACACTTCTCTGTATTTGAAAAAAGATTATTTCACGTAACACGTTCCTGAAGGTAGGGTCCAGAGCGTCGGAAGTGAGGAAGAGTGGAAACAATGAAAACAAGGACACCAGTTACTATGCTGTTGCACTCATTGGACAAGAGGTGAGAGCGGCTTGGCCGGGACCCTGGCAGGAGACAGAGCGATGGGTTTTTGACGTGGGATTCATTTTGATGGCGAAACAGCAGAAATGGCTTGGGCCTAGAGATCACAGTGGAAAAAGAGAATCTCTAAGGGTAACGGCCAAGTCCGGGGCCCGGGAAACTTGGAGACTCACAGGGAGGTGGAGGTCGGAGCCTGGAGCTCAGAGAGATGGCTGATGTAAATGCGGGGCCTTCCGTGCAGAACTAACTCCCTTCCAGTTGAGGCTGCAGACCCGCATGAGGTCACCAGAAAGTAGGAGAGAGAGGAAGCTACGGGGCCAAGCTGAATGACTTCATCCTTTAGGGACGGGGGAAGGAGGGTGGGATGGCAAAGGAGACAGAGAAGAGCTTCCAGGGAAGGAAAAGGACAAGTAGGACAGTCCGAACACTGAAAACATTCCACTCAGAAAAGAACACCACCAGAGTGAGGTAGCAGGGTTTGGAGAGTTGCAGGCCTTTGGAGCTCAGTTCTGGAGCTGCGACCACTCGTCCATCGACAACATCCCAAGCTGGGATCCTTCTCAGCTCAAAGTCTTTCCAGAGTCTCCTTTTAAAAGGATTTTATTCTGGGATGCCTGAGTGGCTCAGTCGGTTCAGCATCCGACTTCAGCTCAGGTCACCATCTCACGGTTCGTGGGTTTGAACCCCCGCGTCGGAGCCTGGAGCTTGTTTCGGATCCTGTGTCTCCCTCTCTCTCTGCCCCTCCCCTGCTCACGCTCTGTCTCTCTCTGTCTCTCAAAAATGAATAAACGTTAACATAAATAAATAAATAAATAAATAAAAGAGGATTTTATTCTGAATCAATAACAGTGGCAGGTTCTTTCAATGTCTGTGAATGAGCTCAGTTTTATCCACTGAAGAAAAAACACTAAGCTCTCGTTCTATTCCTGGCTACAGCTGGAGTCACGGTATCTAGCCTGCAGGGCAGCTCCGAGAGGCCAGGACCAACCTGGGTGCAGGCTTGCACGATGCCCTTTGCCTAGGGACACCGAAGAGCTGCTCGCCAGGCAGGCAATGTGACGCCCCACACCTTCTCAGAGGCGGATGTACTTGTTCAGGACATCTGTCCCTTCCAAGGATCTCCTCCCCGCTGTACAATACTTCCTACTATTCCCCCAATTTCAAGACCCTCCCCACATTCCTCATCAGGATTGTGGTAGGAGGGATTTGGCAACTTGATGCTCATCTAGAGTCTTTTTAATATTTATTCATATTTGAGTGGAGGGTGGGGCAGGGGCAGAGAGAGTGCGAGACGCAGAATCGGAAGCAGGCTCCAGGCTCCGAGCTGTCAGCACAGAGCCTGACGCGGGGCTCGAACCCACGAACCGTGAGATCATGACCTGAGCCAAAGTCGGGTGCTTAACCGACTGAGCCACACAGGCTCCCTTGATGCTCTGAAGTCCTTTCCATATTCTGCTTGTGGACTGTTCGAGTTCCACTATCTTCAGATCCATCCAGAAGCACAGAGGGCTCTTAGGTTTCTCGGACATCTGAGATATTGAGGGCATGGCAACAATCCTTTCCTGGGCTCACAGTAGCGTTTCATGGGGGTATAGCACCCACATAATAAATAAAGAAGGAAAAAATAGGACTCGAGACCACAAAGGGTACAAATAACCACCAGGTCTCATGCAATTCTCTCTCTCTCTCTCTCTCTCTCATATAAGTGCAACCTCATAAGCGCTGGGAACACCTTCATGAATGTAACAAATGTAAAAGTGAAGGGAAAACATTCCATGTAAACAGAAAGGCATTGGTGGCACTTTTTTTTTAAGCATGTATTTATTTTGGGGAGAGTGCAAACGGGAGGGGCAGGGAGAGGGGGACAGAGGATCCAAAGTGGGCTCTGTGCTGAGAGACCGACAGCGGCGAGCCCTACGTGGGGCTCAGACTCCAGAACCACAAGATCACGACCTGAGCTAACGTCAGGTGCTCAACCAGCTGAGCCACCCAGGCGCCCCGAGGTGGCACTTTCGAAAGCATATATTTCACAGTACTTCTGATAAAAGTGCCAGATTCTAAATTTAGCACAGCAACAAACTCCTAGCAGCGAACGTTCCCTTTCTTTTCTTTCTTTTTTTTTTTTTTTGGCTACAAAAATGTGTTTTTTAAACAAATGAAAGGAAAATAAAGTTTTCTGCAATGTCCAGCCCAGTTCACTCTGCCCTGTGCTAAAGTTGGGGTCCAGTGAGCTAGCTAATAATAAAGTATTAGGTGGCCTTCCTCCCCTCCTTTGTGTACAAAGTTGCCTCCAGGAGTTTGTGCGTGGCCACAGTGGACACGGTGTTCTGGGGACAACTTGACATAATTAATAGCACTAAAACCTCACGGTAACTCCTTTCTGTGTGCATTTATACTGTTCTTACTTTGATACTGGAACTAGCTGTCCTTTGTTTTGTAACGCTGACTAAGTCTGCCTCTCTAGCGTCTTAAAATACGCGAAGTGCAAAAGAGCACGTGTGTTTCTAAGTAGATGGATTTGAATTATCAAGTCCAGGTGATATTTGAGGTCCTTCAAAAACCCCCACAAAGTTCAGCCAGGAAAATGGGAAGACCCAGCTGGCTTTATTGAGCGATTCCTGAACCAGGCAGCACGGCATCCAGTAAGAAGAGAGAGGCCCCGGCAGCCGCCCAGGGGCAGGTGTTCGTAGGCAGGACGACAGGGCAAGGAGCGACCGGCAGAAGAAAAGGAAGGCTTGTTGCAGGCCAGGTCGTGTTCTTTTGGGGGGAAAGAACAGCAGGGTTTTGATCCCGCAGATGGCCTTCCCAGAGCTGGCCAGGACACTTCAGAAGGACTTCTGACATCTGGCTTGCCAGCAGGAACCTTTGTTCTGCACGTGATGGAAGAGCCGTTTAAAAATAGGGGCACCTGGGCGGTTCAGTTGGTTAAGCATCCAACTCTCGGTTTCGGCTCAGGTCATGGTCTAGGGGTCCGTGAGTTCGAGCTCCGCTTAGGACCCTGTGCTGATAGGGATTCTCTCTCCACCCCCCTTCTCTGTCTCTCTCAAAATACATAAATAAACTTAAGAAGGAAAAGAAAAAATGGGTGATGTCGGGGTGCCCGGGTGTCTCAGTCAGTTGAGCATCGAACTTTGGGTCAGGTCATAATCTCACAGTTCATGGGTTCGAGTCCCGTATCAGGCTCTGGGCTGGCAGCACAGAGCCTGCTTGGGATTCTCTCGCTCTCTCTCTTTCTCCCCCTGCCCCAAAATAAATAAAACATTTAAAAAAATAAAAATGGATGACGTTGAGAAGGGCAAGAAGATTCCGTTCGGTAGCGTGCCCGGCACCATGCTGTCGAAAGAGAGGCAAGGCAAGAACAAGACTGTTATCAAATCTCTGTGGTCTGTTTGGGCGAAAGAGAGGCCGGGCCCTTGGATTTTCTTACATGGCTGCCAACAAGAACAAAGGCCTCACCTGGGGGAGGGGAGACACTGATGGAGTATTTGGAGTATCCCAAGAAATGCATCCACAGAACAAAACCATCTTCGTTGGCTTTAAGAAGACCAGGGGAAAGGTAGGCTTGATAGTTTACCCCAAAAGGCAACTAAGGAGAAACAGTCAGCCACTGCCTTATTTATTTACGAGCAAAAATGCCTCATGACCGTTTTTTACGCGTGCCGTATTTCAATGGATCTTGTACACCGGAATTCAGATCACAAATGGCAGGTAGAATATTTCTCATGGACAGTGATGATCTAAATCAGATTGGCTCATGGCTAAATGCATGCGCCCAGCGTTTAGAACTTGACAGGAATTCTGGTTCCCAAGTGCCATCACTGATTTCCCCTTCTGAAGACACGATTGGAATCAATTAGCGATGTGAGCTTTTCACAGACATGGTGAATGCCATCTCTGAATGTGTAGGAGATTGGGTTTATATTTAGGTTTATCGAACGGGTCATATGAATATGTTTAAATACCGAAGAAATCTCTTCACTGTCTCATAGAACAGCAACACCCAGCTGTGTTTCTTTAAAAAAAAAATTTTTTTTTCAACGTTTTTATTTATTTTTGGGACAGAGAGAGACAGAGCATGAACGGGGGAGGGGCAGAGAGAGAGGGAGACACAGAATCGGAAACAGGCTCCAGGCTCCGAGCCGTCAGCCCAGAGCCTGACGCGGGGCTCGAACTCACGGACCGCGAGATCGTGACCTGGCTGAAGTCGGACGCTTAACCGACTGCGCCACCCAGGCGCCCCAACCCAGCTGTGTTTCAAGTCATGTTGCAAGAGCTGAAGATAAGCTACAAGGTCCACGGTATCTTTTTGGTCTCAACTATGTCAGTTTAATTAAAATCCCCTGTACTGCGCTTTCAACAATAGCCAAATTATGGAAAGAGCCTAAATGTCTACCAACTGACGAATGGATAAAGAAGATGTGGTTTATATATACAATGGAATACTACTTGGCAATGAGAGAGAATAAAATCTGGCCATTTGCAGCAACGTGGATGGAACTGGAGGGTATTATGCTGAGTGAAATCAGTCAGAGAAGGACAGATATCACGTGTTTTCACTTATATGTGCATCTTGAGAAACTTAACAGAAGACCATGGGGGAAGGGGGGGGGGAAATAGTTACAAACAGGGAGGGAGGGAGGCAAACCACAAGGGACCCTTAAATACAAAGAACAAACTGAAGGTGGGGGAGTGGGTGGGGGAGAGGGGAAAATGGGTGATGGTCATTGAGGAGGGCACTTGTTGGGATGAGCATTGGGTGTTGTATGGAAGCCCATTTGACAATAAATTATATTCATAAAAAACTAATAAATTAAAAAGTAAGTTAAAAAAGTAAAATAAAATTCCCTGCACCTAAAATGTTGCCCTTTGCTTAATGAAAGGATTTTAGTGTGGTTTACATATGATATTAAATAAAGAGTATGTAACCCTTCTCGCATTTTATAGATGATCCAGAAGGTCAGATGCTTTCAAAGTTCAGTGTGACAAGATATTGTAGCCAACCTGGCTTGTGAATTCTTTAGTAAGCCAGACTCAAGTTACCATTCAGGACTGTCTTCTCAACGGCTCTTCAAAAATACAACTGTAGAATTACCACGTATGTATGATTAGAGATGGTGTTCTCGCCAACTCATTGGAATTAGAGGAGATGTAGCATCACCACAGATGTGTAAATTATGTGATAAGGCCTAAGATAATTGAAAACAAAATCACAGATAAAAAAAATAAACGGTCACGATTCTGCGAGAGACCGAAACAGTAAATCAGGTCTTGGTTTCATTTCACGGTGGCAAATTACCCTATTTTGCACTTGTTTTTCTCTTTTTTAAAAATATTTATTTACTTTTGAGAGAGCAAAAGCGGGGCAGGGGCAGAGAGAGGGGGACAGAGGATCCAAAGCCGCGTCTGTGCTGACAGGCTGTCCTCGCAAAGCCTGACGAGGGGCTCGAACTCATGAAGTGTGAGATCACGACCAGAGCCGGAGTCGGATGCTCAACTGACAGGGCCACCCAGGGGCCCCTTGTTTCTTTTTAAACAGAGGATGGTATTTTAATCCTCGTCATGAGAAAAAGAAGCAAGAGAAGGGGAAAAAGAGCACGAGGGAATGTTGCTATCAATCCCTTTTAGAGGTGTCCAAAAATCTCCATAATGTGCTTAGAACTAATGACTTGATATAATTAGCTTCATAAATACTGTAAACACAAAGACAAATTATCCTGTAGGCCAGAGTATTATTCCACACTCCTTCAGTAGCACATGTCTGACACCATCCAAACTCACTTGAACACAACGAGGAATTGGTTCACTCCTTCATAGTGAGTGAGAACCATGGGGCTGACTTCACAGAGTCCAGAGACCCAAATTCTGACTCTGTCCGAATTCTGTGGGTCTCTCAGCTTTGGTTCCTTCACGGGGTGACATTATTTCATCTCAATGTCCACAGTCTTCCTCCGGGTGTCAGGGGACCGTGAGGTATGACCTCAGGAAGACACAGGTTTTCATCACCTCAGCCACAGGAGGCTGGAAGGGACTGTCTTTCTCCAGAGTCTACATATGAAAGTCATGGGATTGTCTCCCGGGGGCTATGCCACTCCTGTGCTAACCACCGGGGCCAGGAGAACAGAGCACAAGGAGGGGCCGGTCTCGGATGCCCATGGAAGGGAGGAGGGGCCGCTCCTCTAGGGAAGAAGGTATTGTTTCCAGGAAAAGACGGGAAGGGATGCTGGGCAGAGGAAGACACCAGATGTCCATGGCAGACAGCTAGCGAATATATTATCCTCTCAACAAATGCGTGTCCAATTAAGGGACAATTCCATTTTGTCACTTGGTACCAAATAAATTTTAATAGTGACAACTATCCCAGCTGAAGGACAGATACCCATCTCGACAAGCATTCACGTGAGAAGACACTGTCCACTAGGGGCTGTTCATTGGTGGGGACAGAGGGACAGAGAGTTGAAAAGGAATCAACACTGGTATACTAATTCTTCTTTTCCTTTTTACCCCAGACCCTCACTGTTATAATAGTTTAGATATTGTCCTTCAAAACTGATCACAGAATTTAAGACATTACACGAGCGGCCTCATGGGCAATTTTGTTAATCAGTTTCACCTCGCCATCCAAATGGCCACCACTGCATAAAAGGCACTAGAAAATGAAAACAGTTCCAGATTTCCCACATTCTCACATTATTATCTGTTAAGAATACACACACAAGTAACCAGAGAGCAAAAGAAACTCTAGAGTCACAAATGTTATCTATCTGTTTTTATTTGTTCTGGAAGCTCAGATGCGCGCAAAGTAATCAAACCGCCCGGCCTGGCATTGACATGTAAATGAGTCCTTGATAGGACAGCCTGCTCTGTGCTGATCTACCTGTCAATACCTCCCGCATTTTATGTGCCCAGAGAAATCAGCGCCTAGACGCAGTTCTTATCAGCCCTGAACACATGTTAAAAGTGTACTTCCTGAAACAGGTCTGCCCAAATCCAACTTAGTAATATAGGCTAATGTACTTTACAAGTTGATTCACATGCAAACTATATTTTGAAGCTATTTATCTTCTTTTAAAGGAAATCACTGCCTTCAAGACATCTTTGTGGTCGGGAGCCTCTGATTTCTGCGTGAAAAGGTCCAACCACATATCGGAAGCAGAATTGCCCAAGCCAACGTGCACACCTAGAGATAAAGGCTCTGTGCCACCTTCTCACCACCAGACATTCAAGTACCCTGCGTGTGTCCTTCTCAGAGGACTGATGCTTGAAAATCTGTGTCTTAAAGTTCATATATTAGACTAGCGACGAAGGCCAATCTGGCTCCCTGAAGGATACAGGAAGGTCTGCCGAAGGGTTGCCCGGGGCTGAGGGGCAGACAACACAGCCCTAAACTCTCCACCAAAGGTCTTCAGGCACATGACCTTGGCCCACAGGGGATGCCTTTCCTTTCCTGTCTTAGTATCGTGATAATCTAAAGGCAGCTTCTCACTGACCCATGCGGTCTCAGAGGTCCTGTGATAAAGTTACAAAGCCTACTTTTCACTGGAGTTGGTTTTCAAAACATCTGTTAAAACTGGGCAGCCTACCAGAGAACCGATCCTAGTGAAACCATGTTGAAAACCTCCTTTGAGATAAATATTTACATAGCTGCGAGATTAGGAGATTTTGAATGTTTTTTATTTTTAATTTCTTATCTCACATGATGCCGACGGCTCATTGGTTTCGTTTGGGGAAATCCAACATGGCACCCGGGTACTGACCCAGGTACTGACCCAGGTACTGACCCAGGTACTGACGGGGATGAACACAGAAAGGTAAGTTTCTGAGGCCCCTGAAATGCAGCCAGGGCTCCTGCCTTTCTTCTCTCACTGTATCTCGTTGAACTTTTGACTGTATTCTTATAAAAGTCAAGCAAAGTGAAACAAAACAAAAGAAGATGTGCTATCGATTGAAACCATTGGAGGAGTTATAATATTTATAAGTAGGTCTGGGGGGGGGGGGGCGGGGATTTGTAGTCCCAGCAAGTTGTCAGTGGCACTACTGGGCCCAGGCCCGGCCCCACACTGGGTCGCCGTATTAGATGCATATAATTCTAATACTAATACTAATTGTAAATCATCAGGAGTTCTTGGTGGTCTTCTATTTTTCCCCCCTTTTTTGAATTAAGACAACAACTAGCTAAGGTTTTCTAAAGTTAGGAACTCTTTGAATTGATCAGAATACTCTACCGTTAATGGATATTGTTTCTTTTTTTTTTAACGTTTATATATTTTGAGAGAGAGAGAGAGAGAGAATAGGGGAAGAGGAACTGAGAGAGAGGGAGAGAGAGAACCCCAAGCAGGCTCCGTGCTGTCAGCACTGAGCCCAACGCAGGGCTCTGACTCCCTAACTCTGAGATCAGGACCTGAGCCAGAATCAAGAGTCGGATGCTTAACCAACTGAGTCTTAACCCAGGCGCCCCTGGATATTGTTTCTAAACAGCAGAGCAAGCAGTGTGGAATACGTACACTCGTGAAGAGTATGGCTCACCCCGGCCCCAAATCAACTCAGGCTGCAGAAAGGCAACATGGCCCTCCGGGAACATTTCCTGCGTGCTTCCTCCCCAGTGCTGCTGCTCTGGGGAGCAACCAGGGGTTGGAGGGCTTCCGCAAAGCCCTCCCATGTGACAGAGGTGCACAGAAACACCTCCCTCTTCTTCCTTAGAAAGACGACGCAGAGGAGGGCACTGAAAAGCGCATGTGCGCTGTGCCTGGCTTTCCCAAGGTGGGCTGGAGTCACCTGTGTGCAGAGCTTCTCCTTGGCCAGGAGGGGGCGCTTGCTCCTCACACCCAAGTGAAGGTCAGTTCTCTGTCCCCGGGGGTGGGGGGGGACCGGTCGCTGGTCACTGCCCTGGTAGCTGCACTGCCGTGTGTATTATAGAGTCAGAAACAAGAACACAACATGCCAGCTGCTACGTGCTTTTGCACCCACGTTTAGAAGCACGTTTTCAGATGCCACTCACAGATTCTCTCTCCCTTCTCTGCAACTAAGGATCAAAGGTTAAAGGGCACAAGGCTGTTCCAGATCGGCGTGGGCAGCAGAGGCGTGTGGCCACGGGGTCTCCCCGACTCCCCGTGAAATCCCTCAGTCAGGTATTTGTGACGTCCACCTCCCTGCTGGGGAGAAGGGGGTCTGGGCCCGGGATCCGACCCAGGGGCTCGGGCGGAGGTGAGCCGACTGGCCCGCTTTCGCTAGGTGGGTGGGCAGCCGGGCCCCAGAGACGCGCCCCTGCAGTGTCCTCCTAGTGTCTGTGTCTCCCCTGCTCTTCCATTCTGGGTCCCCTGTCACACATCATCTCTGCCTTGCCTTTTGCTGCTAATGTGCCCACAGAGTCCCAACATTTTTCCCACAGGTGAGAAAACTGAGACCCAAAAGTTAGGCTTACAAACGTCAGGCAGGAAAACCCAGGGCAAGAAGCAGACGGAATTCTGGGCCACCACGTTCCAGCCCGATGCACCGACAAGGGGGATCCGAAATGTCTCACGTTGTTGTCCTCCACTGAGGTTAGTAGATGTGGTCCTTTTGTCTCATCATGAAATCACATGCGGCCTTCGGAACTCAGCCGTGTCTACATTGTGGGACAGAAAATCCTCTGATGTGTGTGTGTGTGTGTGTGTGTGTGCCATGTAACACGTGTGGCATGTGTGTGTCTGTTCGTGTGATACATGTTTATGTGAATGTGTCGTGCGTACGTATGTGTGTGGTGTATATGTACATGTGATGTGGGGGGGTGGTGTGTGTGTATGTGATATGTGTGTGCATGTGTGAGTTACGTGTGTGTGTGCACGTGTATCGCGTATGCACCTGTGCTGTGCGTGTGCATGTGGGGTGTGCTGTCTGGTCAGACCCACAGGCACAAGCTGTGAGGTTCTGGCCTCGCGGGGGGTGGGGGGGGGGGAGTGATCGCATTTACCTCTCAAGCCTGAAGCCGCGGAAACACCAGGCGAACGTCTTCAAGGCGGTTTCAGACACGGGCCCTCAGGCGGTGCAGGCCCGGGAGAGGGGGGCGGCGGGGAGGGCCCAGGAAGGCGACTCCGGCACCCACCTCGCGCGGGGAGGAGACGGCGGGGGGGACGCCCGATCCAGGACCTCAGAACAACACCTCACACACCCTGTAGGATCGTGACGGACCCAGGATCGCCGCGTCCGCTTCCCGCGCCGCCCGGTGCACACGGCACCACGGGCCCGGCCTGCGACTGCTCCTGGGGCCCCGGGGCCCCCCCCGCTGCACATCGCCTGCACGAACTTTACAGGTGCCTCTGAAGGTGCGGCGACTTCCTGTTTCCAGGGGAAATAGTTCGTTCCTTCCTCCAGAGGCTGCTGTTGTCTTTGTATACTACTCCCATGAACTTCGGGAAGAAGCACTTGTGTTTCTGTTAAGACACATTCTTGTAATTACTCAAAGTAGCGGTTATTTCAATCTGGCTATCATCACTCATAGTCATATTTTTCAGCCTTTGCATTGAACAGCCACCCCCCCCCCAGCCAAATCCCAGCACCACCTCCAGGAAAAGGAAAAAGTCCCCAGCCCCGAAGAGACAGAGGGAATGGATTGTGCTAACTACTTGGCAAACCTCAATTTGCCTTTCTTTTAAAAAGAGATAATATGGTAATAATCACACTAATAATGAAAGTATCTTCCCCCGAGTTTGCAGCGAGGGATACGCGAGTCCTTGCATATACAAGGCTTTGGCACAGCCCGCACCTTATAAAGGCTGGGTGCACGTTAACCACGGCCCGTATTATCATTGGGTTCGAATGCCAGCTCTGATCTACCAGCCATTTAATCATTCAGTCCATTACCACCTCTTGTCCTATTTTCCCGCAAGCAAATGGCAGTCATGCTGAAATCTTTCTCGGAACTCAGGGAAAGTCCGGCTGTTCGAGTCCAAACCCCCCGCGGCTTCATATCCCATAAAGCCCGATGATTGGTGAATCGAGACGTAAAAGCCACATGGTAACTTGGAAGGCACACGGATAACACGGCCACACTGCAGCCATCGCTCCGTGTTGGATCCCTGGGTCCTGGAGTCCTAGATCTTCACACAGAAAACAGTTCGGGATAAACGTGAATTTGTGTCTGTTCTCATCTCTTTCCAGAGAGTTGATAACCACTCCCAGAAAACCTCTTCTGAGCGGTGCATGGCTCCCCCTCTGCAGATACGCCATCTACCTAGACGAGTCTTCCTGGAGCAGGAAATGCAGGAAGGGGCAGACATGACTCAGAGTTCCAATTAAAAAAAGGAAATTTGCATTAGGCGAGCTCACTGCCTGCTTCAATTAGGAACAGGAGCCCTCTCCGCCTTCCTTCCTAAGGAGCAAGGAACATCAGGGGCGTGGGTTTGGACTTCTGCAGGGGTGTGTGTGTGTGTGTGTGTGTGTGTGTGTGTGATGGTCCTTAAGGGGGCAGGCGGGGGCGGGGGAGCTCAGAGATATGGCAACATACAAAGGTTTGGGACCTGTCCACCAAGAAGATCGATGTCTCCCTTCCACCGGGCTCTCTGTGCCTCTTTAACTCTTCCTCGTCTGTTCTCTCTGAGACCCTGGCCGCCCTCACAGCTGTGACCTCTCTAAACTGTCAGCCTCAGATTAACTGATACTTCATCAATTTCGCCTGAACTACATTTGCAACCCAGTCTCAGGAGGACAGCCGAGCGCATCAAACACCATGCATTAGCCTCCCGGAGCCAGATTTTCTTCAAAACGAGGGGGCATTTTCCAATATTCTTGCAGGGGCCTGAGCAACAAGCAGGGGGGTGGGGGTGGGGGCGGCGGATTTTGCCCGCAGGGGGAAGAGCAAGAGCCTCTGATTATTCCTTGTAAATTTTTCATGAGGACATCTGCCCACGCTCCCCTCCCCGAGAGCTGCCCTCTCTCTCTGCGCTCAGGCCTCCTGATGAGGCTTGAGAAACAAGAATGATTAGGCTCCGTCCCCATTAGCCAGGAAGTGGCTGCTGGAAGCTGTGGGATTTCAGGCTGGGAGAGGGGCTGGGTCTGCTGGGGAAGGTCTTTGAAACAAAAGACCAGCCGGAGGTGGATGGCTCTTAGGTGAGTCTACAGATGGAGGCCACCCAGGGGGAGGTGGCCCAGGCAGCACAGATGGCCCGGCCCGGAGGGGGCTGCTGGCCCTGCAGACCGCGCCCCCCCCACCATCCAGGCGTGGGGAAACCGGGTGCCTGGCCCCACACCCCACACACCCCAGCCCGCCCTCCAGCCCCGCGTGGGGCGCACAGCCAAGTCAAAGCCAGGAGGTTTCAAGTGCAGGGATGGGGGGAGGGAAGGGCTTCCTTTTTTAAATCGTAAAATCGAACCATTCCTTTGGAAATACTAGCAGCTTACAAGCTTTAAAATCTTATCTCTTTCCATCCAGTTCAAATCGAGAGCAGGCTCCTTCTCATTAATGCATCAAATCCTGCCAATGTCCTTTTCGGGCTCCCTTTGAAGTGACATGTGCTTCAATTTATTTTTAATCTTCTAAGTGATGTCGTCAGGACTGCCGTCCCTGTGACATGAAGTTGCGTTCTTGGGGGGCCGTGGGGCCGTGGGGCGGCGGGACGCTGGCCGGGGCCACGCCACACCCGCGTGCTCTACCCGGACCCCGCAGTCGGAGAGCAGGCAACCTCCAGCGAGGCTATGGGGGGGTCGGGGGGGGGCCTCAAAGGGAGAATTCCACAGAGGAGGTAAATTCATCAAGAAATTCGCTGTGCACACCTTGGAAATGCCACCTTTTGTGCTCAGCTTGGCGGGTCCTTGGGGAGCCCTTGGCAGCCCTCCATGGAGCCACAGTGCCCCCCAGTGGTCGCGCCCGGTACTCCCTGTCTTCGCTCGCCGTCCCCGGACTGCACCGAAAACCCGCCCCTATGAGCTGCTTGCCCCGAAAATCACATCTTTAAATTGTTATCCACATGAAAGAAGGCCTGGTACTGATTCAAAGCCACCTTGATGGGGAAATCTGAGAATGCCCATAAAAGGCAGTGAGCACAGAACGGAGGAATGGTTTCTCTTGTTTTGTTTCGTTTTCTTTCCCCCCCTCCCCAACCCCCCCCCCCCAATAGCTATACTGGTGATGACATATTCCAGGGGAAAATTAAATTAAATACATTTACTGAATTGCTTAATTAGTTCGTGGATATATACCACAATCCAATTCCAAAGATCTACACAAGTGAAACTTCACTTGGGGGGGTGGGGGGGGGGTGCGCTCTCTCCCCAACAGGAAAAAGTGGCAGAGATACCGCAAGGAGTCACAACCTTATAGGTTAAAATCGTGCCCTAACGTGGGCCGTGCGTGGTTGATGACTTTGGACTAGTCGCTCTACTGTGGGGGCTGCTGTGTTCCCACCTGTGGGATAAAACGCGTGGAGAAAGTGGCTACAAATGATGACATCGATGGCAATGAGAGTTAGGACGATGAGTTTCCGGCTGAAGCTTGCCCATCTTCCTGCCGCCATCCTTCATGCTCTGCCTCTCCCGGGACGTTGGCCCTTCTCCCCTTCACAGAGCTGGAAGCCCAACTTGGGTCCTGGCCTCTGCTCCCAAGACCTCTTCCCAGCATGCCTCACTAGTGTCCACGCTCCTCAATCTTGCTCTGGGCGCCCCTGTTCTACCGTTGGGTCTCCTCGTGTGTTTTCCTTGTTTAGCATCCCCCTAGTTCCTTAGCCGCACGGTGGATGCTTAAACATCCTTGTTGGTGAATAGGTTAGTTCTCAAATCAGAAATGCTTGAATCTTTTTTTTTTAATTTTTATTCATTTATTTTGAGAAAGAGAGAAAGAGCACGCGTGTAGGGGAGGGGCAGAGAGAGAGGAGGGAGAGAGAATCCCAAGCAGTCTTCTGCCTTCTCAGGCGTAGAGCCCGATGTGGGGCTCGATCCCACAAACCATGAGATCATGACCTGTGCGGAAATCAAGATGCGGAGGCTCAACCGCCTGAGCCACCCAAGTGCCCCCAGAAATGCCCGAATCTTGAGACAGAAAGTACAAAGGCAAAATCTTGGTATCCGTACTTGAACTTCATCTCTGGCCTTATCTCTCCAAATCAATGTGAGTAATCACAGTGTCTGTGACTTTTTTTCCCCCCTCATCTATAGAGAAGAGATTGTGCTAGAAAGAAAATTTTATAGTATCATTTTTTTCCAAGAAGTTTTCAACTAATCACTTACTGGAACCTTTAAAATTCTCCCTTAAGTGAGTTATTTCAGAAAAGGTTATTTAGTGAGCCCTGGAAATCAGTAGACTAAGCCATGTGATATTGCTATTTTATGGCCTAAAAAATCATCAACTATGAGTAATTTCATAAGATATAACCTAAAATATCTTTTCTCAGAGAATTCAGTCATACTAGTTGAATGTCTACTATGTCAGGCATCTTAGGACTGAAGCAATTGAGACAAAGGCATTGCTCGGTCTCTATGCTCTTGGATTATAGGGACTTATGAGGATTGAAAACTGTAATCCAACAGTAAGTGATCACCATCCTACCATTGCGTTGTAAAGAATTCGCTGTAATGAATGATAACTTGTCCAGTAATAGCTATCATTTATTGAGAACCAGCGATCTGCCAGCTACCATTTATTGAGAACCACAAATTTAAATTTAATGTTTTTTGATGTTTATTTATTTCTGAGAGAGAGAGAGAGACAGAGAACAAGCAGGGGAGGGGCAGAGACAGAGGGAGACACAGAATCACAAGCAGGCTCCAGGCTCCGACCTGTCAGCACGAAGCCCAAGGCAGGGCTCGAACTCACAGACCTCAAGATCGTGACCTGAGCCGAAGTCGGACGCTTAACCGACTGAGCCACCCAGGCGTCCCAACATGAATTTAATTTTAAAATGAACTGAGGGCACCTGGCTTCAGATTCTGTGTCTCCCTCTCTCTCTCTGCCCCTCCCCTGCTCGTGCTCTGTCTCTGTCTCTCAAAAATAAATAAACGTTAAAAGAAATTTTACTGGATTTAGAATAAAAAGATCAAAACAATAGGGAAAGTCTTACTGACAAATGCTGGCAGTCAGAATTTGAGGTGGTGTAAATATGCTTTTCTCCTCCAGCTACCCACGAGAATGATTCTGGGGGAAGCACACCTAGCAGTCACGGTCATTTTACAGGTGTCTGTGTGTCTGTGTATTCCAAAGTTGGGTTCATTAGTGGTGAGATCGTCGGATGTCCTCAAGCGTTTTTCCCTCTTCCCTGGCCTTGCGGTCTCTCAGTCGGTCTCAGCCCTTGTCAGAGTATTACAGCAGCACTCATTTCAGAACAGCATTGCCCAATTCGTTCTCTCTGACCACGTACCCATTTGGTGAAACAATCTGAGCAAATAAAAAATGCCTGTGCATATCTATGTATTCATTCATTATAGACACACAACTAGTGGTATGTGTACATTATAGAACGGGGGCAAAAATTAACACTTTGAAGGCTGAGATAAGAGAAATGAATAATTCTTAAAATTAATTTTAACGTATCAACAAAAATCTGTGCTATCATAAGAAGTATGTTAATAATTATATTTTAGTGAAAGAAATCTGATGAAATATTCTTTTTTTTTGTTTAGTGTGATGCTTTGTGATACAATAAAGTGTCGGCTTATTTTTGATATTAAATTGTTGTCATAGTTAAAAAAATAGATGTCACCAAAGCATAAGAGATCCAAACTGAAGCAAATCATTCGTTGCACTTCCTAACTTTGGGTACCGTGTCTCGATTCCTTTCAGCAATTATATGGAGATGTTTAAGTTCGACAACCCTTTCAAGTACTCGGCAACGTGATAAACAGCAAACACGTCTTTCCTACAAAACATTTTCGTATTTATTTTCCAAGTCTTTAAAAAGTATTGCAACATGGTTGAGGCTCCCTTCCTAAGAATAATGTTGTGAATGAACGATAGGTACCAGAACTCTTGTTTGGGCTGTTGTTGGTAACTAGGCAAAGCATCATTGGTTACCCTTACATATATTTTGGTTACAAAATATTGCTTTGTTAACCGAATAATTTGCTGTTCAGAATAGAGCTGTACCACATCTTTCTTTAGTGGATCGTAAAGAAGTTGTTCTTGGTGTGTTCCATTATTGAAACTGCGTCCAGCAAATATCATAAGGTTGAACGTGTCAGCAACATCTGTACTTTACCCCACGGTATAGCTGACCTCCAAGACTGAGTAATTTACTCACGAACTGGTGTCTTGCCACTGTCCAAAATATCTGCATGCATCTTCCAAAAGCGTTTGAAGACAGACGGTACCATTGTGTATATAGGCCACATTGTTTCCTCTATGTTATTTCAGCCATTTTTACCAAGCCGAACGGAAAATATTTGATTAATTGGTGTAGCTTTTTGTCTTTTTTGTTTTGTTTTGTTTTACTAAGGAAATTCAAAAGAGGCTTTACAGCACTATCACTGAGTTTAGGGGAATTTTGCAAGGTATGTGATTACACAACATAAAACTTCTAGCCTTGCCAAAGGAGTTATAAATGCCTGCCCCCATATTTGGATTTAGTTTTCAATGCCTCGCTAATTATGATAGATGCCTACTTGTATTCATTAAGACCCCGAGGCATTTACTCTCTGCACACAGAAGGTGAGGTTCACAGTTAACAAGAGTGGATGTAAATCTATATTTATAATATTTTTTCCTAATTTTGAAGTCGGTGTATGTTATTGTCAGATTTTGTCGGGCTGTCGCCATTTTCATCCAGTTGTGACGGGTGAGGAGCTAGCATCGAGAGCAGGACATCCAGCCGCTCTGTTTTTTCCTCTTTGCTGACCTGCACTTCCAATATTAGTAACTAACCTCAATCCATGGTTTTTGCAGAAGTACTTTTAAGGTACTTACCCACTTCGGAGCTCTAGCAAAGTCAAACTAGGTGAAATAATCTACAAAGGCACTCGACCGGGGACAAGTAACCTGCAGTCACTCGTGGCACTGGAAACGTGCGAGGCCACGGACACTGCCACGGATCCTTGCCCTAGGGACCTCCCGCTCTTCCTCAGGAAGACTGACGCCCGTTGCAGTGGGAGCACCAGGGTCCTGTGCACGTTGCAGTGGCCAGTTCTGCTCCGACGCTGGTTGTGACACACATATTTGTGTCAATGTGGTTCATATATGACGGATCAATTTGAGAATTAAGTAAATGCTGTGTCTGCAGATGAATGATTCCACTCGCAGAAACATGAGTTCAACAGAACAGACTGAACCCCGCGGGTCCAAGCCTGGGAACACACACACACACACACACACACACACACACACACACCTCCCAGCTGCCACAGACCACCCACCAGTCTGGTGTTAGACCTTGCCCTCGCACGCCACATCTGCCTCCTTCCTCAGCCCCCCTCCATTCGCAGGCTGACCGTCCAGCCTCCAGTCCTCAGGCAAACCTTGGGCCTTTCTCGGTGTTAATTGAGCTACGACACTACCGTGTTTACTGTAGGACCAATGCAGTCTCAACCGTGTGTAAAAGCGCAGGGCTGCTTTTATGAGGTTCTCACGCTTTTTGATGTCACTGATAACGATTCCCGGTGCTGTGCCCCTCCCTCCACTTTCCCCCTCATCGACTAATCGTCCGATCTTGCATAGTTTGGCAAGCGTTAGAAGTCCTTGCAATCTGTTGTAGCAGAACTGACCTCACCTCTTTCCTGTCTCTTCCACCACTCGCAGCCAAAAGCCTCCCTAAATTACTCACACACCTAGACGGGACAAGGGGAGCTAGAAAGCCCATGGGAGAGAGTGGCATCCAAGCTAAAAGCAGAGGCTGTGTAGGAAGAGGACCCCGGGCCAGGGGAACAGAAATCCCACTGACGTTGTATCTGGACTTTTTATTGTGAGAAATACACCCACCGACCCAATCACAGGAGGCTCCGGAGACTCAGAGCACGAAGCGAGGCTTTAATCCAGGTTCTTTCAGAAGCAGGTGTCTGACAGGCACGCTCTGGGAGGTTACAGCAGACAATTTATCTCCTAGCACGCAAGTCCCTCCCCTGGTTCCTCATTGGCTGGGTGCTGCAGAGGTAAGTCCCTCCCCTGGTTCCTCATTGGCTGAGTGCTGCACAGGTAAGTCCCTCCCCTGGTTCCTCATTGGCTGAGTGCTGCAGAGGTTACAGCCTGACCCAGATGACACCTATGTAAAAAGTAGCCTGACTGGAACAAATGTCCATTCCCTGAGGTGATGCAGAGACATTCAGTCCCTCCTTTGTCCTTTGGCACACGCTCATTGCAAAGCCCGCCAAACGGGGAAGGGGAAGAAGAACCAGGAAGTGAAGGGCCTGAGGGTTTGGGACTCCACTGTGGGTGGGCGCAGGGGTTCCTACATATTTCCAACAGGTTGTAAACCTACTGTTAACTAGACAGCACAGCTTTTATTCGGCATTTATGAAAATGAATCGTCTCCCTTACTTCCCACCCTGTGCATAATCTCAGGTAACTCCTCACGATGCTCCTGAGGATGAGCTACACATTAATATACTCATTTTGGACCCAGGAAGGTGGGGGCGGGGCCTGCGGTATCAAGCACCGCCTGAAGCCCAGCTAACGGACAGCATGGCCCACTGCCCGCCCCACACGCTCGGTTGGCGTGGCTCCCGGCCCGAGTGTCCCGGTCCTGATCCTGACCCACCCCTGCCCTCGCTCCCCAGAGAGACAGGCATTGAAAGACCACGGAGCCGTCCCCTCCTCTGGGGGAGAGACGAGATGGCCAGACGAAGACATCCGAGCCACTGGGTCCACCCAGCCCGTGTCCTCGTGCTGTGGCCGACGGTGGCTCTGAGGAGCACGTTTGCCCCAGAGATCACGAGAGGGGCGGCTGCCGGCGGCGTTGCTTCGTGTTCTCGACGGCAGCTCCCGGGACCAGCCGTTTCTGCGGCAAAGGCCCGGTGGCCGCGGTCGAGGGCGGCTTCCCTCAGAATCCCGGAGGGAGCGGGCGCCACGGGAGGCCACGACGCCTGGAAACAGCTGCTCCGGGACCCGGCCCCGCCGGGGACCCTCCCCGCACCCGCTCTTCCCCTCTGTGGAAACAGATGTCTGTGTTTGGCTGCCGGCCAGGCTGGCGTCATCTTCCCACACGACAGCAGGCATTGGCTGTGTAGCTGGAGGAAGTCACTTTGACTTTCTTAGTTTCGGTTTCCTCTTACATAAACCAGAGTAAACGCCTCCCCATATTGCTGCGAAACTTACTTGGGTCTAAGATGTGGCGCAAGGGCACGGCCAGAGAAGGCACTCGATCCTTACTAGCTCCCTTCTTGTGTCGTGTGTGTGTGTGTGTGTGTGTGTGTGTGTGGTATGGGGTGTGTGTGACGTGACGTGCGCGTCAGTGGCGTGGCGTGTGTGTGCCTTGGCACGTGGGTGGTGTGGCGCGGGGGGGGGGGGGGGCGGGTGTGCGAACACGATGTGTGTGGAGGGTGTTCTCAGAGGTGAGAACCCCGGCTGCCAGAGAAGGGCCATCAGAAGGAAGGACACAGGCCCGAGACGACACGTCACGTGCCGGAAGTGGCCACTGCGTTGGCAACACGGAGGGCAGTGAAGGGACAGCCAGGCGGAGCGAGCGGGAGGCTCGGTGTCCTCACTGCCGGCGGCCCTGGGG